>NC_025993.2:103914758-104229433 GCF_000442705.2 Elaeis guineensis | reverse complement strand
GCTTCTAGCCTAGCGAGGAATTGCTGTTAGGTCATGATCATTTGTTAAAGTTGGCTAAATCTACCATCGGTTAGATTGGTCTGTTGAGGAGGTGGGTATAACGGCTGATTATAATAGGATGGCTGGATAGGCTGACTAGGCTGACCACTATTATAGGCATAGTTTTGGTATTGGGGCCTATTTTCAAAATTTTGCACAAAAAAAATTTGGATCTAGGCCTGAGTCTGTTGGGATCTCCAAGAAAAATTAGGGTGGTTCTTCCAATCTTGGTTATATGTATTTAAGAATGGGTCATTGATAGAATTAGAGTAACCTTGAGCAGCTTGAACTTATTCTTGGATGAAAGGTGAAAACTGTGCAGCCGTAGGACATTCACTAACTTGATGGGCTGGGCTAGCACAGATAAAATAAATCTCCTGATAATTGGGAGGTGGTGTGTATTGTGTAAAAGATTGTTGACCTAGAGCTAGGCATTTATCTATAAGAAGGTCGACTTTATCTAATTTTTGGGCTAGCAGGTTCAAATAGAATGATGGGAACATCGATGGATTATAAGTGGAAGAAATAAAATATTCCTTCATCTACCTAGCTCATAATTTCTAGCCATTTGATTATTAAGTGTAACATAGATCAGTCATTCAATTTCAGGATTAAGTTCAACTAGGTCAGAAAAAATTATACCGTGCATGTATTAGTGCAAACCTTAATATGTGTGTTGTTCAAAATTTTTTTTTTATTTTATTTTTTAAGAAGAGAAAAAAGAAAAAAAAGAAGAGAAAGAAAGAGAGAAGTTCTAAAGGTGAGATCCTTAAGAAAAGTCTTAGACCTATAGACGTAAAATGAGAAGAATTAGTTGTGGTTAAGTGTTAATTGCAATCAAGTTAGCAAACAGTTAAACCTAGACACCTACAGATTTTTTAGACCTAACATTTTGATGTAGAGTGGCTTAGTCTAGATACAAATTGGATTTGTTCTCACTTTCTTCAACTAGCCAGGTACGAGATGAGGTCATGGAGATCCTCCCGTTGCTTGCCTTAGACACCAATTGAATTGGTCAGGTAAGCTAACAGAACTAATTAAACAACCACGAGTCTACTTAGGCAAAGCTTTTGTAACCTCTAGCCTCAAACACCAGTTTTAAGGGTGAGTCCAAACTTACTTTGCACTTGACTTCACCATAATACTCAAACTGAACTCAATTGATCTTAGGGGCCAATGTCTACTTGATTTTAGTTAGATTTGGGTTAATGCAGGATGCTGGTTGGTTGTTTTTGGGCTAAGAAAGAGTGATGAGATCTCCACCTTATCTTGTTATGGGTGTTACCCTTAAATTGATTTGAGATGAATATGCACAACCAATTTCAAATAAGAGGTTCTATGCAACTAAATTAGATGCATAAAATTAATCAAACTTGAAAGTTTACCTTATCTCCAGCAATCATCAAAAGTAAATCTAAAATGATGAATGCTTCTAACAATTAAGTTTCTACTCTTATCATGCAATTTTTATTAGGTTTATATGGATGAATTTTATGTTAATTTAAAAAAATAGTAATTAATACTAAAAAAAATAGTTAGGGTGAGGGTTAGGATTGATCTCACCAAGCAAAATTAGAAGCTTTCTATCTCTTTTTTTAATTTTTTACTTTTTTTTGTAAAAAAAATAATCAAAAAAAAATTAGTAAGCTATATTTACAAAAAAATTAAAAAAATCAAACATTAAAATTGGTGCCTTCTCCGGTAATGGCACCAAAAATTGATAGGATCAAGATGTTGTCGTTAGGACACCGTGATTATCAATCAAATTTTGATTTCAATAAAAATTAAAAATATGTAGAAAGTAGTGAGTTGGATTGAATCCATAGAGAAGGTAGAATTTTGATTTGAAATCTTTAATTTTGTAAAAAAAATAAAATTTTAGAGAAAGTAATTTAAGTCAGAAAATAAAAATTAAAAGTACGAAAACTAAGATCTACTAACTAGATCCTAGCATCTACTTGCAATAAAAATAAATAATAAAAATTTAAAGATTATAAAAATAAATTGAGTACTAAGATCTACTAATTAAATCCGAGCATCTACTTGCAAAAAATAAAAGATAAAAATTTAAAGTGCAAAAAAATAAATTTTACATTAATTAAAATTAAAATTCAAGTATAAAAAATTTTAAAAAAATAATAAAATAAAATAAAAATAAAACTGTAACAAGAATCTGAAGTTGATCAATCCAGCCTCGTCGAAAAGATGGTTGATGATTTTTTCATCTTCCATTGTACTCCGTAGAGCGAACTGACTTCTCTCCTTCTTTTTCTTGGATCCCTAAAGCTATTTTATTTTTTTATATTTTTTCTCACTTTTTACTAAATTTTTTTACTCTTAAAGCTTATTCTCAGACTTTCTATTTATAGATAAATTTTTCATAATTTTTTGGTAGGAAAAGAAGTCCTAAAACCCTTAGAAGTTGTTTTAATCTCTTTAAGAATATTCCTGGCCGCCGGATGGAGTTTGAACCGCCCAGATCTGATCAAAATCTATAGTTTTAATCCAAATCAAAGTCGGATCAAACCACAGCCATCCGATCTATGTTTGAATTGGTTTTGGGTCGTCAGATTACGCAAAAAAATCCTAGTCAAAGTCGGTAACGAGTCTGAACCGTCGGATCTGGGTTGGGATGAATTTCAACCGTTGGATCGCATCCAGAATCCTTCCTCACTGTGAGCCATGCCTGTGGATCATATGAAATTTCCTATAGACTGTGCCCTGGCTCTATGGACTGAGCAGCCGGTCCATCGTGCACCGGAGGTCTTTTTTAAGCTTTTTTAAGGGTATTTTGGCTCATTTTTACTCTAATTTTTTGTCTAAAAAATAAGAAAAAATATGCATTGAATTTTTTAAAAAAATTTTATCATTTTGGTGCTTAAATTGCTTAATTGAATTAACATCTATTTTTCATAAATATACTCTAATTTTATATTTTTAAAAATTATTTATTTTTATAAAAAAATTTAATAAATTCATGAAATTAGGTTTTTAAGAAGATGTTAGCACCATAAATTATCAAAAATACTTATAATAAATATAAAAATATGTCACTTATCACAGGCACAGGATAATTATAATTTCATTTCAATAAAGACATATATTCTATTTATTTTGAAAATAAACTTGTAGCACGTGCTTTCTTGATTGATGATCTTTACCATTTGCATATGGATGCAAATGTAAACATTAACGAGTAAATAGTAAATGCCATAGGGTCTAAGAGATCTAGAGATAGGATCAATCAAAAGTATTTGTAGTACCTTAGGCTAGACCATATTGGAGAAGACAGACTCATCAAACTGAAGAAAGATGGTCTTTTTAGACCATTGACTTTCGAATCTTATCTAGTCTGTGAATCGTGTCTTCAAAAAAAAATGATCAAGCTGTCTTTTGTGGGATAAGGAGAAAGGGCCACTGAGATATTAGTCTTGGTACATACTGACGTGTGTGGTCTATTTGATGTACAAGTCAGGGGTGGCCATATCTACTTCATAACCTTTACTAATGATTACTCACGATATGGGTTCATGTATCTGATGTACCGAAAGTCTGAAACATTTGAAAAGTTCATAAAATTCAGACATGAAGTAAAAAAATAGATCAAAAAATACAATAGATTCTTCAATCAGATCGAGGAAGAAAATATCTTAGTAGAAAATTTCAGACCTATCTCAAGGACAATAGCATAGTCTCACAGTGGACATCTATAGGGATGTCTCAACTCAACGGAGTATCCGAAAGGAGGAATCGGACCCTATTAGATATGGTTTGGTCCATGATAAGCTTCACAGACCTTTCTGACTTTTTCTAGGGACATGCTTTGCTTTCTGCGATTCATCTCTTGAATCAAATTTTCTCTAAATTTATTCCTACCACACCATATGAATTATGGCATGGTAAGAATCCAACTCTTGGGTACCTCAAAATTTGAAGATGTCCGACCCATGTCAAGCGACAGCAGGTGGACAAGTTAGAGACTAATTTTTTTAGGGTTCATTTTATAGGATATTCTAAGAAAATTATGAGATATTACTTCTATCTTTCTAAGGATTTCAATGTAATTGTGAGTCGCCATGCCGTCTTCTTGGAAAAGAAGTTTATCCAAGATGGAGGTAGTGGGAGGAAGATTGAGCTCGAAGAGAAAGTTTCTGAAGAGCATCAAGTCCAAAGACCTGAACCCAATAATAAGCCAATAGATGTGATACTTCCTCTACCTCGTAAATCAAGTAGGGTCTCCTATCCTCCTGAAAGATACTTAGATATTCTTACAGAGGATTTAGAAGAAGCATTTTTGTGGGAGATAGGGACATTAGGAATGATCTCAAAATCTACGATGAAATAATGTTACATGTAGACTTCGAGAAATGAATGGATACGATGAAGTCAGAAATTAACTCCGTGCATTCCAACTAGGTTGGGTCCTTAGTAGATCTACCTGAAGGTATTGTACCTATTGGGTGTAAATGAATTTACAAAAGGAAAATTGGATCGGATGGTAAGGTAGAGATCTATAAGGCAAGATGCGAAGGCATAACAGCTTTACGTCCATAGCCATACTGAAATCCATCAGTACTTTACTTGCCATAACAGCTTTTCATGATTATGAAATCTGACAGATGGATGTGAAGACTGTCTTCCTAAATGGATATCTTGAGAAAGATATCTATTTGAAGCAGTCTCTGAATTTCACGTTCAGTGATAGTGATCACAAGGTCTGCAAGCTACAAAAATCCATATATGGACTCAAGCAAGCATCTCAGAGTTGGAACACTCGCTTCAATGATGTGATCAAAATATTTAATTTCATCAAAAATGAGAAGAAGCCATGTGTGTATAAAAAAGTCAGTGGGAGTGCTATCACATTCCTTGTATTGTACGTAGATGACATCCTTCTGATTGAAAATGATATTCTTATGCTGACGTCGGTCAAAGTATGGTTATCGAAAGAGTTCGCCATGAAAGACCTAGGAGAAGCTTCCTACATTCTTGGTATAAAGGTCTATAGAGATAGATCTAAGAGAATGATAGGACTCTCACAGCATATATAAATAGAGGAGATGCTGAAGAGGTTCGGCATGAAAAATTTCAAGAGGAATCTTTTGCCCCTTAGATATGGCATTCATCTCTCCAAGAAGATGTGCCCTGACACACCTGAGAAGATCCAACGCATGAGCAAGATCCCTTATGCTTCGGCAATAGAGAGTCTCATGTATATCATATTATGTACACGCTCTGATATAGCACTTTTCGTGAGTGTCACGAGTAGATATCAGGTGAATCCAGATGAAGAACACTGAATTGCTATTAAAAACATCCTTAAGTACTTGAGAAGGACTAAGAATTTGATGTTGATCTTTGATAGAGGATCGAAGCTGAAAGTTGAGGGATACACCGATTCAAATTTTATGGCTGATGTTGATGATAAAAAATCTACATCATGATGTATCTTCTTATATAATGATAGTGCGATTAGCTGGAAGAGTTTTAAGCAGCCGATCATTGTAGATTTGATCATGAAAGTCGAGTACATCGCCACCTCTGAAGCTACTAAGGAAGCCTTTTAGTTCAAGAAGTTCATTGTGAAGCTGGATGTGATGCCATCAGATACCATTATACTGCACTGCGATAACAATGATGTCATAGCTCTCGCTAAGGAGCCCACGTCTCACCAAAAGTCCAAGCACATAGAGCAGCGGTTTCACATCATATGTGAATACCTTGAGAAGAAGTTCATCGAGGTGCAGAGAGTCGACTCCGCACTGAATATGGCGGATCCACTGACCAAACCTCTCAGCCAGCAGAAGATCGAAGCTCAGCTTGAGAAGATAGATCTTAGATATATGACCAATTGACTTTAGGTCAAGTAGAAGTTTGTTGGATTTGTGCCTTAGAAGCTAATTGTTGGCTAACACGTTATATAATTCTTGGGCCTATATTTGTACTTATAATTTTTTATTATCAATAAAAGACTTTTTCTTTTCAATCATATTTATGTATCTATGATTTGTCCTAGAAATTAATAAAGATGATTTTTTGTATATTCTTAAAGAGTTAAGAATTTGAGACATACATTAATTAGTAGTTAATTTCTAAATACTTCCGATCAAAGGATCGTTATGGAGAACAATGATCAATCCATTTGAGATCGGTGCACAGTTCACCTTCCTTATAGACAGATGAGTCTCAGGTCTGCGGTGCAGAGACACTGGGGTAAAGGTATAGGTAGTTATTAGAGAATAACTTACACTGAGCGTGATCAATATGAGAACTACATAGATGTTTACTAACTCGTTAATGGTCTTCTCGATACTGCAGTGGTGTGAGTGATCCTTTGACTTGCAGTATCATTGGCTATTTGCAACAAGGCTACTGAAATTGACTACACATTCTCTTGGTCCCTAGCCATTTGGATCCTTGCTGTGTATGTTGGCTTCAATAGGTTCAAGTTCGCTGTTTGGAGTAAGATGCACTTAGATGGGATCTATCGATCTTAGTAGAAAAGGAGAAGTCCTATGCGATTTGTGAGACTGAGTTCAGAAAATTTTTGGTCAAAGCAAGTGTGAATACTGAAAAAGAATTTCCACGAGATTCACAAATGAACTCGAGTCGAGTCAATCTAGTATATGACTGACGATGGGGTCTGACGAGCTCTCTATGACCTCCGTCAAGTTGAGACTCATGATAGAAGAACTGAATCATATGATAATTGTACCTAAAAGTTCGTACTTTCATTCTACTGAATTATCACTACATACTGCTAGGTGTCACCGATGGATTGTGAGACTCATCAAACGTCATCTTGATGATCGATGACCCTCGAAGGATAGAATTAAAAATATTTTAATCCATCAAAAAGAGTTTCGATGATATTGTGATAGAGATCACAATATATCTCACTACCAGATAGAATAGAACCTATAAGGTCACACATTAAGAGATTTAATCTCGAATTTACCATTTGGGCTTATGAAATTTCAATTGGATTAGGATTTATTGAAATCCTATTAGATTTATGAGAATCATGCTAGCACACGATTAAACCTAATTCTTCTCGGAACTTTAGTTTGATCAAGTCCATAGCTTTGAACCTAATCTAAATTTATTTGGATTTAATTGGACTCTTAATTATGAACCCAAGAAGATTTGATTAAGTCAATTAGTTAGCATTATTATCCTAACATTATCTCTTCTTTATCTCATAATTATCTCTAAGTATGCATGTAGAATAGATAGAAGAATATGTGGCGCATCTTTTTTTTTGAAAATTATTAGGTGCCATATCCTAGAGGGGCCCACCCCCTCTTATGTGTCATGGCATGGAAGAGAGAGAGTGGGGTCCATGCCCTATCTATTTTGACTAGAGATCCCTTCGTGGGGTGCCAAGAGTTGGCGCCCCAACCACCTGACATGTATTCCATGGATGCCTATTGTACATATTTAAAAGGGTTGATTAATTACCATTTATATCTTATTTTATTTGGCATAAATCAGATTTAAAAGGTAAAAGATTCTTGTGAGATAAGAATCTATCTTTTTAAGTTGATTGGATTCCTAATATGTGTCAGGGCAGTGTCTATATATAAAGGGTGGTCTCTAGGGTTTCATAGAATAAATTTTTTATCAACAAAAACTCTCTCTCTCTCTCCATCTCCATGCCTCCTCTCATCATTTTCTTCCTTTCCATGCCCAAAAGTTGGGTGCTCTTTCTTCCACATGTTTAGAAGAAGTTCTGGTGACTTAGAGATCAAGGATCGAGGAGAAGAAGAAAAAGGCTGCAGATCAAGGAGTTGATCTCGCAGTTAAGATCAAAAAAAGTTGATCAAAGTCTTCAAGGTCAAGGTTCTTCTTGAGAAAAAGAATCTCATATGAAAAGAAAAAATTCGAGATTAATTCTGGTGGATACTCGTAGAGGTCGGACACGTGTGCGACTCAACCTTTTACGAATTCGAGGTCATCAATAATGATAAATTTTTACCCGCACAAAGGTAATGAGATTTGATCTTATAATTTTTTTTTAAATTTCAAATTGATAATATATACTTTTCTTGGGGTTGGATAGATTTAGATCTGGTATCTGGCATATGGGGTTAAAAGATTTTACCCATTTTATTTTCTGCTGTCTGTTTTCAAAGTTTTGAAAACTTCATATGCTGCCTATTCAGTTTTCTAACAGTGCACGACCCAGCTACTATATCTATAATAAATAAATAATTAAATTAAATTAATTAAAATATATATATGATCAATTCAATTTGAAATTAATTTAAGTGTAAAATTTTTACTAATCTATTGGCCACAACATGTGTGCCAACGAAGCCGTCAGTGTGCTTGATCGGATACTGCTGGACAGACCAATTCTGTCGTGCCCTTTACGGCCTATCAGAGTACTCCTCAGTATTCCATTGGTCGTAGAGGACCTCTTATATGTCTATCCGCATCCAGTAACCTGTGTAAGACTTTCAGTCTGATGGTGACTCAGAACTAGAGTGTTGTCTGGCATACTGTCTAAGGCTATACAGCCCATCTCGAAACCTATAGGTGGCCACCTCTTCGAAGATCCGACGAACAGCCTCCTCATCCAGATGAGTTTTGAATCGATAGTATTCCTGCAAGTAGAAGCAAATATGTATTAATAAATAAAATATAAATCTATCATGAATTTAAAAATTAAACATCTTTAACTTATCCGAAACATCTCCGAGGCTGCATCACAAGTCCCCGACGGCTAACTGGAGAACTCATTCATCGGCCCCGACATCAATCCTCAGATGATCCTGATAATCACATGAGCCACGGAGGTCTCTGTAAATATGCTGTAAAATTGATTTTGAATAATAAATATTAGACTTTACAATAGTTAAACTTTAAATACATTCAGTGAAAATATAGTACTTACGAGTAGCTCTGACTATGGACGAACTCTCTATCCTTCGATCAAGTCGGAGGTGCTATAAGCTAGGTAGATCCTCTACTATGCCACTGACTCTGAGAGTCGGGCACTACTCTGTGTGATTGTGGGGTCACTGGTGATCCCATGGCATCTGAACTGGAGAGTATCAAGACATCATAAAGAATATTATATTAGATAATAAAGTATAAAATAACATAAAATAGAATATCTAAAATATTAAAATTTACCACATGTTATGTGTACCGTAGAACCATGCAAGCTAGCTGTATGAGGGCTCTATCCTTCAGAGCTCTCTCCTCAGTTGTGATGGCTCCAGCCTCAGAAAGACATGATCTATAATCTCTGAAAATAAAAATAACTATGTATCATATTAGATTAACTATGTACCAGAATAAAATAACTATATATCATATTTATTTAACTGTATATTATGATACCTTAACTTTGTACCATATTCATAAAAGTAACATGGTATTTTGTATGCTTAGATTAGGCAGTAACATTATAATCGTTTGATTAGAAACTATGGTTGATATAAGTATTTGTTACCCGACGGAGTTTGACTTCTATCTTTGGAGCCATGTTGGCATAAAGGTAATATTTTTTTTGTGCTTCTTTATCACCCAACGATACCTATTAGCTTTAACACATCATATAGGAATTAAAAAAAAAGTCCATAACAATGTGTGGAGCCAATCCCCTCAACATCCATTTTGTTTGAATTATCATCAGAAAAAATAAAAAGACAATCATAAAAATATAGCAAGCAAAATTCATCGGCACCCATCAGATTTTAGACATCATATAGGAACAAAAAAAAGAACCCATAGCAATCTGTGGAGCCATTCCCATTAATATCTATTAATTAAGTTTGAATAATTATCAGAAAAAATAAGAAGGCAACCATAAGAATATAGCAAGCAAAATCCATTAGCATCCATCAGCTTTAAGACATTATATGGAAAAAGAAAAAGAAGCCATAATATATCTCATGCCAAATGTATCAGTTATTTAGCATACCTCATGCTAAATGTATCATAATCATGGGCTGCCTAAATTTTTCGTTAGGCAGCTCAGCTGACAAACCTTCCAAAGTATTATCTATAGCAAAAATAAAAGATACCAACATCATATATAAAACTAATAAGGTAATAAGAAAGTGTCATTTTTGCGACTAATTATAAAGAACTCTGCTGTCAGCTAGAAATAGGTCAAAAAGCTAAAAGATAATAATAGAATCATGTCCAATTATCCCAACCATATCCTTTCCTTACCTAAACTATCCTTATTACTTCTCCCTTAATTTATTCTTTCAGGCCAGGCCTAGGGCCTAGAATCTAATCGTCAAGCTGCTCTGATCACCATCAGAGTAGATGAGCAGACCAGAGTCGATCCGATGATGGCCCGACCTCAAACCCTTACCTTTGAAGGCCGTAAGGCTACTCTTATCGGAGAGCTTCTCGAAGTGGTTCTATCTTTTGAAAATAATATTGATTTAAATAATAATATTATTAATAATATTATTAAAATTAATAATATTATTCAATTAAATTTAAATATTATTAATTTATGATAATTAAGTAAATTTAATTTAAAATATTTAAAATTTAAAAAGATGGAAACAAGGTGTGGCGACGGCAATGCCATCGCTAGTACTCACAGTGCGACGGCAGCGTAGGTCCGACAGTACGGTGCTTCGATGGCTCGGTGCTCCAGCGGCTTGGTGCTCTGAAGGAGAGAGGTGGGACCGCAGGTCTGATCCAGCAATGGGAGGGGCAGGGGGAGAAGGGGGAGATGGCAGGAGATCTGATCCGGCAAGAGGAGGGGTGAGGGGAGAAGGAGGAGGCCACCGCAGGTCCGATTCGGCAAGAGGAGGTACGGGGGCAGAAGGGGGAGGCGGCGTGGGGTTCGATCCGACAAGAAGAGGGGCGGGGGGAGAAGGAGGAGGTGGCGAGGGGTCCGATCCGATAAGGGAAGGGGCGAAGAATGAAAAGGGAGATCAAGTGGTGGGACACCGGCTCCAAGAGGCGGACAGAAAGAAGGGGGGAGCTCGGGGAAGTGGAGGGACGTCGAATCCGAGACGGCTCCGACGGCATAAGGGCTGGGGGGAGGAGTTTGGGGGCTCCAACGATGGGACAGGGCCGGGGGGGAGGCGGAGGTGGCCAGGGCTCGGAGAGGCGGGAGGCAGTCGAGGGGGTTGGGATTTGGTGGATGGGGGCTCGGGGAGGTGGCTAGGGGCTCAAGGAAGTAGGATCCGACAGCCAGGGACTCGAAGAGGCGGCCAGTGGCTCTAGGAGTGGGATTCGACGGCAGGGGAAAGAGGGAGACCAGAGGTGGGGGAAGAGAGGGGTGGTGACGGGATGAGCGAAAATGAAAAGTAGAGAACTGATGGGGTGTTTTTAAGGTTAGTATTAGCGACGATAAAATACCATCGCTAATAAGAACTTTTCATTGCTAATAATCCTACAATCAAATTAAAAAAATAAAATTAATTTTTATTAGCGATGCAACTTGCCATCACTAAAAGTCAAAAATACCATCGTTAATAATTTTTTTTTACGACGGCAAATATGTTGGTCACCATTTTCTATCGATAAAAAATATATTAGCGACGGCAAATTTGCCGTCACTAATAGCCATCGATAAAAAATTTTTTTTGTAGTGAATCGAGCCATTAAAGATAGCAGCTTGTCATGATGACCGCAGAATCCTTTTGTGGCTTGATCATGTCATCTCATTAAGATATGTGGGTGGCTATGAGTCGAATAAGGTCACATCAATCTCAGAACCTCCGGTTGTAATCCCAAGCCTTTAATAAAAGTAACTGGCTACCTGCCAGATAGTGTGACAATACTCATCAAATTTAAAGAAGTCAGAAGATCCGGTATGATTTTCAAGAGCATAATGGGAAGCAAAAAAATCTCTGATAGCCTCTCCTCTTCTTATGACTTCAACCTCATCTATAAAAAAGAATAATCCAGGGATCTCAGAGGTATACCCTATATTTTTCTCTAAAAAAATGCTCATTCTTTTTCTGCTATTGCAGAAATTTGAATTGAGTATCGAGAGCTCTCTATCAGAATCCATTCCGACTTTCATTGGCTTTTCTTGTATGTCACGTGATTGTCAACTCATGGTTATCATCCGGCTCCAACCATTTCGATTCAAGCCAGTATGCCACAACCCTTTCCATCAGTTTCAGGAACACTTGGACGGGAAGGCAATCTGTACTTGCTAGCGTCGTAAATCCGTGAAAATGCACGATATGCTGCAGCTCTAGCGAAGCTGCAAGGCGCACCCAATCCCGGTAAAATCCCTCATGGAATGACGAAGCGTCTTGCTTTAATTTAATCTAGCTTGAGTGGTGTTATGCAAAGATAGGAGCAGTTGCATGATTAGAGAGGGAATGATGGCAAATCGGACAAAAGCTCCTTGCGCCTTAGGCATTAGAGAGGGAATAATAGGATTCCTCTTAGCCATAGGGTATCGTGCAGACCCATACGTGGGGTAAGAATTTGGGGCACATGGGATCCACGCATTTAAGAATGTCTGTTTCACGGGTGGCACATGGGTTGCTATTCACAGTTGACACTTAAACCAAAAAACCATAAATATTATTTTCTAAAAAAAAATCTATTGTAGTGCCACTTCATTAGGTTTAACTTGTTTATTTTTATTTTTTAAAAAACTTCCTTCCTCATTTACATTTATATTATTAAGAAAAGCACTGATGTTGCAAAAACTCCATTACGGGGAATAGGAGTTAGATTTCTCTTTTCAATGCTTTTATCATTGTGAGAGTTTTTTTTTAAAAAAACAAAATGGAGAATTTAGAAACTTTAAAAATCATGATATTTAGTCCACAAGAGAACTGGCGGTGATTGTGCGCACTGTCCACTTTGTATCTTAGATTAGTCATTGAGAATGCTCCATGCCTAATGATTTGCCTGATAAATTTTATTAAAGAAGCATAATCATTACTAGTAATGGTATTGAAGATTTGTATGCCCTTAAACAATAATTTTCATTCATAATTTTGAAAAAACTTTCTATAGGTTTTAGTATTATAATAAATTTTAGCAATTGAGGCAGCTTGGAACGCAAATCCTTGCCTCTTTATAGTAAAGCAAACTGTGTCATGAAAGAAATATGGTGTCCCTGAAAATTAAGTTGGAAAAAAGTCATGCTCTCCTCTAAAACTCCTCTTGGAATAAGATCTTTTCAACAAACAACACTTGAGGATCTATCATTTTTAAAATCATCATTAATCTTAAGAATTATATAAGATTATCTTGCTTACAAAGCTCTTGCAGAATAAATATCATTCTGCTTTTTTTTTTTTTTTTTTTTGCACTTGACAGAAGGAGTAATACAATAATTCAGGATAATCTCTTCATCAACTCGTTATGTTATGCATGTCCACATGGCATTCATTATAATCCATAAAAACTAACTTCAGATTGCACCAAGCTGTTTTTTTTTTTTTTTTTAATATTAAATAACAGCAATAAAAAGGGGTAGCATCCTGCTACCTCCGGTCTCAGTCAAAAAAGGATGAACCTCAAGTGGTTGTGGAATCAGCTAGTTTCAGCGCCAAGGTTTTTGTTCTGCTATAGAATGAGAATCTATAATGTGATTTTTCTGATGATGTCTTGTTTCGATGTGCAGTGTTTCTTTCAGTGCATCATTTGCCCCTTGCTAAACGTGTCTTTTCTTTTTTTCCAGTGGCAGGAACTGCTGGAATTGCGTAATGTTTGAAATATGACTGCAGACCTGGGTCATGGTTCCTTTGATATCCCTCCAATCTTTGATGGTCAAGGCTGCAATTCTTCATTTTACCTGCCTTCTGACACCACACGTGAATCATTTTAATGTCGGTGGCTCTTAGTCTGAGTAGTCTGAGCATGCTTTCATGTCTGAGGAGCAAGCATGTGCTCTGGGCCTTCATCTAGTACTTTAGCTATGGGGACTGACTTAGTGAATTGATGCAAATTGTGAAGCAAGATATGCTAATCTTTTCAATGACTGGTGTAATTTTATATACTTACAGCAACCATTTGACTCGGTTAGAAGTGGGGAGAACACTTCAAGTGTTCAAGGGTCCCAAGGTTCATAGAGACAGGCTCGACTTACACCAAGTATTGTACAGTAGCGATCGTAAAACTTCTTCCATGCTCGAATATATCTGTTGAAAATGGTCCTGATAACAGCCAGAGATAAAGAAGAGAATCATATCATGGTCACCCTTGGCTTGATCACAAGCATGAAATTTGGAGCCGCTGAGATAAGCCAGTAGAAAAAAGGATGGTCATGTGATGATAGTACCCTCTGAAAGCATATAAAAGAAACATGCTGATCTAGCCAGCTCATCGAAGAAAACTTCAATCTCTTCATCGAAGAAATTTCTGATGAGCTCATGGTGGTGGGATCCCCGAAGTTATGCCCTGTGGGGTATATGGAATATTTTGGAAGATATTGTTGGAGAAAGGTGTGATGCTTCACTGTGGTGCTTCTGACAATGGTCCACGAATGAACTCTTAAAAGTTGACAGCCTTACCCCCGACCTTGGCGAGATCTATTGCTCCCACTTTTGCAACTGCTTGAGCGGTCGATCGACAAATGGGAGACTTCAAGCATTTGGTTCTGGTGAAGTTCAAGGATGGCGTCCTAGTGGAGAAGCTGATGGAAGGGATGCAAAATCTCGTTGCTGAAATGGACACGGTTAAATCATTTGAATGGTACTACTGATCCTTGCTCTTGTTTTCCATGGCGATTATTTAGTTTTGGTGAAACTGTCTCTTTTTCTTTTCTTTTCTTTTCTTCTTTTTTTTTTTTTTTTTGATTTATGGTGAATTAAACTGTATCATATAAGGATATTTTTCGAGTGTTTCCTATGGGAGTACTTTTTCTGATAAGTCCTGTGGGAGTCCCTGGTTACTCAATCTGCAACGATCTTGTATTGAGGCAAACTAAAAGTAAATAGTCTTCAAGACCAGAACAATGTCTACATTGTACATGTCATAACCAGCGAGTTCTATCTCAATCAACGAACATGGATTCTTCTTAATTTATATTTAGATTTTTTCATCATAATTTTGAGAGGTTTGCTTATTTCTTAACCAGAGTCAGAAGAAGTGTTTTCACTTGATCATTTTGCGCTGACCCACAAATATTCCCCACAAGATCCGATGGGAATTCATAGATCCGGGCCCTTACACCAAAAAGTGAATATTTTGTGTGGACATGAATCAAAATGGCGATGGGTTCAGGCCTTTCCAATTTTTTTTTTAAAAAAATTAATCAAAAAAATTATCAAGTTTATAATGAGTTAATGGTGCTTCAACCGCAACAGCTATTCCTATTTTTTCTTCTCATGCAGGGGACGGAATGTGCTGAGCGAGGACACGATAACGCAAGGCTTCACTCACGTGTTCTTGTTGACATTTAGAAGTCCTAATGACCTGGTCACTTATACCAACCATCCCAGCCACCTCGAGTACGCAGAAAAGTTCACTGCAGCCATCGATAAAGTCTTGTTATTTGATTTTCCACCAATTCTCGTCAAGCCTTCAGCTTGAAAGGAAAAATATTCTAAGATGGGGGTCGTGGTCGGGAATGTCCGTGATAGTTTTGCGTTCATCCCATGTTGTGTCCTCAGTGTAATGAGCTAGTTTGGTGATTCTGGTTTTGTGGTCAGGTGTTGTCCTCTGGTGATTTTTTTTTTTCTTTTTTCATTTAGGTGGTCATCAAACTTTTCTGTTCTCTCCCGCTCCTGCTATTTAGAGCTATTTTCTGAATTTTATTTTGGTATTATTCTAGCTCCATATCAAATTCTCAATGTTCTTTCATGAAATTGTATATCCTTTCGAGTTGCCTAACTTTTGTTCCATCCCATGCGAAGGGGGAGAATACTCCTCTGCTTGATTATATTGTACCTCTTTTCCCACTACTTTGATGGATTTGTGAACTATTCAGGTGAGAGACTGCAGGCTCATGCGGTTGCTTCGCACTTTCAATGTCACTAATTAAAATCCCATGCATGTTACTGATAATTTAGCTTGATCATTACAAGAGCGGTCTGTGACATCCGGCAACTATAAAAAGGGGCATTTCCTCCTCAAAAACAAGCCGGGAGGAATCCAGCAACTGCAAGGGAACATTTCCTCCTAAAAAAACAAGTCGGGAGGAACCTATATATCTAGGACGAAGGTGTCTCCCCCTTTTTTGAGATTTGAGAACCTATATATCAAGGAGGGTTTCTATCTCCTGTATGAGATTTGAGAACTTATATATCTAGGAGCTGATTGCGGACAGCACCAACTTTTATGGAAGAGGCCAACAGAATATAAAAATAAAAAAATATTAATAAATAATTAAAATTAATTTAAATAATTTTTTTCAGATCACGATGTAGAGTGATATATATATATATATAAAATCAGAAATGATTAAATCTAGTGGTTCATAGTATGGTTAAAGTGGGTATTGATACGGATCATAATTTTTTTATCAAAATCAGTCAAATTTATTAAAATAAATTTTTTTTTGAGATCAATCTCAAAGAAAAAAATTTTTAAAGAGAAAAAGTTTTAAAAAGAGAAAATAGAGAGAGAAAGAGAGAAGAGGGAGAGAGAGAATAGAGGAGAGAAAAAGAGAGAAAAATTTTTTTTTTTCTTTTTCTATTCTATTCTTTTTTTCTTTCTTTTTTTTTTTCTTTTCTTTTCTTTTCTTTTGTCTTTCTTTCTTCTTCTTCCTCCTTTGGTTTGGATGCACAATAGGAGATTCATTCGAATCCTTCTTTTTTCTCGAAATAGGGGTCCTCGCATTGACAGACGAGTGATTGGGGACACGCTTGTGGTGGCACAACCACAGCTCTCCAATCCGACGGTGACGGATAGCACCAGATGCCGTAAAAAGAACAATGAATATGGACGACCAAACAAAAAACAGAGCACTCCAAGCATCCAAGTTTCTCTCAAGAAATCAGTACTCAGTACATAAAAATCAGAAATCTCAATCCATATTTAAAAAAAAATCAGAGAATTTTTTTAAAAGATTATCTGATTCTTAGAGATGTTTGAGCCATAAATCCACTGTCACAATACCTTCAAATCGAGAATAAGAAATAAGAGAGAAATAGAAGAAAATAAAGAGAGGAAGAGAAACTTTTCGACCATAAACGGCAAACAGAGGTGATAGGAATTTTAGGAGAGGCTAAATACCTCTCTCTCTCTCTCTCTCTCTCTCTCTCTCTATATATATATATATATATATATATATATATATTATTTATTTATTTATAATTTTATCTAAAATATCTAAATTACCCCCTTCCCGCCCCCGCGACGGTCTGCCATTGTCCAGGAGGGTTTCTACTCTTTGTTTGAGATTTGAGAGATTGAAGACGCTTACAATCATGAAGTAGCATAAGATCTTACAGGATGCTAATACCACCATACAGCAAGATCACCTGAAAGCTGATACCTTCAGACAAAGTCCTCAAAAATTTCTCCTACGTAAAATTCTCAGCAGCACCGACTATCAATTTTAAGCTATTTAATTTGCATGTTTAACAAGTCGAATAGCATTATCTTGTAGATGAATCAGTGGGCATCACTGTCCACCGTTTTCACGCACATGCACTCTCTTCACGTTACCCTACTAACTCACCGGTTCCCATCTCCCTTCTGTACGGTCCCTGCCGCCACCAACCCACATCCTCATCATCATAAACTGCTTCTCTTCTCTTCTCTTTACAGCCTCCAGCTGCCCAGTGTAGATCCAGCGGCACGATTCCTCGAGGAATGCTGGCTGTTACCTTTTCTGGACCCCCAGTTCTTTGCGGATATGACTACCATCCATGGACAAACAGGCAAGATCAGGCAGGAGGCATCGGAAAACAAGAGACGAAAAGAAAAAAAGGAAAAAGAGAGGGGAGAAGAAGGGCAAACAGCACAAGGAATAAAAATTTCACGTCTTGAGAAAGAAGCTTGCCGAATGTCTTAAAAAGATTTAGAAAAGCAGAAAAAGATACCTGCACAATTGCACTAGTACCGAATCACAGAAAGACGACGATGAACAAAGAACAACAAGAACCCGCAAACAAGATAATCACACATGGCATATACTTATATTCAAAAATGATTTCATTACACCAAAGAAACCATTAAGAGTTGGATGAGGAAAAGAGAGAACTAAACTGTATATAACATGAGAAACAAACATTCAAAGACTAATACCTGCCGAGGTACCAAATGCCCTCAGGTTATGAAATCCTAACGAGACTTGACGAGTGGCCAAGGAGTACTAAACAACTAGAAGTCTGATAAACTCATTTATTAATAAGCCAGAAACCTTGAGGAACCAAAATCAGTACTTGTAGTCCTTGACATGGAGGCTCTCTGACACACCCTCTCCCTTAGCAGCATCTCCCTTGTATGCCCCTAGGGTGGCCTCTGAATTCGCCTTGCACCTAGAGAGGAAAGCAGCCCTCGCCTTCTCAACATTCTCCTCTTTTCCTGCCCATGTCTTGAGAGTGCTCTGCTGCAATGCACGGCCAAATGAGAAAGACAGTGACCATGGCTTCTTCCCCTTGAGCTGGTTCATCGCATTCAGGTTCAAAGTCGCTTCCTCCTCACTTTGACCACCGGAAAGGAAAACGATGGCTGGAACAGCTGCTGGTACAGTTCTTAGGAGAGTACGGACAGTGTACTCGGCCACCACCTCTGGAGAAACCTTCTTCGAGTCCGACCCAGGAGTCACCATGTTTGGCTTCAAGAGACTTCCTTCCAAGAGAACATGGTGATCATTCAATGCCTTGTAACAAGCAGCAAGCACCCGCTCCGTCACCTCAGCGCAGCGGTTGATATCATGAGGGCCATCAACAAGGATCTCAGGCTCCACAATCGGAACAAGGCCATTCTCCTGGCAGATGATGGCATACCGAGCCAACCCGTTAGCATTCTCATTGATTGCAAGCTGGGATGGCTCGGTTGGGCCAATCTTCAGGACAGCACGCCACTTGGCAAAACGAGCCCCTGCTTCATAATACTTGGCACAGCGCTTGCCAAGATCATCATGGCCTTGTGTCGTGGTCTCGCCATTGGTACCAGCGAGCTCAACGGTACCTTTGTCCACCTTGATGCCAGGGAGGACCCCACCTTCCTTGAGGACTTCAACAAATGGTTTTCCTGCAGCTGTCTTCTGGTAGAGGGTCTCTTCAAAAAGGATGACGCCGCTGAGGTACTGCAGAGCACCTGGTGTGCAGAAAAGGAGCTCCCGTAGAGCACGGCGATTGGCTTCGACATTCTCCACATTGATGCTCGCAAGACGCTTGCCAATGGTGCCAGTGGACTCGTCAGCTGCGAGAATCCCCTTACCAGGGGTGCCAATGTAAGCTGCATTGGCAATAAGTTCATCTACAAGAAAAAGGAAATTAGTATCTCTCGAACAAAAGAAAGGTTGAAGCTTACGAATCATCATATATTTCCTCAGAAAAAATAGAGGATGAGATGCTCATAGTATGACAACAACAATATTCAGAAAGAAAAAAAATAAATTTTATTTTGCATTGACAAAGCAGGGTGTGAAGTTTTTAATAAGCTAGAATTTCAAAACAGTTGTGGAAGCATCTGATCAAGACAAATATTTTAACAATTTCTGCAATGATGACAGCAGCATGATATAGCTGACCGCACTTGGGGTTCAGATATTGAAAAGCTATAGCTGATTGTGACGACAGAACTGGGAAGGCCACAACACACAAGCTTGTTGATTTGATGAAAATGCAAACAAGGAAAAGTCCAGATTGTGTTTATGCAGGTACCAAACAGGCCAAGATAAATGCAAGGCCAAAGGCTAGACTAGTAAATGCAGGCTTTAGATGTCCTCAATTCGAGCCCAATTTTGATTAACACATCAAGGACCTCTGCAAGAGGCCCTCTTTTGGTATTTAGGCCATAAAGCAGCTTCGTGAAAAAGGAAGGGAACTTGGAAAGAAACACTGAGAATGTGGGAAGTAGCATCAGCAGCTCAGTAGGATAGCAATGGCAAACCAACAACCGCAGCAAATCAGAATCTAGAACCATCCAAAAGAAAAGATCTGCAGCACCTAAAACAACATAGAGCCAAAACAGTATGGAACAGATAGGTCCAAAACTCAAGGCAAAAGAGAACTGCATAAGGCTGCACCAAGAAGAGCTAGAAATCACACAGGGTTCATGTCTCCAGAGAGAAAAACATTCAATGGTTATGAGTCCAGTGAGATTGTCTGAGAATTGTTAAATTGTAGACCAAACCCCTCGTGCAGATTGTCTCAACAACAAAGTTTATGTACAGACAGAATGGACCAAGACCTGCACTATGGAGATAAGGTTTGTTTCTGTTTTCCTGACAGAAGAAGCATTCTAACTAAAAGTAAAAAACATTAACGAGTCCATTTACTGTAGAAAGAAGGCAAGGAAGGTTCTACGTCCACATAAGTAAATAAGATTTTCCCAAAAAAGGATGCCATAGAGCTGCCAGACTGCATCAAGCACACTACTTAAACTTAAGGCTACATATTGACATTAAATAAAGAAACTTTCATGCGTCAGGATTCTTCATTTTCTAAGAAATGCCACAAGAATTTAATATATCAGTTGTTGTTTCTTACATTTTCTGGCAATCAATACCTCAGCCATGTAAAACAATCCACACAATACAGTCATGACCCAATCAAATGCAACAGTTCAATGTATGAGGGGGGGAAATTCAATTTTCCAAATGCATGGTGAGACCTAGTACCAAAAAAATTTCAAGAGAGCACATAAAACTGCAAAACTTACTAATTATTATCCTTCTATTCTCAAATACTAAAAATTCGACTCCTTGATTAATTACGTAGACCCAAGATATAGGAAAGTCCTTGAATATTTATTGCCACCCCAAACTGCACGTTGAATTCAGGGTGTCTAATTAACCTACAGATGCCTTTTTCAATTCATTAAAAACTCTGTGCTCCAAGCCTTTGTTTAGGCTTGAGAAAATCACTGTAGGTTCCACTATTTTTCAAAGGGGCATCTTAGAGCTGATGTTGTTAGTTGTTCTTCAGCATGAAATAAATGCATATCAATCTACCAGCTTGCTATATTATAAAGGCGATTCCATCTGCCTCATGCACTTAAAGTGGGACAAAATATTACTTTTAGTAATGTGCATGCAATACTAAAAGCCTTCATTGCATTTGTTGATGGCTCCACATCTAGGGCTAAAAACAGATTGGATATGGACTGGATATTGGTAGTACCCATATCCATATTTTTCAGTGGATACGAGTACAGGCAGATACTAAATGGATTCGCATCCATATTTGTTCTAAATTGATATGAATTTTAATTGGATATTAACCATATCCATATTTATTCTAAATGAATACAGATATAAGTCAGATATTAGTTATAACCATATTTTCTCAATTCAAATAGAGATATAAGTTGGATATTATTCAGATACAAATCAGATTTCAGCGGATTACAATAATAAAAATTGACAGAAATGACAGCCATAAAGCATGGGTATGGAATCCAATAACAGGGTTGCACAAGAAGCCCAACAAGGTAATGATCTAAATCATAGATATTAAACTCGCATGAAGGTCGACCCAGCCAAAAGTCTAGACCATTTGTCGAACTGAATTTTGTACTAAAAATACATTAGAAAGTAATTTCAAAATAAAAATATATAATATAAAAATAATCAAGAAATATCTGTTTGATAGATAACTTACAGAATATTACATATAAATGTAAAAATATATTATATGTATTGATATTTTTAAATATCTTAAACAACAAAGTTTTGAACATATAATAAGGGAAAATAAATATATTTCATTTTTTTTATCGTAGTGAATGAATTCATTTTTTTATAAATAGAATTAATCAATAATATATGAAAAATGCTGTTTTTTAAGATGTGAAGAAGTTTTAAAGAAGTAAAATAAAATGTTAATATAATGCAGGAACGGATATATTGTCATAATGGCTGGGTGGTTGGTGAGTAACCAAAAAGAACAGGATCAGTCCTTGATAAGGGTGGCATTTTTTGGAAAATTTTTTAGCTGATATCCGGATCCAAATTTGGATCCAGCAAAATCAACTGGATCCAGATCTGATCAGATTCAAATATTGCTATCCAAATCCAATCCCAACTGGACACAGAAATGGATATGGTCGGTTAATGACCAACTTGTTTCCAGGCCTACCCGCATCTTAATTATTTCAAGCATTATAGGACATGTACCATGTAACTAGATGCCGTGCAAGAATAGTTAACATGAAGCTATTAAACTCTGAAGGGATACTTCCAACTATCGCTATAACAAGCTAATGGCATAAGCCGCATAAGTAGCATTAAGTCCCACTATTTAATCAGATAAAATTTGATCACAAAGAGAAACAGCAAAAGTTCTGTGTGAAATACATACACAGGTCGAAACTGATGAGATTTATAAACTTATCCTAAAATCTGATCCTCCCCCGCGCCCGCCACCCCCCCCCGCCCCCCCCCCCCAAAAAAAAACACACACACACAATTTTTTTCCTTTTTTTGAGCCTGCATTGATGGTTAGTTAAATTCTGTAGGAAAGAACTATAAAAAAAAAAAAAAATGAAAGAGAATACTATTAGCAATTAGGAATAGTGTGCCACATTATAGATGATAGAAGATTTGTTCTACATAGTCCCCCCACCCCCCCAAAAAAAAAAAAAGGTTTGCCGATGCTTAAAACACTTGTGAGAAAAGGGCATTTTAGGAAATTAAACTTCAAGAAATCATTAGGACACTATATAATACGCTAACGTAGAATCAATGCTGGAATTTTTTTTTTTTTGATATAACAATGCTGGAAATTAAATTTCAAAAAACTTAACCTATCTCAAGATCAGAAGCCCTAGTCCTCTTTCACGATTTTAGATAAGACACTTAAAGTTGAAAAGAAAAATAAACAAAACCAGTTTCACGACTCATAGAAAAGAAACTTAACGAGGGGGAAAAAGAACAGTAAAGAAAACCAGGAAAGCAGAATTACCACAAAAAATTAGATCTTGGGTAGAATCTCTATAATGATCCGCGATATCAAAACCCATATACAAAACCTAAGATGGGAAAAAAAAAAAGAAACATCCAACAAAATCCAAGATTCATGCTCACGCAACAAAAAAAAAAAAAGGAACAAAAAATGATAACGGATTCTTTTTTTAAGTAATGAAACTCGTGTCATCCAAGAAGGGGAAGCGAAAAAACAATAACTTTTCAGGCCAAGAAGAAGTAACAAGGCTCCAAAAAATAGAATCCTTTTTTGTCTGAGAAGAAACAACGTCAAAGGAAAGACGATCAAATTTTTTAGGGCAAGAAAAATTCGAAGATTCGTGCCCTCAAAAGTGGAAAAATCTCATCTTTCCAGACCAAGAAGAAATAAGAAGGTTCATCCAAGACGAGAAGAAATCGAATTTTTGTCCGCCCAAGAAAAAATAACAAAATTCATCTCATCGAAAAAAAATCAAACCTCCTTCAGATCACCAAAGAGTATAATATCAGGAATCAAATCTTTTTTAGATCAAGAAAGAGTAGGAGAGATATATGGAATACCGCGATATTTTCCACAATAAGCAGACATCGTCGCTGGTCCTTGTTGTCGTCTCTTGTACTAAGAACTAGTGGAGCAGGGGGGAGAGGAAATATAAAAAGAGCGATAGCGGACAACGGCGATAAGGGAATGGAAATGGCACCGGAATGGAGATAGAGATGGCGTTTCTATCATTACACGCAAAAGCGGATGCTTCTGGAATATCGTCACCAGAGGGCCTATTTTATAGCAACCAGCAAGCCAAGATGTGCATTAAACTAAAAGCAACCAGGACACCGGCCCACGGATTATTCTTCTTAGGAGAAATTCTTTGTGCGCCGCGGGGGAAGGGGAAAATCTGATGCGCCGCTTTACGTGATCGGCTCGTATCACTTTTCAATATATATTTGATATTTATAATATTTTTTTATTTTTAAAAAATTTTATAACATCATGTATATATTTTTTATATATAAAATATTATGATATGATTTAAAAAATTATGATATTCTGCATGTATTATGAAATTTTATTTAAAATTTTTATTTTTTATATAAAGAATATCATAATATAGTTCTGAATATCATTATATGATCCAGATATTGTAATATAGAAGGAGTATTTTTATCTAATTATTTTTCAATGTACATTTAATGCCTGTAATTTTATTTTTTTTAAAAAAAATAGAATGATAAAAATATCTCTATTTTTAAAAAAAAACTATGACATCCTACGTATATTAAAACATCCGGCATTATATTATGATATTCTGTGGACAAAAATTATGACTTTCCGAATACAGGATGTCATAATATGGATATAAAATGCCATAATTTTTTCAAAAAATAAAGATATTTTCATAATTCAAAATTTTAAATCAAAAAATAAAATTGCAGGCATTAAATGCATATTAGAAAGTAGTGATTACGTGGACTAATCAGACAAGACGGTGCACTCTACATCAAATTTTTTACACCACCTATGATGTACAAAGAACTTCCCTTCTTCTTAAAATGCCCACGATTTTTATGATCTCTGCAAGCATATTTTGATTTCTCTCAGACATTTATGAGAACTTGAAAAAATAAGGTGCCGATATACCAGTTTGCAATCAAGGTAGAGATCGAACAGGAGCTAATATCGCTTCATCATATTAGTTGCTGATAGTCTGATACCTCCATTTTTAATAAATCAATGTTTGCTTGCATATATAGAGATGGCCAGAATATCTGAGATTAAAAAGCATGATGATCCTTCACACATATATATACAATATATTAAAGTTGAAACCACAGACTTCTCAATGCGACAAGTGTTGCATATCTATGATTCTATATATCGCATAACTGGAAAGACAGATGGCATGCATCCGGTATATAGAAAAAAATTATATTCTATCTTAAAAAAAAATAGCTATCTAGATTGGATGGGTCGGAGATGCTGCCGACAGCTGGCTCTACTCTCCCATCTCTTTTTCTATCACAAGAGAGGCGCGCACAGAAAGGGTCTGGGTTGGATGGCTTGATGTGCGGGATCTCTTTTCTCTCATGCTATTCCCGTCGAGAGAGAGGCACATACAAAAAAAATAAATAAAGAGAGAGAGGAATGGGGCGAATGACTGTGTTTCCGATCTGTTTAGCATGGGATTAAAGGATTATCAAAGAAGAGTGTGGTGTTGGTTTAGGAGAATAGTGATGTGTCCTTGTGTGGATGGTGTGGATGTACAGGATCAGATTAAAAAAAAATGATGATCCAAAGGGATTTTAGCGGTGGTTGTAGAGAGCTTTGTTTGTCCGACGGTGAGGGACATGCATCAGTAGTGATCTGTCGATTTTAAGGTGCATGATATGGTCATATCGATATGACTGTAGATAGGAGAGAGGATTGGTTGGCTCTCTTTTTAAGGGAGCTTGCCAATCGATCTGATCCTATATTGTTTTCAGTTATCTCTACTTTGGTGGGATTCTGATATTCTCATCAGATGTTAGGGAGTTGCTGTTGGATTTCTCACAGCCTTCCAACTCCCTTGGTGCATCATCTGAGAAGGATACACCAGTATAGATATGTGATAGATTATTTTTTTGGGACTCATGAAATGTTCGGGAGATTATTGTAGGTTTGCCATGGTTTTCTGTCACTCGAGACGTATCATCTAAGGAGAGATCTTTGATCATTTGTGCCTCTAGTGATTTGTATTCTTTATTTATATTGTAATTTTTTTATGATTTAGACATAATTCGTGCATGTAAAGATCAGGAGTATGGATGGGGGAGCCAACATTGGGTATGGAGGGTTGCTGCTCGTCTTGGGCAGCCATCCATCCCATTAAAAAGGCCACAACCTCTCTATGATATATGTTATTGGTTGACAGGTTTCTGGTATTAGGTTAGGGGATTATGGGATGGGGTGAATTGGATTAGGGTTAGCATTGGAATTACTGTATGGGTCAGGTCAAGGTCAGATTAGGGTTAGCTCAGGGGTCAGGGTTAGGATCAGGTGAGAGACCAAGATTGCAGATTGGGTTTGTATTAGGGTTAGGGTTTATGTTAGAGTTTGGATTAGGGATATAGTTAGGGTTAGGATTAGTGACTAGGTCAGGTTAGGGTCAGAGTCAGGATCAGGTGAGGGATCGGGATTGTAGATTGGCTTAGTATTAGGGTTAGGGTTTATGTTAGAGTTTGGGTTAGGGATTTGATTAGGGTTAGGATTAGTATTAGTGATTAAGTCAGGTCAGGGTCAGGTCAGGGATAGGGATTGTAGATTGGGTTAGTATTAAGATTAGAATTAGTGATTGGATCAGGTTAGGCTCAGGGTCAGATCAGGGTCAAGTGAGGGTCAGGGCTAGGTGAGGGATCAAGATTATAGATTGGGTTAGTATTAGGGTTAGGGTTTATGTTAGAGTTTAGGTTAGGGATACGATTAAGGTTAGGATTAGGATTAGTGTCAAGGTCGGGTCAGGGTCAGGGTCAAGGTCAGGATCAGGGTCAAATCAAGGTCAGGTCAGGGTTAGGGTTTCAATCATGAGAGAGCTTGGATTGGAGAAGATGATCAAAAATAGAGAAAAAAATGGTCAAGATTGACCTCGGGATTAGATTTAGAGCTATGGCCTCACAATAGGATTGTAAATCAAGGTTAGGGTGGACGGCGAAGAGGTTTGCAATGGAGAAGACAAACAAAAAAAAGGGAGGTTGGAGTAGAGAGAAGAAGGATAATGGGAGGGAAAATTAAAAAAAAAAGAGTAATTGTTAATGCGGGAGCCAAGAAAAACAAAATTGGGAGGATGAAAAATACTTGATTCTTCCCTCAGAGCAGGTCGTCGGTGTCTCTGTACTGGAAGAGGCAAGAAAGGAGGAATCGATCGCCGAGGTGGCTTGCTGAACGATGTTCATCTTCGGGACATTGGCTCCATCGATAGAGAGAGAAGAGAGGGGGTTGTGGAAGTACCGATGGTGGGGTAAGTTGGGAAAAGGGTTGTGGTTAAGAGAAAGTTGGAAAGGAGAGAGGGTTGGGGAAGGGGCAGTGGTGGGGTAAGCGAGGAAAAGGATAGTGCTCAGGAGAGAGCTGAAGAGGAGAGGAGATTGGGGGAGCGATGTTGATGGGGTGAGTGCAAAGGCCAGTGGCCGGGAGAGAGCTAGAAATGAAAGGGGGGTTGGGAAGTGGCGGTGATGGATAAATGAGTAAAGGGATTAGGTTTAGGATTTTTAAAAAAGCAAATGCATAATAAAAGCATGCATCTGGGGTGCATAAAACCGACGCAATATAAAGACATGTGGATGGCCGCATAAAAAATGTATGAGAGATTGATTTTAAACTGATTTCTATGCAGGCATCCTCATAATTTTAATATAAGTGAACTATCATATTTTTTTTTCTTTTTTGTTTGGTTTTATGTTGGATATTTATATATAATAGTCTAGACGATATACATATTGTCAATAAATTTAAAAAAATAATTAAGATAGTAGATAATGGTTTGGATTTTATGTTAGGTATGTATTTATACAAGGTATGTATTTATACACATATACATACATATATACATTTATACATAGATACACACACACACACACACACACATATATATATATAAGGTTTGATTAAATTTAATTGTGCATGTATTTTGTTTATTACTGTTTATGATTTGTTTAATTTTATTTTTGTACAATTAGGTGCAATGTGCTATTATAACACTAATTTAATAATTTATTATAATTATAGAAATAAATTTAATTAAAATTTTTCAATGTGAACTTTTTCAAAAAACTATTTCCTTACGAAAAACATTGAGTGCAGAACGGTAATATATTTTAATTATCCAAAATTTTTCAAAGGAAGAAACATAAATAATTTTTATTATCCATACAAAGAGTCACTAACAATACCGCCTGTTGTGGTTCTAATAATGTTAAGGGCACCAATAGTCCCACATCGATTGTGAGTCAAGGAAGACTCGCGTTTATAAAAAGGAGATTATCCTTCCCACGTGAAGTACCTTTTAAAGGATAAAATCGTAAAGCCCACAAGTTAGAACGAAAATACCTCACGTGTCAGACTGAGCCCTTGTCTACAATAATGACATGCCAAAAAGGGGGCGGTGCAACAAGAAGCCTCTCAATAGAAATAATAGCCAAGACGAGAGCACAGAATTCTTTGACTAGCTCCACCGGACGTTCATCCTGACGTGAAACACTTTTGATGACCAATGCCGAACCTAGTGTTGGGATATGCAGAGGTTTCATACATGCATTTCAAAAATTTTATAGTGAAAGAATATTAGATTAAACAATTTAATCTACAAATACATGCATAAGATCTAATCTTAAAACTTCTATAAATAGATCTATAATATGAATTTACATATATAAAAATATAAATTTAAAACAACAAGCATATGAACAAAAATCAATACATTGTAATAGATCTAATCTACCACTATTAGGATTCTGAACCCTATACCTGAGAGCAGATAGTCCAACTTCATGGTTGAAAATATAGATCTGAAAGTTCTCACTGGTCGTTCATAGCTGCACAAGCGTTCAACTTCTACAGATGGTTCACACGAAGTCCTCGGCCTGATCAATCCTCCACAAGAGTGCTAGTTCGTGCAGTCGACTTCTGATGGTGGATCTGATTTGATCTGCTTCTTCAATCATCTCAGATCTTTTCGATGTCGAAGATAGATCAGAAGAGGTACTGCTGGAAGATAGAGTAAAAATAGAAAAGAACTCCTTCTTCCTATCTTCTTCTCTCCCAATCACTATATCTAAAATCCTAGATTTAGAACTCACACCCACCCTTGTTCTCATGCCCCACAGAGGATATTTTCCTCTATTTTACATGCTTAATAAAATCCCACACCCCCTCTGGTCATACACCCTTCTGTCTTCTTTTTCTCATGATGAAAGAAGATTGGTTATTGGCGCACAAAAGGATCCCATTCTTTTATGTTAACCAGCATCATCAGATTAGGCAGGATAAGAGCTCGAGTTTGTTTCAATTCAAATGTTTTTGAATTTCAATTACACCCCAACTCTTTCTCATCCTTATCTGACCAAAAGAGGGGCCAACCAGAGAGTTTTAGTTATGGAAAAATAAATGGGAGCTATTCCTTTTGTTGCACAAAATAGGCACCTTCACAAGGGTCGGTGGGTGGGTAGACTAGGATAAGGAGTTTGATTCAAATTCAAAGTCCTACTTGCACTTAAACTCAAACTACCATTACTTATCCAAAGTGGATGACATGAGGGTGTTAGCTTCTGATTTTCTTACGCACAAACTAGTTTTGTATGATGAGATATGGCATGAGCCTTTCTAGGTGCGCAAGGGAGAGAGTCCCATTCATTTGGGACTCTAGGGTTTGGCTAATGGAATTTTTACCAAACCCAATCCAATTAGACCCAAATAAAATATGATAGATCTAATCTAATTAGGCTCCCATAATCTCAATTAAATCTGATCATATCAGTGAATTAACTGAGTCATAGACCTGATCAAATTAGAATCAATTCTTTCTTACCAATTAGATCATCTCATAACTTAATCGGACCTAACCTAATTCAATCCAATTCAATTAGACTTGATCCAAACTTTAATGCTCAATCAAATTGAGCTAATTAGCGATCTAATCACTGATCAATCCTCTTAAATTTTACTAACACTTAGTGAATAATGTTATTGTAATTATTGCACAGGATTAACCATCAATCATATTGATAATTTTACCCTCGGATGATTCTTAGTCGTCGATCCATCAATTGATCGAAAAAAAACTTCTAATATATGTGACCCCATAGGTGTGAACCTAAGTCGGTCGCATAGGAATAGATTCTTATACCAATCGAAGTAACCATCTAACAATGGTACCCGACATCCAGATAGACTGAATGTATGCAAAGCAACACTCAGAATTTATTGGCATATGATTATCGTATAATTCATTCCTTTGACCCTTGATGCACGAATGACTCAGAGTTTAAACTCTCAACTTCTAATAGTACATCCATTATATGTCTCAACCTCATAAATCTTGTGACTTCTTACAAGGACTGCCATAGTCAAGATCTTACTAAATTGAAACACAAAGCATTCTCTCTAATCTCTTGATGTGATCAATTCTATCTTGACTCACGCATCGATTTCATAAGTACTTGACTATTTTCAGAAATCTTCTAATCCTGAATTAAAAATTCAGATAGTTGGTACCAAAGTACAGTGAATTGCTTGCAAGTCACCGTGGTGATCTCAGGTCAGAGAGACACTTATATCCATATCTCTTTAGAGTGACTCTTGATAGCAGAGTATATCGGAGTTGGTCACGTTCAGTGAAATATACTCCTATATTTTACCTGCATGCCATACCAGTATCTCTACGCTTCTTGGTTGAGAGGATAACCAACTAATATGGCACACAACGACCTACACTTGACATGTCTATCATCCTAGTAGTTGCATATCATTTGATCGTAAACTCATTTAAAGACTAAATGATAAATCCTCTTTTATCGATTTAAAATAGTTCTAAAGATTTTCATCATAACACAGAAGTTCGATATAAAAGATATATAAATAAAAATTATCAAATAAATATTTTATTAATAATTAATTCATATATAATTACATCAATTAGCATAATTATCAATAGACTGATGATTGATTTGGAACACAATTTTCAACAACTCCCACTGGTACTCAAGCCAATCAGTACATCGTATATCCATCTTCATTTTGTGATCTTCGAACTCCTTAACTGTAAGGACTTTATTGAATGGGTCAGTCAGATTCTCTTTTCTATCGATCTTCTAAAGATCGACATCATCTCGATCCACGATCTCTCGGACAAGATGGTAGCGACACAGAATATGCTTCGTCCGCTAATGTGCCTTCAGCTCCTTTGCCTGAGCTATGGCTCCAGTACTATCGTAGTAAAGCAGAATTGGACCATCAATAGAGGATGCCACTCCAAGCTCAGTGATGAACTTTCTCAACCATACAGCTTCCTTTGCAGCATCAGATGCTACGATGTATTCCATCTCGCATACTGAGTTGGCTACTGTATGCTACTTGAAACTTTTTCAACAGACTGTTCTATCATTTAGGATAAAAATATATTCCAATATACTCTTGCTATCGTCACGATCTGACTAAAAACTAAAATCAGTATATCCCACGAGTTTCAAGCCAGATTTTCTATAAATGAGCCACTGATCCTTAGTATTTCTCAAATACTTAGGGATGATTTTTGCAAACTTTCAATGATTTTCATCCGGATCTGATTGGTATCTACTCACTACTTCTAGTGAGTATGCCACATCTGATCTCGTACATGTCATGACGTATATTATAGAATTCACTATCAAGGTATATGGGATTCTACTCATATTGTGATGGCCTGGCCCGAACAAGAATTCCAGCCCACCAAAAAGCCCAAAACGAAAAAAAAAAAGAGAAGAAAACAGGGGAGAAGACTCCCGAAGGGAGTCTTCTTCCTCCTCTCGCTGGCTCCCAATCGGAGTCGGAAACGATCTCCCTCCGGTCCTATTTAAGGAGGAGAACCCTCCTCTCTCCTCTCATCGAGAAATCCCGGGACAAAATGGTAGAGATCGTCAGAAAATCCATCGTGGAAGACCGTCCCTGTGCCATCCAATTTCTCGCCGAAAAAGCTTCGCCGATGATGGAGGTAAGCCTCCTTCCCTTCTTCTCTTCTCCCCCTTCCTTCCCGTGCCGATGTGCACATTCACCGGCGATCGGAGTCGCCAGATTTTGTTGCGGAAGTAACCTTCATTTTTTACCATTTTTCTTTGATTACCGAAGCCGGTGGTCACCGCCGACCACCGGTTTGGCCCTCTTCTTATCGGCGAGTCACCCCCTCCTACCGATGGCTGCCCCATGCCGGCCGCACCGCCGGTCGTAACACCAATGAGGGGACCTCACGGTCCCCTGTTTTGACCCAAAAGAAACCCACGGGAAAGAAGAAGAAGAAGAAGAAGGAAAAGAAAAAGAAAAAGAAAAGAAGAAGAAGGAAAAGAAAAGAAAAAGAAAAGAAAAAGAAAAGAAAAAGGAAAAGGAAAAGGAAAAAAAAAAGAAAGAAGAAAAATAATATAATAATAATATAATAATATAATAAATAGAATTTTCTCTCCTCTCTCTTCCGTGAAGAAAAAAGAAAAAAAAAAGGAAAGAAAAGAAGAAGAAAAAAATAATAAATTAATAAATAATGATATAAATAATAAAATATGAGAAAGAGAGTTTCTCTCTCTTTCCTCTCTCTCTTCAGCCTGAACTAGTATTTTCTCTCTCTAAAATTGGACTTTCTCTCTCTACTTTCTCTCTTTAAAATTCTCTCTCTAGATTATTTCTCTCTCCTAAGATTTTTTTAAATTTTGAGAAGAATGATGATGAATTTAAATGATCCTAGTGATGGATTTTTGATCTATGATCGTCGGACGGTACACCGACATCCACTTTGATCAGATCAGATATTTTTAAGATTTTAATTTTTATAATTTTATTAAATTATCCACATGATAATCTTAGCATGATTTGATCTGATCGATTGAATTTGTTGAATCATATTGTCTGAAGAATTCAAGATGAGCTTTCTCTCTCTAAAATTTTCTCTCTCTAAAATTTTCTCTCTTGATTAATTCTTTCTCTAAAAAGGTTAGTGAATGAAGAAATTTCTTTTAATAGTCCTGATCTGATTCTAATGAAGAATTCTGATCTATGGTTGTCGGGTAGTGTACTGGTACTTACCTCGATCAGATCCGATATTTATCAATTTAATTATCCATGATCCTGATTTAATCATATGATTTGATCATGTTGATTTCACCAATCGAGATATTGGACCAATCATAATGTTGGATTGTATCATCTGATCAATTCGAATTGTACCTCATTGAATTCTCTCTCCTCTAATTGTCTCTCTCTACTTGATTTTATGAAATCGATGAAGAAAATCTCAGTCCTATCACTTCTTATCCGATTTGATCTGATAGTTAAACTTTGGATCGTTTAGGTCCTAATTAGATTTTGATTAGATGATCGGATCCAATCTAAACCGTTGAAATATGGTATTCGTATTCTTTCTAATTATTGAAATTGATTCTGTATAGGATTATGGATGTTTGATCATGGGATATCGCGATATGATTTACGAACAGAATTTTTAGAAGAAAAATTATAGAATTATATGGATTTATTGGAATACGTTCGAGGTAAGTAATGTTTCATTTTTTCTAGATTTATCGGTAAATTATAATATATTTTTCTGACATGATTTATGAAACGATGCATGAATTGGATGAATGGTATTTTGTTATGAAAATATCTTATTTGAAATGTTATGATGAAGCATGATTGAACATATTGATTCCATGATGCATTATATTGATTGATTTCGATACTACATGATTATATATTTTATTATCAAAATTAGAATATAAAATATGATTTATGAAGAATTATGATATAAGAAACATTATGAATTGACAACCTGACTATGTAAAGGACCTCGCCAATGGGGGCATATACGTTGGCAATTGATTGTCCTGAGGATTTATGTCGCCAGCGAGACTAGCGACATGTCGCCAAAGAGACCAGCGACAAACCGCCAGCGAGACCAGCGGTTCCAAAGGATATGGCTGCCAGATGATTCGCAGCCTACCACAAGCAGATATGCGGTATTATGACCCTGCCACAGAAAAAATATGGTCATAGCTCATGGTTGACGAAAAGAATTTAAGAACGAAAGAAATTAAAATTTGAAAAGAAACTTGAATTTTCGAAAAAGAAATGTATTTGGCATGAATTATGTTGCATAATTGAAATTGATTTCGAATTGATGAACTCTATATGCTTATTTTCTATAAATGATGATTTACTTAAATGCCTGATGAAATCTGTTGAAAAGTGATCATTGCTTACTGGGCTGTCTAGCTCATTACCTCCTATTTTTATTATTTTTACAGATGTTGAGAAATTAAGATGATACAAGATATGAATGGAAGAGTGATCAGAAGCAGAATCCCTATACTTTTATTTTAGGTTGAAAGTCTTATTGAATTTGATGTAAGGCCTATGAATCATTGTTGAATTTATTGAGACATTAAAGAAAAAAATTTAGGTCGTTATGTTTTGGATTTAAATTATTGACTAATTATTCCGCTGTTGTTTTAAGATAATATAATAAGATGCCTTGCATGCTTATGGGAAGAGTTTTCTATGAGTATGCGGTGGTTTCCATGACTCTCGATTCACAATCTCGGGTCGGAGGTGTGACACATACGCTCTCTCTTTTGAAGAGTTGTCAGACAATCTTTCTTCGAGAGAAAAATTTTATGGCCTATCGAAGAATAGCCTTTCTTAAAATTCTCCATATTAAACTGTTTCAGCATGGTATCTATGTACGTAGACTAGGAGAGCCCGAGCAGCCTCTTAGATCTATCCCTATAGATCTTCATCCCTATGATGTAGGCTACTTCTCCCAGACCTTCATGGAGAACTGTGACGATAGCCAGATTTTTATTTTCTATAATGCAGGAACATTATTTTCGATTAAGAGAATGTCATCTACATACAAAATAAGAAATACAATCACTGAACTATTAGCCCACTTATATATGCAGGGTTCCTCTCTGTTTTTAATGAAGTCATACATTCTGATCACCTTATCAAAATGTATGTTCTAACTCCAAGATGCCTGCGTCAATCCATAAATAGATTTCTGAAACTTGCACACTGGGGACTCATTTGTGGATATGAACCCTTCAGGTTGTATCTATACACCTCTTCGTTAGCTCTCCATTTAGAAAAGTTATCTTCATATCCATTTGTCAGATTTCATAGTCCAGGTATGCTGCTATCACAAGCATGATCTAAATGGACTTGAGCATTATCACAGAAAGAAATATCTCATCATAGTTAATACCATAATACTGATGATACTCCTTGACAATTAGACAGACTTTATTGGTCTCCACCTTTCCGTCTGTGTGCCTTTTTCTTTTGAAGATCCACTTACACCTTATGAATTTTATCCCTTCAGGTGGATCAACTAATGTCCATACGTTGTTAACCTTCATGGACTCCAATTTTGGATTTCATGGCTTCAAACTATTTTTCAGAGTCGGACCTCAGCATCACATCCATGTAGGTGATAAGACCCTCGTTGTTCTCATCGAGCTCAACAGGATCCCCGTCTCGGATCAAGAAATTGAAGTATCTGTCCGACTGATGTGGTACTCTACCAAATCGCCTTAAGGGTGATTCTGTATTGGGCTCTGGGTTTGATCTAATCAAATTTGGTTCAGATTCAGTCACTGGTGTCTATTCTTCTATCTGTCGAACTTCATCAAACTCGACTTTAGAGGTACTTATTCCTTCACTAAGAAACTTTTTTTCCAAAAGTGTGCCTTACTGCTGACAAATACTTTTTGCTCAGCAGGGAGGTAGAAGTAATATCTCCTCATTTTCTTAGAGTACACTATAAAATAATACTTATCGGACCTAGGTCCGAGCTTGTCTATCTGTAATTGTTTGACATAAGCCGGATACCCCCAGACCTTAAGGTAAGTGGAGTTCGGCCTACGCCTTGATCATATCTCATATGGTGTTTTACTAACTGACTTGCTCGAAATATTATTGAGTACAAAACAGACTGTCTCGAGCGCATATCCTCAAAAAGAGCTCGACAGACTTATAAACCCCATCATGGATTGAACCATGTCCAATAGGGTTCGATTTCTTCTTTCTGAGATGCCATTATGCTGTGGTGTCTCTGGAGGGATCCATTGTGAGAGAATTCTATTCTTTTCTGGATATATCAAAAATTTATTAAAAAGATGTTCACCTCCTCAATCAGACTGAAAAATTTTAATATCTTTTTTAGTTTGTTTCTCTACTTCATTATAAAATTATTTAAATATTTCAAATGATTCAGACTTGTGTTTCATCAAGTAGACACATCCATCCTTAGATAGGTCATCTGTGAATGTAATGAAATAGCTATACCTTCCTCTGGCACTAATGCTCATAGATCTATATATATCACTATGTATTAGATCCAGAACATCATTGGTTCGATCATCTTTTTCAGTAAAAGATGACTTAGTCATCTTCACAAGAAGACAAGACTTACAAATTGACAATGATTCATAATCATTGATGTTGAGGATATTCTCTTGTGCTAACCTGTTTATCTAGTTCTTGTTAATGTGACCGAGTCTACAATGCTAAAGGTAGGCATCCGTAATATTATCTAACTTAGGACGTTTATTTAGAATGTACATTACACTCACAAGCCATGATAAAATATAGATGTCATTTCCTAATTGTCCTTGCATTATTGTAATATCATTTATAATGATATTACAATAATCATCCTTTATTAATAAACTATAACCATCCTTGACCAAAAGGCCAACAGAGATTATATTCATTAAAAAAGATGGACAATAGTGACAATCACTCAAAATGATACTATTAGATTTAAAAACAAACTCGACGACTCCTAAAGCCAGGATTGAAACATGGCTTTCATCTCTTACATTCAGAAATCTCTCATCATTTTTAAATTTTTTATTAATTTGAAGTCTTTACAATGAATTACAAATGTGAATTGAACTTTCGATATCCAATACCCAGGTAGCAGTGTCACATATAGAGAAATTACAAAGTGTTATCATATAAGCATCTTGACCAGCAACTAATTGCTCATTTCTCTTTAGCCTATTTGGGTCATAGTCTGTCTGACTCGGTTCAGCCTTAAATTTTTTAGCTAGATTAAACTGAAGATCAATGTTCAACTTCTGATATTGACTATCGAAGTTGGATTCAATAAGCTCATCACTATCAAACAGTGAGTGGAGCGATAAATTACTAGCTATTTCTGAAAAGAAAGAAAAATATAGACCTAATTAGTATATGAATTAATTAAGCCTAAATATATGAACTTTAGTCTAAAGGTTCTTTCACTATTTTATATGAATTGATAGCCTCTACCTTCAATTCAAGGAATTATATTAATTCCTTAGCGGATACTAGAATCCATATAAACTGCATACAAGTCCGAGTATAGCTCGACCAACCCATATACATCTATGGATAGGTTCTCAATCAATTATTTTTTTAAATAATTTTTAGTAATTAGTTTCACCTCAAGTTTTATTTCAGTAGGTGATAGACTTCCACTGAAAGTTTTGGTTAGGTCAAACCATTAACATGAACCTATTCAGTAATTCTAACTAATGAATGATCAGGTCCAAGTATGGTTCGATCAATCCAACCATTCATCAAATAGTATGTCAAAGATCATATGATGAATGATAATTTCATCATTCAGAGAAATATCAGACGGATGGTACCTGCAAAATCAAAAATAATGGGCCCATTACCATTCACCTTAATGAGAGGCTATGATCTAGTAATTACCATAACCAGCTCATTTTATGAATCTAATAATTTAGAAGATTTAGTTAATATAATTTAACAGAATTAAATACACAGACCAGCTAATCTCAATCTTTCCACTGACTTCACCAAGTCAAGATCAGACAGGACTAGAAATAAGCCGATCTAACTGACAAGTCATCAATCCTCCCACTAACTTCATCAAGTCATGATGAGGATAAAGATAAGTCGAACTAGGAGCACCTAAATCAGTCATAACTAATTTTTTAGTAAGCATGGGTCAACCTTAATCATTAAGTGATTTGATCAAAACATGATTCACAATGTTGGTCAGATAAATGAGATCGGTGGAAGGGATATGCCATTAACTTATCATAGACTCAATTTATGCGAGTAGCTCCCAATTAATGACTATCGATCAAGACTGTCAAACTTATCTTAGACACCAACTGGTTAATCAATTTTAACTCAATCAACTTTTAGATTTGGATTCGACCGCTGAGCTAAAGATCAAAGTCTATTTGGGTCTAATCAAAGCTATGGACTCGACCAACTACAACTATTGTATTGGCTCCAAAAAAATTTTGATTTAATCTAATTTTTTTAGTCCATTTAATCTTTGATTCTAATCCTAGGGTTTAATCCAATTAGGAGAACCTGATCAAGCTAACCGATAAACCGATCACTCATATTTTTTGCGAATGACATAAGATTTTTAATTCATAATTCTAGATCTAATATGTTCCACTTAATTTTTAATTAAGTTTTGAGACTATGAGTAGGGATTTGATATTTAAAAATAATTTTAAATTTTATAAAATATTTTATAATTAATTTTTATGTATGATTATTTAGATCTGAAACTTAAATCGGCTCACCCCTAAATTGAGCCGACTTATCACAATGGGTCGACTAAGTTTCGAGACTTACTTAACTCATTGATGATGAATTATAAACCATATTTTCTGTCTATTTCATTGAGTCAGCATAACAGAAATTGAGCTGACTAACCAGGATCCTAAGTCGACCCAAACAAAAATTGAGTTGACTCAGTAGGCGAACTTCAATAATTATAATAATTTTATATCAAAATAATTCTATATAAATAATAATAAAATTAATTATAAATTATTTTAAAATTATTTTAATCATATTTATGATTTTAGATTTTATTTGTAATGATTAGATGCAACTAAATTTTTATACAATATATCACATACACAATCCTAGGGTTTCAAATTCTAAGATTTTGCAAAAAAATAAAGTTTTCTTTTCACATTCATCTTCATGGGATATAGTCACAATGGCACCCCTACACATCATAAGAGAATCTAATTGAATAGAAAAAAATGAGATCTAATCTCTATTACCTCCCATGATCAGACTGCTTGGTGACAAATCCGATCCGATTATTTTGCTACTCAGATTATCTAATCTAAATAATTTAGATCTATTCTAAATTATTTTAAATTTTATTATTATATTTTGATTATATCAAAATTAGATAATAATCATCATAAATAAATATCATATACTTCAAATTAAAATCAGATTTTATAAAGATCAGCATAAATTAAGACAATCTTTGCACTGTAAGGAATAAACTTTACAGCAGGACAATCTTATTTCAATTTGTGCAATCTGATCTATAACTAATTTTAGATCTAAAATAGTATATATCAGATCTAATCAAAATTAAATTATAGATTTAAATACATATAATATTATATTATATCAAATCATGGCTCTGATACCACTGCTGGGATATGCAGAGATTTCATACATGCATTTCAAAAATTTTATAGTGAAAAAATATTAGATTAAATAATTTAATCAATAAATATATATATAAGATCTAATTTTAAAATTCTAACAAATAGATTTATGATATGAATTTATAGACATAAAAATCTGAATCTAAAACAACAAGCATATGATCAAAAATCAACATATTATAATAGATCTAATCCATCACTATTAGAGTTTCAAATCCTATACTTGAGAGCGAATAGTCAAACTCTATGATTGAGAATGTAGATTTGGAAGTCCTCACTAATCGCTCGCAGCCGCACAAGTGTCCGACCTCTACGGATGGTCCACACGAAATCCTCGGACCGATCTGTCCTCCACGGGAGTGCTAGCTCGCGCATTCGCTTCTAATGACGGATCTGATTTGATCTCTTTCTTCGATCGCCTCAGATCTTTTTGATGTCTAAGATAGATTAGAGGAGGTACTGCTGCAAGGTAGAGTGAAAATAGAAAAGAACTCCTTCCTATTTTCTTCTCTCCCAATCACTAGATCTAAAACCCTAGATCTAGAACTCACACCCACCCTTGATCTCACAACCCACAGAGGATATTTTCCTTAATTTTACATGCTCAATAAAATCCCACGCCCCCTCTGGTCACACACCCTTCTCTCTTCTTTTTCTCATAGTGAATGAAGATTGGTTATTGGCACACAAAAGGATCCCATTCTTTTATGTTAACCGGCACCATCAGATTAGGCAGGATAAGAGCCAGAGTTTGTTTCAATTCAAACCTTTTTAAATTTCAATTAAACCCCAACTCTTCCTCATCCTTATCTAACCAAAAGAGGGGCCGACTAGAGGAGTTTGATTCAAATAGGCACTTTCACAAGGGTCGGCTGGTGGGTAGACTAGGATAAGGAGTTTGATTCAAATTCAAAGTCCTACTTGAACTCAAACTCAAACTATCATTACTTATCCAAAGTGGGTGACAAAATGGTGTTAGCTTCTGGTTTTCTCACGCACAAACCAATTTTGTGCGATGAGATATGGTGTGAGTCTTTCTGGATGGCGCAAGGGAGAGAATCACATTCATTTAGGACTCTAGGGTTTAGCCGATTGGATTTCTACCAAATCTAATCCAATTAGATCCAAATAAAACATGATAGACCTAATCTAATAAAGCTTCCATAATCTCAATTAAATCTGATCAAATCAGTAAATCAACTAAGCCATAGATCTGATCAAATTAAGATCAATTCTCTCTTATCGATTAGGTCATCTCATAACCTAATCGGACCTGATCTTATTGAATCTAATTGAATTAGACTTGATTCAGACTTTAATGTTCCATCAAATTGAGCTAACTAGCGATCTAATTATTGATCAATCCTTCTGAATTTTACTAATACTTAGCAAATAATGTTATTGCAATTGTTGCATAGGATTAACCATCAATCGTATTGATGATTTTACCCTCGGATGATTCTTAATCGTCGATCCACCAATTGATCAAAGAGAAACTTCTAATATGTCTGACCCTATAAGTTTGAATCTAAACTGATAGTACAGAAATATATTCTTATATCAATCAGAGTAACTATCTAGCAATGGTATCCATCTAAACTGATAGTACAGAAATATATTCTTATATCAATCGGAGTAACTATCTAGCAATGGTATCCGACATCCGGATAGACCGAATGTATATAAAGCAACACTTAGAATCTATTGGCATATAGTTATCATATAATTCATTCCTTTGACCCTTGATGTACGGATGACTCAGAGTTTAAACTATCAACTACTAATAGTACATCCATTATGTGTCTCAATCTAATAAATCCTGTGATTCCTCACAAGGATTGTTCTGACTAAGATCTTCCTAAACTGACTTCATAAGTACTTGACTGTGCCTAGAAATCTTTCGATCCTAAATTAGAAATTCAGGTAGTTTGATACCAAAGCACAGTGAGTTACCTGCAAGTCATTGTAGTGATCTCAGATCAGAGGGACACTTATACCCATATCCCTTCGGAGTGGTTCTTGATAGTAGAGTACTCCGGAGTTGGTCACATTCTGTGAAATGTACTCCTACATTTCATTTGCATGCCATACCAGCATTTTCATACTCCTTGATTAAGAGGACAACCAACTTATATGGCACACAACAACCTATACTTGACATATCTATCATCCTAGTACTAGCATATCATTTGGTCGCGAACTCATTTAAGGACTAAATGATAAATTTTTTTTTATCAATTTAAAATAGTTCTAAGGACTTTCATCATAATACAGAAGTTTGATATAGAAAATATGTAAGCTTATGATAAAAATTATCAAATAAATATTTTATTAATAATTAATTCATATACAATTACATCAATTAGTACAACCATCAACAGACTGATGATTGCTTTAGGACACAATTCTCAATATCTAGTGCTTCGCATCCGATGGTCATGATGGACTAATAACAATTTATTGTCCTTGTACAGGTGAAGACTTTAACCGAAGCTATTCATAGCTCACAATAAACTATGGAACAGTAATAGCAGCAGTAATGGCTGGAGGAACCGGCACCTATGCCATCAAGGCACAACCAGCGGCCTCCTTCATCTCACCGATAGACTCAGCACTCTCATTGTCTCAATCCTCAACCTGCTCGGCACTCACATCGTGCCAATTTTCAGCATGTTCAACATGCCAACTCCCAAGAACGACGGTCTCCTTCCCCTGTCAAACTTCTAAAAGGAGAAAGAAGCCTTGTTCCCCTTCAAGCTTGTCTATCCCAGGTTATTTCTGACATCTTGATGAATCTCAATGATGGCTGGATGACTACAACTACAAGTTGTAGGAGATTGATCGCTGACTCAATCAACTTCAGCTCGACAATCGGGATCTATCCGGTGTTCTTAGCATCAACACTTGTCCTTCATTTTTTTGATAAATTTTGAATGAGCTGATCTCAGCTCAATTCAAGATACCGTAAATGGAGCCTTACGATAGCTTTATCGATTCGCTCGATCATTTAGAGAGCTACAAAGCTCTCATGATGCTTCAGGGGGCTTCCGACACCCTCCTTTGCATAGCTTTCCAGGTTACTCTTCGCAAAACTGCTTGAGCTTGGTATTTCGAGCTTCAATCAGAAAGTATTTATTCTTTTTGAGTAGTTTGAGCAACTGTTCGTGGCTCACTTTAGCATAAGCAAAAGAATGCCATGAAACTCAAATGACCTGTTCTCCATCAAGCAACGAGAGGGGGAGCTGCTAAGAGAATATATGACATGCTTTAACGCTGCCACCTTGAAGGCCTGAGATCTTAATAAAATAACAGCCATTTCAGCCATGAAGAGAGCGTTGCGCAGTTCTAGATTTACATATTTTCTAGATAAAATGCTCCCCCGAATGTATGATAAACTTCTCGAGTGCTTGCAGAAGTACATTTGCACCGAGAAAGGTGCTACCAACTGGTATCAATCCGAAGACAAAGGTCAGAAAAAGATGAAGAAAGATAGAGCCTCAGCAGGGCCCAGCATGGTCCGAATTGATGGAGAGGCTCCATCTCGCCGAAAGAGTACAAATCCAAAGAAATTTGGCTACAGGTATGCCTCTTATACTCCCCTTTTCTGCTTCTCATGTGCAGATCTTCATAGAAATTGAAGGCAAAGCTTACCTTCAATGACTCCAGCTGATGAAGACGCCACCAACATCCTGCAACAAAAAAAGATACTATCAGTTTCATCAAGATCATGGTCACAACATCAAATAGTACATCCAATTGAAGGATGAGATAGAAGCCCTAATTTGGTGGGGATACCTCGAAAAATATCTATAGGATTATCTAACTCAACAACCCACAAATCTATAACCTCAGTTGCGTCCCAAGGAAGAAACTCACACCCAACTGATGATGGGTGTGATCAACATGATCTTTAGAGGACTAGCACCTAGGGGGGCAAAAAGTTTGGAGAGCTCACTGAAGCATCAACAGTGAGTTAATGCCATCATTTTCTCTGATAAAGATCTACAAGGAGTTCACACTCTTCATAATGATGCATTGTCATTTCCATGACGATAGATAACTATGATGTAAAATGATATTTAGTTGATAATGAAAACTCTGCTGACATATTATTTTATGATGCTTTTTTTCAATTATAATTATTAACTAATCGACTAAAATCGATCAACATGCCCTTAGTTGGATTTACAGATGACTCCATGAAGCTAAAAGGAGAAATATAACTCCCTGTTATGACTAGACAACAACCATAGCAATCATCTGTACAACTTAACTTCCTCGTGGTTTGAGTTCCTTCGACCTACAATGTCATATTGAGATGATCCAGCTTAAATGTGCTTAAGGCTGTTGTTTCGAAATACCATTTTCTCGTACAGTTTCTAACAAGAAATGAGATCGGTGAAATGCTAGGAGGTCAACAGCTAGCTTGACAATATTGTTTCACGATGATCAAAGGAAAAAAGCTCATCGAAGTTCTTCCTATTGATAGGTTGGACCAAAGAGGAGAAAAGCTGAAGAGAACCAGCCAAACAACTAATCTCAATACCTTTGAAGTCCAACAAAGACTATCCAAGTCGGGTCTATGTAAGTCAAGACCTTCGAAAGAAGCTTGTAGATTTTCTATGAAAAAATGCCGATATTTTTGCCTGGATGGCTTCCAATATGCCAGATATTTTTTCTAACGTAATTGTTCATAGATTGAATGTTGATTCCAAGTGCAAGCCAGTACAATAGAAGAAGAGAAATTTTGCACCTGAAAAACAAAAGACAATTGATAAAGAATTTGACAAATTGCTAGCTGCAGATTTTATTCGAGAAGCAAATTATCCAGATTGGCTAGCAAATATGGTGATGGTCAAGAAAGCTAATGATAAGTGGAGAATATGTATCGACTACATTGACTTAAACAAGATTTGTCTAAAGGATAGCTTTCCACTATTGAGAATTGACTAATTAGTCGACGTCACTTCAGACAACCAATTGTTGAGCTTTATGGACACCTTCTCTAGCTATAATTAGATCCGGATGGTGTTCGAAGATGAAGAAAAAATGGCGTTCATCACTGAGAAAGACTTATGTTGCTACAAAGTCATACCCTTCGATCTTAAAAAATATTGGGATGATGTATCAACAACTAGTCAACAAGATTTTCAAAGATCAAATCGACCGTAACATGAAGGTGTATGTCGATGACATACTCATAAAAAATGATGAAGCCTCATGCCATATCGATGACTTAGCGGAAGCCTTCGATGCCCTAAGGAAGCATCAAATGAAGTTGAACCCGACTAAGTGTGCATTCTGAATAACTTCAAAAAAAAATTTTAGATTCATGGTGACAAGATGAGGTATAGAGGTAAATCTTGAAAAGATCATGATGATCCTCAAGATGAAATCTCGAACCACAAAGCAAGAAATCCAAAAGCTGACCGACCGTATCGCCTTTCTCATTTGATTTATTTTTAAGTCGGCAAAAAGATGCATTCCATTCTTCAAAACACTCTGGCAAATGAAGAATTTCAATTGGATGGAAGAATGCTAGAAAGCTTTTGAAGACTCGAAGTCATACTTTAGCTCTCCTCTTCTCTTGACAAAGCTAAATGTGGGTAATGAGTTGCTTATGTACTTGGCTATGTTCTTTGAAGCCGTGAGCTCGATTTTAATCCAAGAAGATAGTGGAGTACAAAATCCATCTATTATATAAGTCAGGTCCTACACGGCATAGAGATAAGGTATTCTTGGATTGAGCAAATCATCTACACAATTATCATCACAGTACGATAGCTATGCCCATACTTTCAAGCTCATTCAGTAAAGATTTTAATCAATCTTCCTCTAAAGATTTTACTGCAATGATCGGATACTTCAAAAAGAATGGCAAAATGGGCAATCAAACTCGATGAATTTGATCTTTCCTATCTTTCTTGATTTTCAATGAAAGCTCGATTTTAGCCGATTTTGTCATTGAGTGTACAGCATCAAACGACAAAGAAATTCAGGAGCAATATGAAGAAGAAACTTTAGAACCGACATGAATCTTGCATGTGGATGGGGTATCTAATGCACAAGGCTGTGGAGCGGATCTTATTCTCACTAATATTGATGGAGTGGTCACCGAATATGCTCTTCGATTTGCTTTCAAGACTTCAAATAATCAAGCTGAATATGAAGCCTTAATAACCAATTTGAAGGTGGCCATCAACCTCGGTATGAAGTGGCTAAAAGTATTCACCGACTCATAACTGATAGCCAGATAAGTCCGAGAAAAATACAAAGCGTGTGTCCCCCTTGACTCACAACCGATGTGGGACTATTGATGCCCTCCACATTATTAGAACCATAACAGAGCCCCTCAATCAAGAGGAACTCTGATGTGTATAATTCGAGGAGCTCCATAATCAGCCAAGGCAGATCTCAGCCCCAAGAAATCGAGGCGGATCTCAACCACTTTCTAGCACTAAACTATTGCTGCAAATCTCCGAAAAGATAGTCAACCGAGAGTCGAGGTGTTGCGCCTAGTTGTTGGAGGATAAAAGATCTGCAAACTCAAGTCCGCTTGCCTGAAGTTATCCGACGATGGACCCTCCGATGGTTAAGTTGGCCAGAGATAAGAAACAGTAAAAATCAAAGCACAAGAGTCAAGAGTTGAGTGAAAAATCTTATCCCGATCTCCTTGCTTACCTCTTTTTATATAGGATGAAAAATGCCGTTACTGTATAATTCTTGCCCCTTAGAATGCGAGACGTGGGAGTTATTATATTTAATGAGTGGTTACCACATTAACCATCTTTAAAACCAAACAATGGGCCATTGGTTTGCAATTATTGCGTTCCATAACCTCATAACTGTGGGTAGTTAGTGCCCACATCAAATAACGGACTTCTATTTTTTCGGGATCAAAATAGTCAGCAAAGCACTGAAAAAATAGCCAGCCGAATGTTGTATAGGGATGTTGGTTGTATGTTAAATTTGGTCAATTGAATTTTGAATTGAATTATCAGTTAATGTCGAAGTCAGTATGATCTTCTTGATTGGTTGTCCATTTAACCGATAGTGAGATGAGGATTTACCCCAACACCACTAACGAAAAAATTATGTTCAAGATATTTTACTATTATATTTTTTATTTTTTAATAAAATCTTTATAATTTGATCATATTTTTAATTTTTTAATATCTATACAGTTTGGACAAGCATTCTGATGGCACCGAAAATCTAGAATTTTTTTGTCTTTGCCTACACTGTGAGCCTCATGCTAGTGTGCAGTATGCTGCGATTCTCATGCTAGTGTACCATTGCGAAATTCTTTGTGCACCACAAGCAGTGTAAAAAATTTGATATAGAGTGCACCACTTTATATAATTAGTCCATGTAGCCATTATTTTTCAACGCATATTTAATATCTGCAGTTTTATTTTTTCATTTGAAAATTTTGAATGATTAAAATATCTTTATTTTTTGAAAAAATTTATGACATCTTATGTCTATATTATGACATTATGCATGTAGAAAGTCATAATTTTAACGTAAGATATCATGATATGCCACAGAATATTATAATTTTTTTAAAGAACTAAGACATTTTCATTATTCAAAATTTTTAAATAAAAAAAATAGAACTGCAGGTATTAAGTACGCTTTAGAAAGTGGTTGGATAAAAATGTTCTTTCTATATTATGATAGTTTGGATCATATTATGACATTCTCCGTGAACAAAATTATAATTTGACGTAGGATATCATAATATACTACAGAATATCATAATTTTTTAGATCGTATTATGATATTTTAAAAAATATAATATATTACAAAATATCATAATTTTTTTTAAAAAATAAAAATATTTTTATCATATAAATTTTTAAATAAAAAATAAAATTATAAAAATTAAATATATATTAAAAAATAATAATTATATAAATTATTTATATAAAATAGTGAGTTTCACGTTGGATTTCTATGCCGCTCATGGTGCACAGAGAATTTCTCATATGCCGTTGTACGAGAAGACAATCTGTCCCGTTTACGGTTCACGTTAATATTAACACTGGTTCCTACCTGGTTGGGTGGTTGGAAGCGCATGAGATGCCAAGTACAAGATGGGCCTAGGCTTGGAGAAGTGGGTCCATAAGGCAAAGCAACCCACAAGTTTCCAAAATCCACCAACGCGCCCACCGAACCAGGGCAAGGGGTGGACAGTTTATAGAGGGAGGAGTTGGACAAAGAAAGGGACCAACAGCCAACCCCACCATCCGTGAACCGATGTTATATATATTATTATGGCACCACATTTGTGGGTTGTACCTCTCCTTACGGATGGTCGCGCCTTTTCAGAAACCCTCCCCTGTGTATCAGTGCCAGCTTCCACGCTCAAATTCTCCGATTTAATCAAAACTATGGGCGTTAGGTTTGGATCCATAGCACCGTATAGTCGATCGAGTACGAGTACGGCGGGTCTGCCGAGCCAAGAAGATCCAACCACGGGGCATTATGGTCCGTGTCGCGTTCCTTTCGAGGCCTGTGCCTCAGTTATACTCGATTTTATATATTCAATTATCTTTGTTTATTCCTTTCCTTTATTAGACTATTTATCCCTGACTGAAAAATAAAAATTATAAAAAAATTATTATTTTATTTTTTTATTTTATTTATTGAATAGATGTCTGATCAGGACACCACCTTTCAAGACCTTTTCAGTACCATGTGATGAGCAAGAAGAAAGAAGAAATAAGATAAAAACAATCAAAATACGTAGATCAGCCACAAAAGGGCTCGCCTCCACGGGACATACAAATTTTACTATAAAAAAAAAATTTTACAAGAAGAGATCTCTCCCTCAATCTTTGTACACCCCATTTCTCTCTCCTAAAGTTCTCTCTCACAAAAGTTCTCTTTTTTGGAAAACCCTCTTGAACCCCTGAAATAACCGACGTCCGCTGTCTAGGAGCCTCGTGCTCCTTCTCTCTCAGTGTTTCAGCCTCTCTCTTCCTCGAGTTCCTTCTCGAGTTCACGCCGAGCATCCATGGGATCACACGGCCACCAGTCCACGTACAGGTCTATGCTCGTGAACCAAAAAGACACCAGAAGATCACACGACCACACCCCTCTTTGTTCACTGTTCCCAAGCCTTTATAGGCCTTAAACAATGGTTAGATTAGGATTAGAAATCCTAATCTGGCTCAAATAAACCTTAGATAACCTCCTCCAGCCGTCGGATTGAAAACATGATCAACCCACACCGTTTGATCATGATCGATCTACAAAATAGTACCGTGGACCGTGCGAAATGCATGAAAAACACTCATGCGGTCCACACGGTCCGTCATGGACTGCCCGATCTACGGTGGACTGAGGTACAAGCCAGGCCCCAGCAGCGCCTAGACCGGCATGCGCACGCGAGCCTGGGCCGCGCGCCCTGTGCATTGGCCCCGCCTAGGCCGCGCTCCGCCGCCTGCAGCCGCCACCACTCCGCCGACCCGCCGTCGGCCGCCAGCAGTCCTCCACCGCTTCGGATCTCGTGCCGACTTCAAAAGCTCGTATCTCCTCCATCCGAGCTTCATTTGGGGTGATCTTGATCTCGTTGGACTCCATTTTTCACCGCGAACCTCGCTGTGGGTTCAATATGGATTGAATCTCAAGGTATCAAATCCTAACAATCTTCATTTTGACTCGATATTCGACCTCCTTCTAACTCCGAGAGCTTCTGAATCTCCTCGCCCCCATGCCCTGCGGCAATCGCCTGCTGATTATGGATGGGCAAACATGGGAGTCGAGCCAGGCCGCTCGATTCTATCTCCATCGTATACTGTGCTCCTCCTGACTTGAGACCTACTCGAGGCATCATCCTGTGGCAATAGGAATCTCACCTTGCGACGTCGCCTCTCATCCTCTCGAGTCTCCTGTCTCGTGCCCAATCCACCTCCACCTGGAGCTCCATCTCGCTCTGGGCTCCACCTGGCTCTCGAAGCTCCACCTCGCACTGGACTTTTTGTCAGATAATAATATCCTTTGCTCCACTTCCCCTCTAACACAATCCTATCGCCACGTAGTACCTTTAGGATTCCTCCACCGGCTACTATCCTGTAGCCTCTTAAAACCAGTCTACTAAGTGAGATAAGATTTCGTCTGAAATCGGGTATGTATCGGACCTCCCCCAATCTCCTCACTGCACCATTATGTGTCCTCCAGCTGACCGTCCCGATGCCTCTGATCGCACAGCTCGATCCATCCGACAGATATACAGTGCCCTCATTGTTCTGTAGGGAGTCAAACTGCTCTTCTCTGCAACATACATGATAGGGGCACGCAAAATCTAATATCCACTACTGAAAAAAAGTAGATACCTCATCAGATATCTCCAGGACATCTCCATCTAAATCATTGTCGACCGTTGCTACAGCAGCCATCGTCCGATTTTTGAGTTGAGAACAGTCTCTGGCTAGATGTCCCAACTCCTCACACCGATAACACCTGATTTTGCTCAAGTCCCTCCTGGACTTGAACCACTCTCGTCATGATCTCCTATCACTCAATCTACCACCTCCTGCTCTTTCAGAAGCCATCAAAGTTGAGCTACCGCCACCTGAGCTCGAAACTGGGTTCTCCCTCCTGAGAACCTCATTCTGAAGTATCACCGCGGTGATCTCGTCTATCTTGATAGTGCTCTTCCTCACTAGAAAAGCAGTCACTAAGGACTCGTACGAAGGTGGAAGCGACGCTAGCAAAACCAGCATCCTGGTCTTCTCCTCAACATTCTCACCAACACTGAGGAGGTTGGTGAGGATCTTCTGGAAGTGACTAAGATGCTCCTGCACGCTCTGTCTCTCAACCATCCGCAACTAGTAAAACTGCCTCCAAAGGATAAAAGTGTTGGTGAGAGACATCACCATGTACAACTCCTCGAGCTTCGACCACAGCACCATCGGGGAAGTCTCACTCAGCACATGGATCACCACCTCAGATGCTAGGTATATGCGGCTGGTACTCACCGCCTGCATCTGTAGCCATTTTCAATTCCACATCTCCATGGTGGTCGGTTTCTCATCGCACAAGAGAGCATCGATCAACCTTTATTGGATGAGTACATCCTTCACCCTTGCCTGCCACAAGGAGAAATTACTCTTACCATCAAACTTATTGATCTCCATCTTGATTGATCCTATCTTCTCCATCTTCAGTCTTGTTCACCACCACTGCAATCTGCATCCTTGTTCCGCCTCGCTCTAATATCACTTGTTTAGTGGATGTCTGGTCAGGACACCACCTCCCAAGACCTTTTCAGTACTATGCGATGCAGCAGGAAGAAAGAAGAAATAAAACAAAAATAATCAAAATATGTGGATTAGCCACAAAAGGGCTCGCCTCCACGGGGGTATGCAAACTCCATTATGAAAAAAAAATTTACAAGAGGAGATCTCTCCCTCAACCCTTGTACACCCAATTTTTCTCTCCTGAAGTTCTCCCTCACAAAAGCTCTCTCTTGAAAGATCCCCCTAAACCCCTGAAGTAACCGACATCCGCTATCTAGGAGCCTCGTGCTCCTTCTCTCTCAGTGCTTCAGCCTCTCTATTCCTCGGGTTCCTTCTCGGGTTCATGCCGAATGTCCACGGGAGATCACACGGCCACTAATCCGCATACAGATCTAAGCTCGCGAACCAAAAAGACTCCAGAAGACCACACGACCACACCCCTCCTTGTTCGCTGTTCCTAGGACTTTATAGGTCTTAAACAAGGGTTTTTTAGGATTAGAAATCCTAATCTGGCTCAAATAAACCTTAGATAACCTCCTCCAGCCATCGGATCGAAAATAGGATCAACCCACGCCATTTGTTTGCGATCGGTCCACAGAATAGTACTGTAGAACGCATGAAATGCATGGGAAACGCCCACGCGGTCCACACGGTCTGCCATGGATTGCCCGATCCACAGTGGATCGGGGTACAGGCCAGGCCCCAGCGGCGCCTGGGCCTGGGCCGGCCCACGCGCATGGGCCTGAGCCGCGCCTGTGCTGGGCGCCCGGGCCCGGGCCTCGCCCCGCGCTCCCGCACGTGAGCTGGGCCACATGCCTCGCGTGTTGGCCCCACCTGGGCCGCATTTCGCTGCCTGGGGCCGCACCGCCGACGGTCCTCCACCGCCTCGGATCTCGTGCCGACTTCAAAAGCTCATATCTCCTCCATCCAAGCTCTGTTTGGGGTGATCTTGATCTTGTTGAACTTCATTTTTCACCACGAATCTCGCTGTGGGTTCAATGTGGACCGAGTCTCAAGACGTCAAATCTTAACATTATTATAAACATCAATTTTATGTTGCAGTTGCTCGCTTACACGAGTATCGGATATCTTGGGCTATTAGTGCCCATCCTCGCTTACACGTGTATCGGATACCTTGGGCTATTAGTGCCCATCCTCAGAGAGAAAGGCAAATTCTTTGTGCACCACAGGCGGTGTAAAAAAATCCAATGTGAAATGTACAGTCTTATCCAATTATTCTACATAATTATTTATTTTTTAATATATATTTAATATATATAAATCAATTTTTTTATTTAAAAATTTTATATAATAAAAATATTTTTATTTTTTGATAAAATTATAATATTATATATCCATATTATAATATTTTACGTTTAGAAAGTCATAATTTTTGTCCACAGAATATTATAATATAATATACAATGTCATAATATGCACCGAATGTCATAATTTTTTCTAAAGAATAGAGACATTTTCGACATTCAAAATTTTCAAATGAAAAAATAGAGCTGTAAGCATTAAATACGTATTAAAAAATAGATGCACAAAAATGTTCTTTCCATATTATGATATTCTATATCTTATTATGACATCGTAGGCCATAATACGCTACAGGATATCAAAATTTTTTCTAAAGAATGAATATTTTCATCATACAAAATTTTTAAATGAAAAAATTGATCTATAGATATTAAATGTGCGTTGAAAAATGATAACTATATACATCAATTGGATAAGATGGTATGCTCTATATCAGATTTCTTACGCCATCTACAATGTGCAAAGAATTTCTTCAGAGACAAAAGTCTGAGATTTGGGTTGAGTCTGGGGATGTGTTTGCGTTTGACATGGACAAACATGGACCTGAGCCCGTGCCCAATCCAAAAACTTAGCAGGCTCGTATCTTGCACTTAATATGAGATGTTAACTACTTACCAAACCGGTAGCCCCGAACTGTTGCTTCAGGATGCCATCCCTTGACTTGAACCCTTACACGAAAAAAGAAATTTTTTGTGCACCACGGGTGATGTAGAAAATTTAACATAAAATATACTATTTCATCCGATTAATCTACGTAGTTATCATTTTCTAACACATATTTAATATCTGTATATCAACTTTTTCATTTAAAAATTTTATATGATGAAAATACTTCAATCTTTTGAAAAAAATTATGACATCTTGTGGCATAATATAGTCCAAGATATCATAATATAATCTCGGATATCATAATATGAGAGGGATATTTTTATCCAACCATTTTTTGATGCGTATTTAATGTCTACAGGTTTGCTTTTTTGTTTGAAAATTTTGAATTACGAAAATACTCATATTCTTTAAAAAAAAATTATGACATCCTATGCATATTATGGATGAAGGATATCATGATGTAGACATAAATATATAATTTTTTTAAAAAATAGAAATATTTTCATCATAAAAAAATTTTAAACGAAAAAATCAATCTGCAGACATTAAATGAATGTTGAAAAGCAATGACTACGTTAACCAATCGAAAAAGATGATGCATTCTACATCAAATTTTCTACACTGCTTGTAATGCACAAAAAATTTCGCTGCATGAAAATAGCAGAGCAACCATTTGGTTTTGTTGGAGTGAGCCCCCTCTCATGGGCCAAAACTACTTTGAATCCTTTCTAATTTGAGAAATCCCGCGAAGCTGCACTGCCTGTGATGATTGGCTCCCATGCGGAGCCGGTGAAAAAAAAAAAAGTATTTCTCTTCTCATTTAAATTGGGAGGTCCTCAGTTCACGTCCACTTGGGATCATTCTCCTGGGCCGGACTGATTTTGGAAGTCCAGTTTTGAGTAACCTGATGGGCCCAAAAAAGTCCTTATCTGTTGCAATAATTAAAAAGCAGTCCTTTTCTCCCAGCTTAAACATGGTTTCATTTTTCGGATACAAGAAGATAAGCAGCTTCTGTCTGGAGCATAGGCCTTTTTTTTCTCTTTCTTTTCTTGAAGAATTGATAAGCTCATTCTATACTCAGCCTCTTGAGCAAACCCGACTTGTCCCCTGTTTCACCCACGACCGATTCTCTGATAGCAGGTAGGGCACAGCCACTCATTTGTGCAGGCCAATAACCAGGAATAGAGACGAGTCTGAACGGAAGCATTTGCATGACACAAGGTACTCATTTTTAGACGTCACATTCTTCATTAATCAATTTCCTAATGTTTCGTTCATGATCATATCAATTTCCTACTACAATACAGTAGAAATGGTTATCCATTGCATCAAGATTCAAGGGACCATGAGATAAGCTGTCCCAGTTGGTTGCTACGTATATTTCGACGTCTCTTTCCTCAGTTTCAATGTTATTTTCATTCAACAGATGATTACAATAGTGATCTCTGTTAATTAGTATTATCTATCTATGGGATTCACTGGTAGAATTATATGCTGCCATCTGGAAAGAGTATTTACAGCCTTTCCAGAGAAGTAAAGCCCTTTCCAAGCAGGTCCATGATAATTTGGGGTTTGGGTTGTATCTTCCGCACGACGGAATAATTGATCTATTTTTCGTGGCATGAATCACTGGACCGTATCTTGCATAAATTTTAAAATATTTTAATTTATTTTTTTATTTATCTACATAGATTTCAAAATAGATATTATATGATTTATAAGTTGTTATTTAAAAAAAAAATTGTTGGAGCAATTCAGCCGACTCCCTTCGATTCCGACATTCAATCGGCTTGATAAATACAAGCCACTGACTATCAATCGGTTGACTAACCAACAGTCAGTTATTCTCAACTTCTTCAGCAAACTCTGATTATGATGACTCTATTAGTTCCAAACTAGTGACCATCGGTATATCAGAGTTGCCAATTAATGGTCATTCGGACTTCCACAATTATCAATATATAGTCGACATATTCAGACTACCAACATAGAGTCGGCACATCAGAAACCGCCAGCATAGAAAGCGCATAATGGTCAGAACATGATCAGCGATGGGTAGAACCGTCCATCCCATGATCGCACAGTGCCAGAATAAGCGGGACCCATGTCTCTAACTGTTGCAAACGGTTACCGACAACTCGTCTATAAAAAAAAGTAAATGAACAGCATTTAGTAAGGACAATTCTGAGCTGATACTCTGTCACTTTGAATATTCTATCTGCTATTCATCACTCCCCACTAACTTAAGCATCGGAGGATCTCCATCGGATATAATTTCGATCAGTACGGACTTCTTTTTGCAGGTACTCTCCTCCGACGACGGGCGTAACAGGAGATTGGCCGCAACAAATTGACGCACTAGGTAGGAGAAAAATGAGAAATCATGATAAAAATCAGAGCTCAAAATAACTCTACAGAATCCACCAGGTAATCTTTCCGTTGGAAAGATCTTTCTCCCCCACCTCCAATGGTAGAACCCAGCTCTTCACATCCTGTAGTCCCTACAAAAGCGCAAATTGCCGCTTTAATGCAGCAAATGAGAGTGTTGGCAGAGGTGGTATACAATTTCCAACAACAACAGATACAGCAACAACAGTAATCTCTAGCGGAGGAGCTGGTGGCACATTCAATGCCATCCAGGCACAGCCATCATCCTCCACGATACTCACGCTCTTCATCTCTAGAACGACGATCGTCTCGATATTTTCATTGAGTTGAGCGACCACTTTCTCGACATTCTCATCATGCCACTCATCATTCATAGTGATCTCCCTCTCCTTTTCATGTACATAGCATCAGAAGAGAAAAAGGCTGCGTGCACCTTCTCCTTCTCTATCCTCAAGTTCTTCAGGGGATTCTACCCCTGAATTTTTTCAACAACAATGGCTCGATGACTACGAGCATAAATTCAAGAAGATCGATCGTCAATTTGTCCGACTCCAAGTGGAAGATCAGAAGTCTTCCAACGATCTTAGCTTCCACATTGCCCAACCTTTCTCTTAGCATATCTTGAACGAGCCAATCCCATCTCGGTTCAAAATGCTACTGATGGAGCCATACGATGGCTCCACTAATCTGATTGATCATTTAGAGAGTTACAAAGCTCTCATGATGATCCAAGAGGTGACCAATGTCCTCCTATACATTGGCTTCTCGACAACCATCCGAAAAGTTGTTCGAGTCTGGTATTCTAAGCTTCAACCAAAGAGCATAACTTCTTTCGAACAGCTCGAACATTTATTCATGGCCTATTTTAGCATTAGCCGAAAGGTGCTGTGGATATCAGATAGTCTCTTCTCCATCAAGCAAGGTGAGACAGAGACATTGAGAGATTTTATGGCTCATTTTAACATGGCCACACTTGATGTCAGGGACCTCAATAAAGATATGGCAATTTCGGCTATGAAGAGAGGTCTGAAGAGATCCAGATTTACCTACTCTCTGGATAAAACTCTTCCTACGATCTATGCTGAACTTTTGGAGCATGTATACAAGTATATTCGTATGGATGAAGGTGCTTCTGACCGATGTCAGTCGGAAGAAAAATGTCAGAAAAAAAAAAAAGAAAAGAAAACTGGAGCTTTGACTGAATCAAGTCGATCAACAACCAATAAAGGAGCTTCACCCCACCGATGGAGTCCGAAGCCAAATAATTATGGCAGCAGGTATGACTCCTATACTCCTTTTTTTGCTCTCCATGCGCAAATCTTAATGGAGATCGAAGAAGAGGAGTATCTTCAACATCCCCCACTGATGAAAGCACCACTAAGAAGTCACGACAGGAAGAAATATTGTTGATTTTATCATGATCATGGTCACGATACCGAACAATATATTCAGCTCAGAGATGAAATAGAGATCCTGATATGATGTGACTACCTCGAGAGATTCTGACGAGATCGTTCGACTCAATCTTCCACCGACCAACAGCCTCAGCCACAAGTTAAGGAGACGATCAACAATCAGCCAACAGTGGGAGTGATCAACATGATTTCTGAGCGACCGAAGGACTGAGAGGCAATTTTTGAAGAAGAGTCAGCAAAAAAATACTGACATAGTAATATAATATCTTTTTCGAAAGATGATGTTCGGAGAATACAGACTCTCCATGATGATGCTGTCGTCATCTCAACGACGATAGCAAATTATGATGTAAAAAAAATTTTAATCGATAATGAAAGTTTTACTGATGTTCACTTTTATTCAACTTTTTTTCGAATGCAACTACTGACTGGCCGACTTAGAAGAGTCTCAACATCATTAGTCGATTTTATTGAAGATACAGTTACTATGAAAGAAACAATTATTCTCCCACTAATCGCAGAAACAGATCCACAATAAAGTACTGTTCTCTTGGCATTCATGGTTGTTCGAGTTCTTTCGACTTACAATGCCATACTTAGACGATCAGAACTCAATATCTTGAGAGCAGTACTATCAACATATCATTTATTGGTCTGATTCCTAACAAGAAGTGAAGTCCGAGAAATACGTGAAGATCAACCACTTGCTTGATGTTACTTCATGGTCTCTATAAAGAATAATCAATCTGAAGACTCTTTGTCCGTTGATAAATTGGATCAAAGAGAAAATAAAAAAAAAAAAGATGAATCAGCCGAGTAACTGATTTCCATCCCTTGAAAGAAGATAATCTTGAAAAAAATGGTCCAAATTGGATTGTAATTATCTGATCCAGAGCGATAACAATCGGTGAATCTGCTAAGAGCAAATATCGATGTTTTTATTTGATCGACGACTGATATGCCAGAAATTTCTCGAAAAGTAATAACTCACCGGTTGAACATTGATCTTAAAGTTAGGCTAGTGAGGTAGAAGAAAAAATTTTTTACTCCTGAAAGGTAGAAGGTCATTGACGAAAAAGTCGACAAGCTTCTCACGACTGACTTCATCAGAGAAGCTAATTATCTCGATTGGCTCGCCAATGTAGTGATGGTGAAAAAAATCAATGAAAAATAGAGAATCTACATCGACTATATAATTTTAAATGAAGCTTGTTCGAAGGATAATTTTTTCTTATCAAAAATCGAACAACGAGTTGATACAACTTCGAGATACTAATTTTTAAGCTTTATGGATACCTTCGTGGGCTACAATCAAACCGAAGATGAAGAGCACACTGCCTTCATAACCGACAAAGGCATCTACTGCTATCAAGTAATGTCATTCAGTTTAAAGAATACTGAAGCTACTTATCAACAGCTAGTCAACAGACTGTTCAAGGCACAAATTGGACTAAATATGGAAGTCTATATTGATAATACGCTGGTAAAAAATTTCAAAACTTTTGATCATATTCGAAACTTAGAAGAAGCCTTCGACACACTTCAACGATATTAAATAAAATTGAATCCAACTAAGTGTACATTCGGGATAACTGTCGAAAAGTTTTTTGAATTTTTTGTATCGCAATGAGGAATTGAAGCTAATCCCAAGAAAATAAAGACTATCATTAATATGAAGTATTTGAGCTCCAAGAAAGAGATATAACAACTCAATGAAAGGATCGCTGTACTTAGCTGATTCATCTCAAGGTCGGTAGAAAGATGTCTACCCTTCTTCAAAATCTTGCGACAAACAAAAGACTTTTCATAGTCAGATGAGTGCTGACAATCCTTTAAAGATCTGCAAAAATATTTGATATCTCCACCATCACTCACAAAATCAAAGGTGAGAGAAATATTGATCTTTATCTAACAACTTCAGCAAAGGCGGTTAGTTTAGTACTTGTCTAGAAAGATGAAAATCGAATTCAATGACCGATTTATTATACTAGTAAGGCACTTTATAATGCTGAAATATAATATCCAAGAGTGAAAAAGATAATTTATACTTTGATCATATCATCACAACAACTTCGATCATACTTCCAAGCACATCTAATAGTTGTCTTAACAAATCAATCATTGAAGATAATTCTATACCGATCCGATACTTCAGATCAAATGATGAAATGGATAATAAAACTCAATGAGTTTGATATTCAATATTGACCACGACCATCAATGAAGGTGCAAGTTTTGACTGACTTTGTCGTCGAGTGTACTACATCCGATGATAATTCTAAAGATGAACTCGACGGCAAATCAAAATAAATTGAAACTCTTGAGGTCGACTTAGCATCGATATGGGTGCTATATATTGATGGAGCATCCAGCGTACAAGACAGTGAAGCTGGTCTTATCCTCACCGATTTCGAAGAGATCGTAACTAAATATGCCCTTCGGTTCAATTTTAAAGTCTCAAATAATCAAGCCAAGTATGCAGCTCTTTTAGCTGGCTTGAAGATTATTAAAGAACTTATATTAACAACTTGAAGGTCTTCATTGACTCACAACTGATTATTAGACAAGTTAAGGATGAGTTTAAAGCCCAAGACCTCATTATGATGAAGTACTTTCAAAAGGTGAAAGATCTTACATCAACTTAGAAATATTTTGACATCTCTCATATTTCAAGAGCAGAGAATGCTCGAGCTGATACACTTTCTCAACTAGCAACTACTTCATTCAATTTACTCGGTCGGATGTTCATCGAATATCTTGAACAATCAAATATTGACAAAGTCGAAGAGTGCTACAAATCAATGACGAATCAAGTTGGATGGATCCGACCATCCAATATCTGACTGATGGAACTCTACGTACAGATCTTTTAGAAGTCAAACGACTAAGATGGATGGCCTCACAATATATTTTGATGAATGGACAACTCTATAAAAGGTCATTCTTTCTTTTCTTACTGAAGTGCTTGAGACCAACGGATGCCGACTATACGCTCCGAGAGATTCATGAAGAGATTTGTAAAAATCACTTAGGAGATAAATCATTAGCTTATAAAGTCTTGTGATAAAGATATTATTGGTCCACTATGAAGAAAGATGCAGCTGAACTTGTCCGAAGATATGAACCATGTCAAAAGTATACTAACATACAATATCAACTGATCAGTCAGCTGACATCAATTATTGCACTATGACCTTTCGCACAATGAAAAATCAATATACTTGGTCTTTTTCTCTGACATTTGATCAGAAAAAATTTATAGTGGTTGCCATTGATTACTTCACCAAATAGATAGAAGCTGAACTCTTGACACAAATCACTGAAAATAAGATGGAAAACTTTATTCAAATATTAATCATATACAGATTCGATCTGCCATACACTATCATCACCAACAATGATCAATAATTTGACAATCAGAATTTTAAAAAATTTAGTATGAAATTTCGTATTACGCACAAGCTCACTTCAGTCGGCCATCTACAATCCAATGGTAAAATAGAGGTGACAAACTGAATGATTCTATATGATCTCAAAATCAGATTGAATGAAGCTAAAAATCTCTAGGTAAAAGAATTATATCTGATCTTGTGGATATATCGGACAACTCCTCGCATACCGACAGGAGAATCGCCATTCAACTTAGCCTATAAAATTGAGACGATAATTTCATTTGAGATCGGATTGCCATCAGTAAGAGTCGAACAATATATGAACCGAGCAATTCTGAAAGTCTGAGAGCCGACCTAGACTTACTTTCAAAAGTTCGATAGCAAGCTCAAGTTCGGATGGTAGTATATCGACAGAGAGTAGCTTGGTATTACAATGTAAAGGTTAAATCGAAAGTCTTTTATCCAGGAGATCTGGTCCTAAGAAAGGCAGAAGTTTCAAAGCTTCTGGATCCAAAAAAATTATTTCCAAACTGGAAAGGACCTTACAAGATGACTGAGTCATTTCATCCAGATGCATATCGACTAGAAACTCTCGATGAAATAATTATTTCTCGAACTGAAAATGTTGATAATTTGAAGATATACTATCAATAAAGTTGTTCACATGCACGATGTGTTCATAATGAAATATTGAGATTCTGAATCTTGAAATCTTCAATCATCTATAAGTTATTTATAAAAATGATATCAAATCGATAAATAATCGATCAACTTGTACCGACTGTATCTTAATTTTTTACTATAAAAATCGACTTAAGTTGAATTATGACGTCAAATCGATAAATAATCAGTCGGCTTGTATCGACTATATCTCAATTTTTCACTATAAAAATCGACTTAAGTTGAATGACTACTCATGCCGACTTAGCTTTAGCTAAACAAAATATTATGCCGACTCGACTCCGATCGAGTAGAAAATATACAAACTTGACTATAGTCAGTCGAAGGATATTCAACTTCTTACCGTTTATCAAATATCTAAAAAGTCTATAAGCTAAGTCGGCTAACATCTGACTAGCAGATAAACTCTACTACGATTATTGATCGACATTTAATTCACCGATGGATAATCGATAATCCGACTGTTGTTCAATGACATTGACGATACACCAAGATTGAAAAGAAATTTCATACTTAAAAAATTTCTTTTCATTCATTAAAGAAGAGATTACAAAATTGGACCTAGGGTCTGATTACAAAATTAAACTATTGTCTGATTACAAAAAAAAAAGAAGAAGATATTATACCGATCACCAGTTGGCTGCTTTTTCAGCTTGCTCCGATACAGCTTCGGTAGTTGGAGCAAATTCTGGTATAGCCGGTACATCTCCCTCGTTCGACGTGGTGGTTTCCTCAGCAGCCTCTTCTTCCGAACTATGGGGGATGATACCACTCAAATCCAGGTTTGGATGTAATTTTTTGACTATATCTCTGCCGTCTTCATATCCGACATAATAGGAGATGAATCCACCCTCAAGAATTTCATCCTTGTACTCCTGTGATTCTTTAAAATTCTCGATAGCCAAATTCAAAGCACCTTTCGCTGACTCTGTCTCTTCTTTGATGGAGGCCGACTCTATATCGGCCAGTGCCAAGCTCTCTTTGGTGGCCCAATGTCTCTCGCACTCCGTCTCTAATTCTTCTATGCATCCATTCCTTTTCCTTCGGAGCTAATTGATTGAATACTTTTTGCTCTTAATCTGGGACTCCAGAGACACAATGTTTTGTTGAGCCGATCCTAATTCGACTCTGGTGGACTCTAGTTCAGCAGTCGCATGGGAGATCTTTTCCTGGAGCTCCTTCTCTCGTTCAGTTACCACTTAAAGCTGTTCGACGGCAGCAGCTTTCTTAGCATTTGCGACTGCGACCTTATCCATCCAGGCCCGATGAAGCTCGGCAAATTTTCGATATATGTTCTCCAGAGTGTTCATATCAATGTGCCAACTGAAAAGAAAGAACAAGTTAGATTAAAAAAAAAAGAAGTATCGTCAATTTACCCTGAGGATCGTTGGGTAGAAGGAAAAAAATATCTCGAATATGGTCCGATCTTTTTTATTCTCCCTATCAATCGAGAGAAGAGCAGTCTCGATGAGTTGTTTGGCCAACGTCGGATTGGCCAAAGCTGACTCACCAACTAGGATCCGAATGTCGAAGAGGATGGGGAGACCCATCGACGATCCATCCTCGACAGAAATGGCTGGTGCCTTTCCTCTCTCTCCAATTGGTGATCGTTCACCAAAATCGGAGCTTGACTATGCCCAAGATCACGTCAGCACAACTAAAGGCACCTGAGGAATAGTCTGCCTGGCAGCAGACGGTTCTGGTTTGGCTGCGACTGCAGATTCGGCTTGAACTCCCACTAATGGAACCACCGATAGTTCTAGTGCGGCATCTTCATCTCTTGCCGTCTCTACTTTAACTGACGGCACTTTAACAAAAGGAAGCATTGTCGAAGCCGACAACGCTATGACCAGCTCAACATCAGAAGCTACCACTGATGGAATGTCGGGCTCCCTCACCGGTACCGACGCCAAACCAACCCAATTCTTTTTTGCCGTTTGGGATGATCCGATGCCAGTCGCTGCTCTCTTCCTGACAGCATGTTGATGAATGTCGGCAGCTGAGACTCGTGCTGTCGAATGCATAGCTGCAATCAGAAAGCAAAAAGTCAGTTACAAAATTCAAAAGCAAATGAAAAATCAGAAGACCGACTATGCTATACATAAAGAAGTCACCGAACTAAGTCTGACATCATAGAGAGCTTGCTCTGTTATTAGCTTTCGCTGTGCTAGGACTTTCATATCCTTGAGTCAGAGAAAATCTTTCCAATCAATAATATCGATCCGATTATGTTCATTTGGGTCAGTTCTCGGATCGCTCCAGGATGAAGGAAAGCCCCAAGAAGATGAAAAAAATTGATTCTTCCACCTATGAATGAATGATGGAAGACCAAAAATAAAAGACAAACTCTTTTTTGGGTTGAAGAACCACCAATCCTTGGCTTTCGAATAAAGACGAAAGATGAAGAAAGCTCAAAAAAAAGAAGGATGAGGGTTGGTCGGAATGAGACGACACAACAATGCAAAACTGATAATTAGTCGAATGGAGTTCGGAGCTAGTTGAGCAGGGCAAAGATAGTAATAATCAAGAAGATTCCGAATGAACTCTCGAATCAAAAATCAAAAATCGGCCTGAAGGTCCTCTACGTAAAACACAACCTAATCCGAAGGAGGAGAATTCACCCGATCTTTCGGATCAGGAGCAAAGAGCTGGAATTGCTCCGAAATACGATATTGTTCTCAAAGTCGATAGATATTGGATCCGGACAAGGAAGAAACTTTCATTTTCGGACTCGAAAGCGAATCATCGATCAGATTCTCTGATCGACTATCTCGAGAAGATAAAGTCTTCACTTTCTTACCCCTACTTGCCATGGAAAATAACAGATGATAGAGAAACCTAGAAGAAGAAAGAAGAAAACCTAGAAGAAAGGAGTGAAAACTCAATCTAAAACTAAGAAATGACGTGAAGAATAAGGAAGACTCCGAAAGCTCTCAGCATTCGAAATGAAACTCTCTGCTGCAGGAGAGAATGACGAATGCAAAAGCAGAAGATCCAAATGAAAGTGATATTATATATATAGGATTCTTCAATGATCCAGATGAAGTTATTCAAATCAAGACTTCACTGAATTTCAATATATGGCTATATCAAAATCGATCATTGATTGAATGATTTGACGCATTTACCTTCAGATTACGCCACCTCATCACTATCCGCATGAACAGCACAGAGTCAATGACATCTGGACATGCGGCCAAAATCGACTAGTCAAAATTAAATCGTATGGACTCGTCAGATGTCAGACTATCTTTTCGAAATGACACTTCAATGATGATCTCACGGTTATCAAAATAACAAAACTACTGGAGACCCTTCATTTTGCAAAAAAATTATTAATGTCTGCAGTCGAATCGGGGCTCGAGATAATATGTAACAACTTCCTTCGTCCAATGTGTCAAACCACGTGCCAATCCATATGTCAAACCACCTTGGACTTTGGAAGTAGGGGGCAACTGTTGGAGCAATTTAGTCGACTCCTCCGATTCCAACATTCAAGCGGCTTGATAAGCACGAACCACCGACTATCAATCGGTTGACCGACTGACAGTCGGTTATTCTCGACCTCTCCAGCAAACTCCGACTATGACGACTCTACTGGTTCCAAACTAGTAACCATCGGTATATCAGAGTTGCTGACCGATGGTCATTCGGACTTCTACAATTACCGACATATAATCGACATATTCAGACTACCGACATAGAATCGGCACACCAGAAATCGTCAGCACAGAAAGCGCATAATGATTAGAACATGATCAATGGTGAATATAACCGTTCATCCCACGATCACACAGTATCGGAATAAACGGGATCCACGTCTCTAACCATTACAAACGGTTATCAACAACTCGTTTATACAAAAAGGTAAATGAACAGTATTTGGTAAGGATAATTCTGAACTGATACTCTATCATTTTGAATATTCTATCTGCTGTTCATTACTCACTGATTTAAGCATCGGAGGGTCTCCGTCGGATATAATTTCGATCAGTGCGAACTTCTTTTTGCAGGTGCTCTCCTCCAGCGACGGACGCAACAGGGAATTGGCTGTAACAGAAATCATTCTTTTACATGAAATATACAATAGAAATCCAATTATGTGATCAAGTCTTAAAATGGGTTGATACATGTAACCGACTTTGTCAAGCCTCGTTGATTGCGGCCCCTCACAATTTGTTAAAGTAGGTTAATAATTTAATCCACAAAAGTGATTGTCTAACGGGAAAGTGAGTGGTTTCGCCGTGCTGAGTGTGGGAGGCAATGTTATGCAAATGCAATTCACTGCTGGACACATCTTACTTGATAACGTTATATTTCTTTAAAAATTTGTCATGTTGCTGCCATTTAAAATAAAAAAATAGAGAGTAGACTTACTTTTAATTAGACCGAGTCGAGAGATAGAGTTTGACAGTTGACATGGAATATCTTATAGATTTATGATCATAATTTTTTACAACTTTACATGGACCCGTTTGCCAGTCTTGCTAAGGAAAAGTTTTTTTTTTTTTTTCCTCCGATGGAAACTTACTAAAGGAAAAGATGAAAATATGAAAAGTAAGCTATAAGGCATAAAAGAATGAGACAAATATTTCTCCTCCTAGTGCTCCTACGCTCTGCTTCCAAGATGACAAAATGTAACAATGTGCAGAAATATACTTCGCCACCGGAACGATATGAAGGCATACTAACCCTCAAGACGTCTCGTTAGAGCCTCTCTATAGTACAATCCAATTATATCTCGTTGGTTATGGTATTGATTTCATCCTTGTTTATTGCTGTATCTGTTGGGTTTTGCCTCTTCTTCTGTTAGTCGCCCTCATAAACATCCTTTTATATCCATTGTCTCTTGGTTCCCCTTCCCATCGTCATCCACCTATCAAATTTTTATACTGCTTTGACATGAGCTAACATTTTTAGTTCAGTCGACAAATTTGTTTCCTCAGATAAGTAGCACAAGTTTTCTGTTTCTCAATCAAAATATCCAATGGTACCGTCTGATTCTTCTTTTTAGTTAAGAAGCTATGATTTCTTCACAGCACTGTCTATGTTAAGGTGAGAATTGGTTCCTAGTTATTTAGTTCCACAGCATCCAATTCTTTCCCCTTTCTTTCATAGTCCCATAAATCTCAGATGGAGCTGAGGCAACAGAGTACCACAAAACATCATAATGGATTAGCTTCATAAACTTGAGTCTTTCTCGTTTATATCCAAATACATATCAATAATACATCTCAGCAAGTAGGAGTAAAATGAGGGACTGAATAAATTTGCTGCTCATAGAAATGATGGACATGGTGATTCCCCCCATATGGCCCTTGTTTTGACTGCCTGTAAAGGACTTCTACTCATTAATAGAGAGAGGTGGTCTGATTCATTTCCTCCCAGAAAAGAAAAGTCAGAGAGAACCCATGATCCTTCGAAAGAGCTTTGCTAAAGCTAGTTCATTTCCATATTTTTCAAGCAATTCAGATTCCAAATGAAATTGGCTAGAACTTGGAAGAAAAGCCTACCAAGGAGAATGGTTTGATTGGGGATCCCATCCTCAGAGTACCAGGTCTCACCCTAATGTTTGCTCTAGTTGGAAAACATCACGCTGGAGTGTCAACTAGTTTTTTTTTTATGGAGATGATCCATTCATCATTGACTTACGAACACAAATTATTTTAAAACCTGACTAAATCTATATTTAACCCATACAAAAATCTATCAATGTAACTTGATTACCGATATCGCTCGGGACGTCTATTATATAAAACTAAAAATTTCAACCCTCACATTTATGCCAACAATAAATTTCAACATATATGGTGATAAAAATGGAAAGAGTGCAACTACATGGTGCGATTGTTATTGAGATGGAGAGATTTGAGGAGATTTTACGTGGGCGAATTTACAAGTAAAATTGACAACCAAAAAAGCATAATTAACTACAGTAGGACAACCAGCAGTATATTATGGGGAATCACTTTCACAGTCGCCCTCTTGTAAGAATTTTCCATATTCTAAAGAGACAGAGAGAGGGGGGGGGGGAGTGCTGTGGAGATGCTAATATAAAATTCTTGAAGCAAATGGTGGAGAGAGAAGTTGGATGTTTAAGGAATTTTGCCTCATAATTATTAGAAGATTTATCTTTGGAACAATCTATCATTATAAATCCCCTATTACGAGTCTCCTTGAAACCTCGCCTTTGTACCAATCTATCTCTTGAGGAGAAACAAATCTCCATCGTGACTCAATTCAAGACACTACAATTAGTTGGTAAGGTTAGAAATTTCCTCCCTAAAACGAGTGGAGGAATCTTGAGGACTCCAGGGAGAATGTTAAGGTGGAAGAAAAATATGAAACACAGCTTTGATGCCACCAAGATGATAACCAAAATTTAAAGTGGAAAAGAACAAAAGCGAATCATGGAAATCAACAGAAGAAACAAAAATTCATTCCCATACGGCCACTGAAACATATAAACAGAAAGAACGGAAAAATCATTCCCCCAAAAGAAAGGACAAAGGTTTGTATTTCAAAAAGAAAACAGGATTCTATAAGAAAGTATATTTAACAATGTAACAAAGGAGAAAAAATTAAATTAGAATCCAACCTAGAATTCACATATCTGCAATTCCATTTAACAAGCAACTCCTCTCCGACTTATTTGAGTCAAAGCATCCTAAAGAATCAGTGACTAATCTTTTGGAATTAAGGAGAAAGAAAAGAAGCGGCATGGTGGAGGAGAGGGTGAAGACAATAGCAGACGGGGCAGCAGTTTGAAGCCTTCAGAAGCTCTTGAAAGCTTGGATCAATAGGGAGAAGCCAGAGATGCCTTGCTCCTTGCGCAGTATCTCCTCTTCCAGCCAAAGCCTGCTCTCCAATGCGCTCCTTGTCCGAAACATGAACGCGGCGTAACCCCCCGAGGGGCTGCTGAACCACCAGTCATGCAAGTCCCACATCATGTCCACCGGCGTTCCATCGATAAATATGGTCTGATTCCCTCTAAAGTTCCACCTGAGCTTCCTCACGTGCACCACCCTCTTCTTGTCGATGCACACCGACAGCTCCGATTCCTTGGAGTCCCAACCATCAGGCTCCTTGCACCTGATGGTGATCTCATGATCCCTTCCACCCTCGCGAAACCGAGCGTTGGTGGAGTAGAAGGAATGCCCCAGGACCTGCTCTCTCCGACTAAACATCGAGAACTCGGCGATCGGGATCTTCTCCTCGAATCGTTCGATGTAGTCCCGGCTCATGTCTCCGAGCAGCAACCCGAAGTGGGCATCGACGATGACGACGACATAGAAGTCCTCGATAGGCTCGGGGCCAGGGCCATACTTGGCGGAGGAGATGTCCCAGCGGAGATCGATGAGAGAGGTACCCAAGGCGTAGGACTCGCTGCCTTTCTTCTTCCTCAAGAGGTGTGAATTCATGGAAGTAGGCTTCCAGTCGTGGAGGGAGGGGTTGTCGTCGACGCCGATGCATAAGGCCGGGCCGACGTGGCTCTTGGACCAGGTGACCCTGATGAGAAGTTCCTTGAGAGTGGAGAGCCGGGACCTATAGAGGCAGGTGACGGCGCTCTGGACCGACTTGTTCTCGAGGACTGAAGAATGGCCGCTGCTGCCCGAGCAGGAGGTATCCGAGACTTTGACGGCATGCTCGCTGAGGCAGGAAGCGAAGTCCTTCATGGTTGGAGGAAGGAGGAGGAGGTGGTTGCCGATATGGGATTTCTTCCTTGTTTTGCTCGCCATCGGTCTTCTTTGAGCTCAATGTCGGTCTCAGAACTTTCTACGGCTCTAAACTACTAGAACGGATAGGAAGACCAGAGGGAAAGAAGAAAGGTGAGGGAAGGAAGCCAAGGGAATCTCTTGGCTGCGAAGTATGACGTGGGAAAGGAAGAGGAGGAGGAGGAGGAGGCGGAGGGAACCGAAGGGAGGAATAATCTTGGCTTGCCTACTTGCCTGGTTGCTTTTCATGAACAGTTCCAATGGCATCTAAAGGAAAGACTTGAGTCGGCAATAGACTTGGTCTAATTAAGGTCTTAATCTCTGTACAGTTTGTCCTATGGCTTGTAGAAGGAAGAAGCATTATTTTTTGAGGGAAGAAGGAAGGAGAATTATACTTCGATTAATTCATTGTTTTCATTTCTTTCCTTCTTGTTGCGTGGGAGAGTAAATGAAGGATTTAGTGGCAGGCAATTAGGGAAGGCAGGATTGCAAGGGTCTTACCGGGATCCTGGCAATGCGCATAAGAGGAAACTAACTAACTGACTATATTAATTTATCTCATGAGGTGATGGATGGGATTGGGCTCATGAGTCATGAAGGAGGGGATTGGGTCCACGAGGATTAAAAACAGTCAGCAGACCCACCAACTCCGACCCATCGCCCCAAGGCAGAAGGCCAGAGGAATAATGTGAGGTTGGAACCTTGGTGAGTAACTCCTCCCATTTCTATTCAATGTGTCCATGGTTTGTGGTATACCACAATGGTAGCTAATATTTCTGGTATTGATAGCATTTAATATACAACTCTCCTTGTCCTTGAGTCCAAACACATGGCTGTGCTTGTTTATAAGGGAAGCACTACATAATTAAATTCATCTCATCATCTAAGACGTCATCTCGGTAACTTACTGGATTAGAAAAGTATGTTCGCAGGCTTTTTCCTTCCAGAGCTACGACGATTGTTTATGATTTCTGAGATTAGTGATCTCAAACTGGGACGTTTTCTGTAGTTTTCTTGGGAGTACATTCGCATACTTGCGATAAAGAAAGCGTAGAAATTATGTTATTAAAAGTATTTCAAAATTCTATACCAATAAAAAATACGTTCCTCCACTTTTTACAAAATCTTTTGAACGTTTGACGATTTTTTTTTTTTTTTTTTTTTGAAAGCAATACGACAACTTTTTTCTTTTCTGATTTAGGGATGATGATATTTTAAAAAGAAAAGAAATCATAGCCATCCAAAGCCAGTTCTTCCCTACATGTATATCATTTTTAACATTAAAAAAAAAAAAAAAAAAAAAGATCCCACTTTTTCTTGGGGAAAAAGAAGAATGATCATTTCTACTCGTTCCAGACACTTAAAGAGGAAAAAACAATAACGGGGAGTGGCATTCCGTGTCAATCAACTACGTTTTTCACGTTTCATTCACTATCAGATATTAATTACACTCCTCATTGATAACTTTGGGAAAGTGAGGCACTGCAATCTTAACAAGATGAGTCACGTCTTTGCAAAGAATAATCCTAATCATACCCACAAATTCAGAACCAACAGAATGTAGGAAAGCAAGAACAACACGCTTGTTACCATATTGCAATTTTGCATGAGAGGCGATTCAGGACATTGAGAAAGAGAGAGCAAACGAGTTGAAAGTCAACGTCACACTTGGTCCCATAAGCATTAAAGCCTTCAATGTCCGCCATTTGGACCTTTCGGAAAACCATTAAAGTGAGATGTGACTCAAATGTATCTGTTTTTTTGCATCCTTCTAGCGTTTGCTTGTTAAAGTGATGCACCGAAACTCTCGATAGGTGGCATGAAGATAAGTATAGGTATATATTTAGTTCCAATCAACTATATATCAAATAAATTTTAAATATTTATATAAAATTAAAAATTCTGAATTATATTTTTTTGATTAATATCTTTCATAAAATTTTGTATTATTATAAATAATATCAAACAAATCTAATCCATAACTCCCATGGAATAGAAGATTTTTTGGTATAAGCTCATTTGGATTGATTATAAGATGATCGTAGCCTTCATGATTAGATTTACGATACTAGAGTTTAAAAAATATATATATAAAGATTTATAAAGATATATATTTATTTTTATATTAACTATATAATAGGTAGATTTAAAAAAATAAAATAATATTTTTTAGTCATTCCATCTAAAAAAAAATCTTTCAACTATTTTTTTTTTTTTTTTTAATGAATGAGATCTTTGGAGCTACATATACGAGCAGTGGCACGCGGATCTATCTTCGGACCCCAGGTAGCCCTTCTGGGGGGGCATATATCCCGTCACAGTCGAAAAGGTACTTGCTTAGGGACAGTCGGACTTTAAAAATACAAGGGCAGCCCACCTCCGCTTCGCAATCGTAGAGGGCCTCTGTTTGGTGAGGATTAAGCTAACACGAAGAGGACAACATGGATGAGATCCTCCACTATGAATCATTTCCAAGTAAATTTTTGCTCTATATACGACATGAAAATTGGTTCGAGCTCACATTAAATGCAATACTTGATTCACTAGCTAATAAAAAAATGTCAGAGGGTTTATAGTCAAACCACGTAATTATGAAAATTAGTTGCTCGACACAACAAGGTGCACAACCAGGCACCGAATTTACGTCAATGTGTTTTACCGGGAAGGGGGGCCAGCGTGGAGAAGCTGTTTCACTTTCGTCTAGAAGGTGCGACCTAAGATTTGAGGGCCATGTCCTTGGAATAAATAGGCCAATAAATTCCCAACCAACTCGTCTGACCATGAGGCGTGCTAACAAGCTAACGTGTTAGCCAATAAAAAAATTCTATCAATTCACTGGCACAACTCAGTGGATCGCGAGGAAGGACCTCCCATCCACTCCTCACAGGAAGCGGCCAAACGAAGGGAATGTTGGTGGAAGAGGACAATAGAGCTACCTCCCCCCCCCCCCCCCCCCCCCCACCTCACATGTTGGCTCTGCATTTTGAGTTTCTCTAGAGAATTGTTCGAAACACTAGAAAGAAGATTTGGACAAGCAGCCAACGACCGTGACTTCATCTTAAGAGCAGGTAAGCTGGTGGCTGTATATTGTATACCATTCCTGATCATTTAGTTGCCACATTCAATAGAATACGGAGACATTATACCTAATCTTGTTTGCATTTTAAGAGCAAAGTTGAGAAAGCGAATACCTCCAGATTTTAAAATTAAATGGAAGCAGGAAAGAGACATTTAGGTAGCTGTTTATCCGAAGGAGTAAGGAACACAGATATCAACTTGGATGATTGTGCCTCGTGTCCAGATTCACCTTGCAGCTCCACCATATTTTTTTTTTTCCCTAGCAGTTCTGCTGCTTCTTTCTGAATGGGTGGGTTAACTTGTTCCTTGATATGTGCCGTGTTTCACGACTTTCTAGTTACAAGTTGAATCATACACTACCTACCCAAGAGGAATATAAGCAATCGAGACAAACTTACCCAATTTTTTTTCTCCTGGAAATATGGTGGAATGCCACATCTGGGTTTGAATCTGACACCAATGAGAAGGGTGCCAACCACATTGCATCACACGTATAAACACTAGGCGAGCGACTGATGTGGCAATTTCTAATTAAATGACTGCTATTCTCTTCTTATAAGACCAGGATTGTGTTAGGGGCAAGATTGATGAATGAGAAGATGGAACACACTTTCATCCACCTCTCTAAAACTTTAATTTATTAAATCCGAATTGGCGAGGACGTCAAATCCAGCAAATGCATGTGCCACCCAGCAAGACTCGAGCACACCAAGTATTAGTTATCTAGGGGAAGCAGCAGCCATTATTAAAATCCACGCACGATCTAAAGTTAACTAAATATTTGATTTATTAGAAGTGGCAGTATTATTAATTCCAAAATTGACATGACAATTTAAAATTCGGGTGGCTCTTCCAAGCCTCCCTTATTGTCAAGAAAAATAAATTGGCATGACGATGTGTAGCTCAAACTATTTAAGTCAATACGCTCTACATTGATTGATGGACCTGAAATAGAGAGCATCATATGATGTGCATTTCTCACACCCTCCCTCGAAACCATTGACCGACCACAACGTGGACTTCTAGTTGAGAAAAGGACAGGTAGCATAAAACATAACCAAGTTCTGGTACCCTTCCCCTTCGAAGATAAACCAATCAAATTAATTGGATAAATAGATCAAAAGCAAACAAAGAACGGTATTTTTATACCGCGGCATTGAGCACCAAGATGTCCTAAGACCATTGCAGCTTCTAGAATGGATTCGTTGCAAAACTTCTGTTTCTGACACAGATTTCCCACCTAGTGAGTTGGGATAAAAAGAGCGAGAAAACAGGGGAATGTTGTATATAATCTAAAACCTGAGATTCCAGATACAGAGTAAGGGAAGAGATATTTCAAGTATTTCTCTCACTAATCTACCCATTGAGATACCAAGAACTTCTGCAACTATACAGAATGAACTGAACATGTCATACCACGGTGGTTCACGTTATTCCAAGCATTAAAATCCGGAGGACCGAGGTACTTGTAAGATTCAACCGTTCTTCCTTTTCATGGGAGAATGCAAGCTCATAGCTGCCACCAACAGGACTAACTCATACAGCTGAAAGGTGTGACCATGACCAGAAAAGCAGAAATGATGATATAGAACTTTCAATTCTAACTCCCAGATTTCACCTACTTTTCATATGATGGTACAAAATTAACCAATGATTTCTGATATACAACAATGACATTTGGAACAGCTCAAGGCTGAGAGACTTTGACTGCTGGACACAGCTCAAGGAGGAAATGCTCTCATGGTGGAAATCAAATGTTATTAAAGAACACGGATTTCCTGATCGCTAGGTGGGACGGACTGAAAAAAGCGAAATTAAGTCTCCACACCAATCAACCAAGATGTCAGCTTCATTAACAACATGACCTTCTGTTTGGTGTGCATGCAAAGAAGTGATGTTCAAAAAAATTTAATGAAGCAAGAACACGTGTGCAGCATTGGTGGAATTATATCATAAGAAATATCACAAAGATCGTGCTTTGTTATTTTCTCACAAACGTGAATTTCGTGGTTGAGAAAGAGTAAGTGCACAAAGTTGCATCAACCTTCTTCTATGTGGCTAAGGGCTTGACCCATAACCAACCCACCAGACATATATCTATGTTTCAGTGAGATCTAAAATTGACGAGGATTTGAAGCATTAAATGGAGGTTGCATTCTTCAAGATTGACAGAGTTCCACAATCTCTTCTTCCCTCTTTCTTCTTATCCTCTCTTCTCTTTCTGATCTTTAGGGATCTATTCTACATTGTTCGGACTTCAGAACTTGAGCCTCTTACAACCAGCATCAAGCCTCTAGGAGTTGCTTTTTTAGAAAGATCGAGGACGAAGTGTAGAGAGAGAATTCTAGAAGACAGGAACATGAACTTTATTGGATGCCAAAGTATTATAAAGAATAGAAGAAAGTACTTTCTCCAATTTTAGCAGGTTTCCGATCAAAGCAAAAAGCCATCCTGGTTGTACGATAGAGTACTCATGTTGGGATTTCCTTTATGAACAATAGATTAGCTCAAGACTCAGAATAGCTACATAAAGCAACTACTTAAATTCAACTCTTTAAAACTATAATACATCTTATAAGCAAAAACCAAAAAAAAAAAGAAAAAAGAAACAACTATAATACATCTCTGTTTCAACTACTTAAATCCAACTTTTTAAAACTATAATACATCTTATTAGCCAAAAAACAACTATAATACATCTCTGTTTCCATTCCTGTTTTTTTTTCAATTAGAAAATTGTATATGTTGTTATAACATGATTACATTGTCCAAGTTGCACTTAATTTAGTAAGAAATAGAAGAAGGATACCTACGAGTTCAGCTAAAACTCCTCGTCATTTGTTGTTGCTCTCGTTACAGGTATAGACCACCTTCCCAAATGTGCTGTGTAATTTATACATCGGATGACACCTCTTCCTGATGGCCCATCTGGGAAGTCAATAACACTGACACTACCAGCATCTAGATGAAAAGATCCCATCCATTCTACTGTAAGATTCAGACAATGGGCTATCAATGCTATATGAACAGCAGGGTGCCCTACAACCACCACATTTCTTTCTGTTTCTGAATCACTAGACAACTCATGGAGCAAAGATTGCCAAGCCTTCTTTGACTGATTCCATAATTCTGTTAGGATGCCATCATCAAAGCCATATAACGAACCTGACTTGCCTATCAAAGTTTCCATTGAATTCTGTTGAATATCAAAAATCAGCATCAGAAATGAATTGCTGTCCTGAAAGCTTAATTAGGCTTATAAAAATCATGCTTTGCTATGTAGTTTTCCATCTCCAAGGAGTGATGATTGGAGCAACCATAAAATTCATTAACAGACAGCTTCAAGTTTATTAAAACGAAAGAGTGCCTTCTAAATAAATTAAGTTTTAGCCTAAAGTTTTAAATGATGCTAAATCTTAAATTTCCACCTTCCGTGGTTGCTGAAGTACAGGTTCAACTTCAAGGTCTAGCATTTTCTTCACTTCTACATAACGAGGCATACAATCAGCACCCAAGCAATCTGCTGCCTCTTGAACCTACAACCAGGTTTGCAGTTAAAATAAATGACTGCATTGTGGGAACAAAAAAAAAAAAGACAATTCATGAAATTAATTGTACTGTTAGGTTTTGGAAAACTTTCAAGAAAGACTCACCTCAGATATAGCCATGGCTGTATCAACTGAGGCGATTCGTGGGCTACAAATTATACAATTCATTTTCAAGTCTAGAAGTAGTTCCGCAGTTTTCTGTGACTGCAGTCAAAGTGTTCCAAAAATGACTGTATCAATAATACATTGCCTGCAATATACTGACAATGAGGGAATCAAAATGAGCTACCTGTATAACCCCGAGCATGTTCATGGGTTCATATCCCATATTGGGGAAACTGGCCTGGAAAGTAGAAAATTGAAATCATTTTCTTCATTTAGGATAAGGAAAGCTTGCAAACCAGCTCCAACAACCAAGAAAGAGCTTCTTTAAGCAACACTCAGCAATTTTTTCAAAATCCACATTTTGAAAAGATATAACAATTAACAGTTGCTTCTATGTGCACCTGAACAAAAGGATTTAGCTCATACAGGAAATGAATAAAACGAACATGGTTAGCTCTCATGAACCAGAACAGAAGACGCTGAAACATAGCTTTGGCATTATGAACAAGATCAAGCACTGTTGAAACATATGATAGTTCTACATGATACATATATGCAAATGCCCTGTCAGCACATCTCCGTGTCACTTGATGATTGATTCCTAACTATAGTTAGGTTCAACAATTGTGCATGCACATAGACATCTAGCAAAAAGCCCTTGTTGAACTTAATATACATGTTAGAATGTATCCACAGGAAGTGTCCGATTATACTCTCTCTAGAAGATGGGAAATCACATATAGCTGTACCGGGAAAAAAGTACTAATCAAAAGGACAAGCACTCAAATTTCCACAATGCATCAACAAAGCCAAGCCAGCAGAACAAGTGATGGAAGAAGAATAAGCTGACCAACGAGAGGCTTCATGTGACCAATGTTTGAGGCATTAGATACTCGAAAGAATAGATGCAGCATTAACCGATCATCACCTTTTCCATACCTCAGTGTTGCTCTGTGTTGCCCCATGGCAGACCAAAATGATCCGCTTATTGGTTTTTCTTCCTCCAGAACTTCCAGCAGCAATGGGAGAATTTGGAGTCTGCAATACCATAAAATTTATGAATTATTACCTTTGCACAAGCTTTCTAGGATGAAGAGAATATGAGTAAGCCAGATCAAAGATTTACTAATGTAATATCATGAAAGTAACATAGCAATGCAAAAAAAAAAAATCCAAGCATATTACTAGAAATATTTTTTAAAAAATAATCAAGCTATAGACAGAATTGCCAAATTGCACACAACATATGTCACCGCCCAGGACCATCACTAAAATCCTTTCTTTGCCTAGCATGAGATAAACTACCAACAAAGCATATATCATTAAGCAGGACAAAACAAAGAACATCACAAGGCATTTACCTACCAATGGAAAGTAGAGAGGAACCCCAGACCACCTAGAAAGGGGAGAAATTGCATCAAACAACTGCTTCATTCCAGTGATTGGTTGTTTCAATCACAACCAGATATTCAAGGACCATACAAACACAGTTACTGATTGCACATTCGAGGTGATACCAATGAGGAAATGTGTCATGTTCTGTGTATTTTCCCTCTATTCCAATATAAAAAGCATATCTTACTGATCAGAAGAATATGATAGACCCAGGGCTACCACCAACACATGTTAGTCAATTTTAGCAGATCGTAGCTTGAGATATAAATGATCGGATGGCGTAAGTACCTGATTCAAACGATTGAGGCATATATGTGGAGAGCTGACTTTAGGCTGTGGGTTGAAATCCACCACACTCACCCCACAATTGCTCTGGAGTAGAAGCCTGAAGTACCCTGTGCCTAGTCCTGGGTGGACAGATACAGGTGTTACGATGGCTCTAAATAATGCTGCCTTAACTATATTGGTAAATCATGACAATTTTAAGCATGAAACAACATAGAATTAGAATCAAATCCTGGTACCTATTGCAGTGGCAACAAGAGCTTGATTGACTGCATTGTGAGCAACGACAAGCACCGACCTCCCTTCATGAGCTAAGATTTTGCTCCAGCAGCTTTGGGCTCTGGCCCACAATTCTCTCACTGGATAGTGGCCGTCGATGTTAAAATTTGCAGCGTCTTTCTGCCACTGGCGATATGCACTGCCGAACTTCTCCTTCCCTTCATGCTTCAAGAGACCCTGAGAAGCGCAACACATCATAGAATACAGAAACCTTTAACACCATAACAGATACCACAATTAACACAAAAAAAAAAAAAAGCTGCACCCTTTGCGAACATAGGATCTAGTGATAAGCTTCTGGCATTCTGTGCAGAAAACTAACTTGGAACGAGTAGAGATCAATCTCCCTCAAGTCGGGTTCCGGAATCATCTCCTCCTTCCGGGCACCCCATATGATTTCAGCCGTTTTCCGGGAACGAACCAGGGGACTGGAGCACAAAGCATGATCCGCGTTGGATTAACACATAAAGAATCAAGAAAGCTAGTCGAACACATAACATATGAAACCACAGCTTTCTCCCATTACAAAGCCAATAAGTCTTTATGATGACAAGGTCAAGCGTGCCTTTTATTTTTTATCTTTCTGAGGTTAGCACGAGAAAAGAAGAAGATTTCTGAAATTCTCGTCAGAAAACCTAGGTCCGAGGAGAGAAGGGGAAGGACCTAGTGAAGCAGACATCGAAAGAATCGCCGAGAAGCATCTGGCGAGAAGTCTCGGCCTGCGACTCTCCCTTGGGCGTGAGAATAGAGGCGTCGGAGCTCCCCTGGATGCGGCCCTCCTCGTTCCACGTGCTCTGCCCGTGCCTCACCAGCACCACCCGTTTCGCCTCCCGGATGGCCGGGAACTGGGGGACCGAGCGCCGGAGCTCCGGCCTCACGTCACCGCCCGCCGGCACCCTCTCGATCTCCCGCAAGCTCGAGCATGACGGGCGGCTCACCCTAGGGTTTCGCCAGTCGAGGCACGAGAGCGGACGAGGAGAAACCAAGGAGGGCATTTTGGGAAGAATTCTTTTAATGGATTTGTTTAACGGACGGACGGCGGACAGAGGATGCAGAAGGCGGGTAAAGTGACGATTTTTAAAGAGCTCAGCAAGCCGCCGCGATAATTTTTTTGGTTTCCGATAACGCCACGTGTTAAGCAAAATGAGCTGCCCCGTTTTATCTCATTCATCTTCCTGGATCATAGCCTATGGGGCATTGGCACCATTCTACCACCCATGACGCTTGGGCACATAGCATTATAATAAATTGTATTGAAAATATTATATAAATTTATTAAAATCATTATAATACTATTATGATATTATAATAACTATTAGTTGAAGTTTTATGAAATAAACTAGGGTAAAATATGAATTATACTAAGACCACAGATATCTCAATAAGCTTAAATTTGAGTTAAAAATAAATTACAAACATGTAATTATTATATATGATATTAGATTTCCTTGTCTATTTTATAATAAATTATAAATGTTAGATGTGCTTATTTGAACTGTTATGTAGATTTTTTTGTAACTGTTATAATATTTTGATAATAAACTTAAAAAATCATTCTATCACCTACAATTGTTTGTTTATATTTTCAGTATCAACTCCCTTCTCTCTTTGATTTTAATAATATATAATTTTTACCTTATTAATGATGATGCAAAATATTAGAAGGACATTTGAATCCTGTTAGTAATATTAGCATCCACATTGTAAGTGATAAAAATCATTATTTTATAATATGCAACTAATAGAAATATTACTTTAAATAAAATATTCATTTAATTAGTATATGGATTTCATTTTATTAACAATAACATTGAATGCGAGAAGTATTTAAATCCCATCATAATATTAGCAGCTATATGGCAAATGAAGAGCTATGCTCTACCAAAGCCTCTATTTTAGTATAAATTATCTTATAACCCATGCGATACTTGCCATGTAATTTTTTCTCCTTTTTCCAACTATTCTTGAAATATAATATAAAATAGACATATATATTAGAATGAATAACTAAAATATAATATAATATAATAGACATAAAGGCCAATTATTTTCTAAAATAATTTCTTGATATTAATATTATAATATGCTACCAGTATACAAAATTTCAATTGCATATGTATAATCATTGATATAGTAAGATAATTATAAAATAAAAAGATAGGATACGACATGTATATAAATAAGAAATAGAAAAATATTATATATAAAAGATATTTAAATACAATATAGCAAGATTATTAGTAGTTGTACTTTCACTTTTAAATAAAATATGATCAAAAAATATAATAAAAATTAATAAAATATTAGTGCAATATAATGAATTGTACAAGATATGAGCAGTGCATGGAACTAATAGAAAATAATTTTTTTACTAATATCCGCATTCGTTAAGCAAATATGGTTATTTATTTAGTGATACTTGTTAAAAGTTCTTTATTTAATATGATTTAATAAGCTAATAAATTTATTATCAATATATTAATAAGCTTTTTATGTAATATAATATTAAATAAAAATATTATTAATAATATTAAAGCAGAGCCTCCATTTCAGTGAATGTATGTACATATTAGATTTCGAAAAAAATTAGTGCTCATAGGTCAGTCATCTCATCTCTAAAATTATTTAAAATTAAAGAGGAGAGTTTCTTTTCCATTTCATTCTCACTTGTCATTGTTTACTCAACTCTCTTTTCATTCCTTGAAATCTATCAAGTTCGACCATCCTATCCTTTTTAGGCTACCATCCACCATCACTTGGCTACACTCCCTCACTCCACCCATCTCGACCTCTTCTACTCTGATGCCCACATGGTGGCAACCATGAGCTTAGTGGATGAGATTATGTCGGAGTTCGAGATCAAGGAGAACACACTTTTGCAGTTTTGGATTGAGTAGAATTAGATATCCTAAGAATGTTTAGGCCCACTAGGTCCTTAATGTTCTTGTTCAAGGTTGGTGCTTGGTTATCCTCCTCTCCCCCTTGAATTGCATTAGAAGTCGCCTATTGATTCTTCTAAAACAAAAGAATTTGGGATGTGGGTAGGTTTTAATATCTTGATTATTCCATCTCTATGATAAGTAGTTTAAAGAGTACTACATGTTTTTCTCCTTATAATGCAATGAAAATCATAGATTGTGAATGGCATGTGAGAAGCCCATATAATAGAAAGAATTATGAGTTATCTGATAAATGGCTTCATAGCTATAATTGTATAAGAAAACAACATTTTATCTTGACCCTATTATATATAGAATCTGAATTTCTTTGATGGATTATAATCAACAAGGTTGATCTACAACTTTAGCAGGTTCATTATCAGCATGCTAGAGAACATTAAAAGTCAAAATTGATCTTATTTTTGAATTGTCATGGAAGAAAAGTTATAGGTCTTATGAAAATGCTTGTCAATTATTTCTTATTGCTAGGTGTGCACAGAGAGAGTCAATTCTTAATTTTATTGATGGATATTGATCAAACATAGGAGCCTCTTCTCTCTCACACACACATAATGGCTCACTCCATCTCTCTCTTTTGTTCTCTTTTTTATTACACTTTCTTTTGCAAATTTTATCAGGTGATGATTGCGATGAGATTATCATCCTGTATCATAAATTAACGAAGCTCATGCATTGATATTTGTTAAGTCAAATGTAATGTATTATTGGTAGATTCATACTTAGGAGTACAATTAGAAACAGGTTGGTGCAAACTTTCTATTTTGGAGGAGCATAATTGTTAGGTTGCATTTGGTAGTTGGCAATCTATCCAGATTACTGAGAATTTAATATGATTATCTGAATTACCATGTTTGATATACTTTTTGGATTGGTAATCCAAATTACCTTGGCAATCCAGATTACCTTCCATGAGATAATCTGGATTACCAAGAGGAGGGATGGCTATCCAGATTACCACCATTTTGGTAATCTTGTAATAAAATTTTTGGACGTAATTACCTTCCACGGCCGTCTCTCCTCCTTCGCTCTCTCGCACTCCTCGCACACCGCCACCGCTCTGACGTCGCCGCCCTCCTCGCAGCAACGTCCCACGCATGCGATGGTGGAAAAATCGAAGGACTCGTCGATGGGGACCTTGCGGCGGACCTCCGACGAGGTGCAGGCCTTCTTACGGTGGACGAGGGAGAAGGAGATCTGGTGAGGCGTGATGATGCGGAATATTAGAAATATATTTGAATCCTATCAGTAATATTAGTATCCATATTGTAAGTGATAAAAATCATTATTTAATAATATGCAACTAATATAAATATTGCTTTAAATAAAATATTCATTTAATTAGTATATGAATTTTATTTTATTAACAATAACATTGAAATGCGAGAAGTATTTAAATCCCATCATAATATTAGTAGCTATATGGCAAATGAAGAGCTATGCTCTACCAAAGCCTCTATTTTAGTATAAATTATCTTATAACCCATGCAATACTTGCCATGTAATTTTTTCTCCTTTTTCTAACTATTCTTGAAATATAATATAAAATAGACATATATATTAGAATGGATAACTAAAATATAATATAATATAATAGACACAAAGGCAAATTATTTTTTAAAATAATTTTTTGATATTAATATTATAATATGCTATCAGTATATAAAATTTCAATTGCATATGTATAGTCATTGATATAGTAAGATAATTATAAAATAATAAGATATGATACAACATGTATATAAATAAGAAATAAAAAAATATTGTATATAAAGGATATTTAAATACAATATAGCAAGATTATTAGTAGTTGTACTTTCACTTTTAAATATAAATATGATCAAAAAATATAATAAAAATTAATAAAATATTAATACAATATAATGAATTGTACAAGATATGAGAAGTGCATGGAACTAATGAAAAATATATTTTTTTTACTAATATCGGTATTCGTTAAGCAAATATGGTTATTTGTTTAGTGATACTTGTTAAAAATTTTTTATTTAATATGATTTAATAAGCTAATAAAATTATTATCAATGTATTAGAAAGCTTTTATGTAATATAATATTAAATAAAAATATTATTAATAATATTGAAGCAGAGCCTCTATTTTAGTGTATGTATGTACATATTAGATTTCGAAAAAAATTAATGCTCATAGATCAGTCTTTTCATCTTTAAAATTATTTAAAATTAAGGAGGAGGGTCTCTTTTCCATTTCATTCCACTTGTCATGTTTAGTCAACTCTCTCCTCATTCCTTGAAATCTATCAAGTTCGACCATCCCATCCCTTTTCAGCTACCATCCACCATCACTTAACTATGCTTCCTCACTCCACCCATATCGACCTCTTCTGCTCCGATGCCCATATGGTAGCAACCATGAGCTTAGTGGATGAGATTATGCCAAAGTTCAAGATCAAAGAGAATACACTTTTATAATTTTTGATTGAGTGGAATTAGATATCGTAAGAATATTTAGGCGCACTAGGTCCTTAATGTTCCTGTTCAAGGTTGGTGCTTGGTTATCCTCCTCTCCTCCTCGAATTGCATTAGAAGTCACCTATTGATTCTTCTAAAAGAAAAAAAATTGGGATGTGGGTAGGTTTTAATAGCTTGATTATTCCATCTCTATGATAAGTAGTTTAAAGAGTACTATATGTTTTTCTCCTTATAATGCAATGAAAATTATAGATTGTGAATAGCATGTGAGAAGTCCATATAATGAGTTATCTGATAAATGGCTTCACAGCTATAATTGTATAAGAAAACAGCATTTTATCTGGACCCTATTATATGTAGAATCCGAATTTCTTTGATGGATTATAATCAAGAAGTTTGATCTACAACTTTAGCAAGTTCATTATCAGCAAGCTAAAGGACATTAAAAGTCAAAATTGATTTTATTTTTGAATTGTCATGGAAGAAAAGTTATAGTTCTTATGAAAATGCTTATCAATTATTTCTTATTGCTTGGTGTGCAAAGGGATAGTCAAATCTTAATTTTATTGATGGATATTGATCAAACATAAGAGCCTCTTCTCTCTCTCTCTCTCTCTCTCTATCTATATATCTATATATCTATATATATATATATATATATATATATATATATATATATATATATATATATATATATATATATATATATATATATATATATATATAGCTCACCTCATCTCTCTCTTTTTTTTCTCTTTTTTTATTACACTTTCTTTTGCAAATTTTATCAGGTGATGATTGCGATGAGATTATTAACCTGTATCATAAATTAAGGAAGTGCATTCACTGATATTTGTTAAGTCAAATGTAATGTCTTATTGGTGGATTCATACTTAGAAGTACAATTAGAAATAGGTTAGTGCAAACTTTCTATTTTAGAGGAGCATAATTGTTATAGTTAAAAAGGCACAGCATTTTATTAAAAAAATAAATAAATACATTATATTTATAGTTTTCAAACTAAGTCAAATTTTTTTAAGTAGTCTCTAAATTATAAAATTCTAAACTTAGGTCCTCCAACTATCTGAGCCCCTTTAATATTGCCTTCGGATAGATTACGGTCATTTTCTCTTACCGAAAATCTAATGTGGCGAAATTCGATGCTAATATGGACAAAATCTGATGTAGACATGGTAAAAAATAATATTTTATTATTATTTTTATTTTTTATTCTTTTTTTTGTCCTCGCACGAATCGCAAAGCATCCAAAAAAAAGAATGAAAAAAATTCTTGTAAGGAGTCTTCTCCCTCCTTTCGATCGACCCCTCCGGCCGCCCCACCCCACCGGCTCAACAAGGTGGGAGGCTTGGAGCAACGGAACAAGGAAGCTTAGACGATCGCTGGGGTTTTGTATTGGATATTTTTTTTATTTTTTTTATTTTTAGAGATCTGTGGAACGAAAGCATCTGAGAGAGATCAGAGGAGATGGCCGACGCCAGTGACGATGGGGAGAAGGGTGACAACATAGACCGACGAGAGGTGATGGCGAGGAAAGCAGGGATGGGTGGCATGGGGCAAGGAAAGGAGGCACGCGGCTGAGGGGGCGAGGATCGAGGGGTCTCTACTGATTGGGGATGTTGGCGACGACATGAAGGCGGTTTGGCAGGAGGCGAGGGAGGAGAAAGAAGGGGCAGCAATGGAGGGCGAGGGGTGGCCAATCAGGAGATGGGGTGAGGCGGGGTCGGAGGGCGCCAATGCACAACCCATCGGTATCGAAGCGAGCAAAGGTGCATTGGGGTGGGGCAGAGAGAAGAAGAACGAAAATAATAATAATAATAATATATTATTTTTTATTATTTTAATATCAAATTTTGTCACGTCAGCATAGAATTTTACTACATCAGATTTTTTGTGAGATAAAACGTTCGGAATCTATCTCAAAGGTAATATTAAAGTGGTTTAGATAGTTGGAGAACTTAAGTTTAAGATTTTATAGTTTAAAGATTATTTAAAAAAATTTAATTTAAATTAAAAATTATAAATATAATTTATTAAAAAAAATAGGGGAAGGAGATACAAAGGGAGAAAAAAGAAGAAAGAAAAGCCGGAATACAGAGTACCCGTATTAAAAATTTATTAGATCGTCTTGTGTAGCGTTTTAATATAAGAGTCACCATTGCGAGAGCTTTGGTAGAAATAAAATCCAGTCTGGTTTCCCTGCCACTGTACCACACCCCTTTTGGATCCGTTATCGTTGGGGAGTATGGCTTCCATGCCCCTCTCCCAAGTCCTTCCGATTCCGAAGCAGCTCCCTACCCTTTGGAAGAAGCATCCCAGATCGTTCCATCACATTCTCCGCACAAGCCCTCTTCAGAACCCTAGATCTCGAAGGGGATTCGCGGTGTTTGCGGAGGGCAATGGGCTCAAAAGAGACGACGCCGTGGGGAGGGAAACCGGCGAGGGCGGAGCAGACCTGAAGAGGGACCGACGGCCGGCGTTCAATCTCCGGTGGCGAGACTTGCTCTATCCGGATCCCGAGAACATGGTGGCCATAGGATTGACGGGCCTCGTCACGTGGGCGAGCGTTCAGGTGTTGGGGCAGCTCTTCTTCATCTCCATCGCCATCCTACTCGCCGCTCTCAAGTACTCCTTCATCGCTGCTCTCCTTCTCTTTATACTGATTACCCTCCTTTGATACGAAAGCTTGCTCCTTGCGAATGAAAGCTTCGATTTTGATAGCTTCTGTGACCTAAATTTTGTCGATTGATGGTATTCGTTGTTAGGTGCGTATGTGTATATGGGTGCACTTTGTAGCAAAATCTGGGAAATATTAAAGCTGAATGGAATGATTCTATGTTTTTCTGCCCTTTTTACTTTTATGAGCTAAGAATCTAACCCCAATATATTTTGGCTTCTTGATCATGGTAAATGGTGGAATGCTAAGCGTTCAAAGTAAACAATGGACAACAAATTTGGTTTGTGTCTCGATCTAAGTGATGCTCTGTGTTGCAAAGTAAATAATGGACCAGGTTTCTTTTCCCCTGTTAAGTCAGTGGAGGCCAAATTATTGGTTGTGCTGAAAATTATGGCGTTTTTTTAGACAACATTCCTTTTTCGATATGATGCCTTGTGCTTGAGATACCATCTTTCTTGAGATCATCTAGTGAATTCATGGGTTTCAATGTGCCATGATCTCTGGCTCTGTTCATCCTTTCTTGATTTCCTCGTGTTCTTATTTTATTGGCTTTATTATGATGTTTTTGTTGAATAGGTTTCTTGCAGTTTTCTACCTTGTTTTATCAAGTTTTTAAAATGACATCGCTCAACTTTTCCACCAACGCAAGCGAAAAGCTGTGAAATTTACTGTGGAAGTGAACAATCGTCTTGACACATTGGAGAGCATTGTCCTGAGAATTCAGCTTGGAACGTCAGGAATTGAACTTTTGATCTTCTTCATAGAAACATATCACCTGCTTGAAGGGTTATGTAGTCAAGTATAGGAGGCGGTAGATGGTTGGAGATGCAAAGCTTCGCAGAAAAATAGTCCCTTTCTCTTTGTTGGCTTAAGTGGTTGCGAATCGAATACTTGAGGACAATAAGGAGTGTAGGACTCGTAGGGTTACTCGGTTCTGTATATGACCTCATTCTATTGCAGCAGATCTCTGGACTTCAACCATATATTATGTATGAATGGTGGTGCAAGATGATTCCCCATGCGAGGAACAATCTCTCACCAGCATATATAATTGGCAAGATTGGACATGCTGAGCACAATATTTTAAACCCTATGTTTGGATCAAATTTATTTTGACTAGGAAGGAGAGTATGACACCTTTTTATGCTCAAGAATTTATAGTTGTTTTGTCTGCAACTTTATGTGTTTGAACTCCACTTCCTTATATTCACTTTTCATTTCAGTTCTTCAACATGTTTGTTTGTAAAGGTAGTAATTGGATCATTGGAAAAGGTTGTGCAAATGTTCTGCAACTGCCTGATATAATAACGGGACTGTTGGAAGGACTTTGTTTTAGTTTGCTCCAAGGAACTCGCCTTCTATGGACGTGTGTTGCATGCCCTATGGAGTGGTTTACACCTGCTATGAGATTTTGACTGGGAGGAAGTTTCTATTTTCCTCTGATGAATACTGAGATTAGGAAAAGGAGGAAGAAGCTCCATGATCAAAGCATAGTAAATGTCATGATATGGGGCACTGACGTGGAAATTATGCCGCGCAACACAAGAATAATGTAGATAATGCTCTCTGGCTGGATGGGGAAATGATTATCCAAGGTGAAGAGAGTTTATAAAAGTTGGAAAATTATTTCTGAAATTTTAGAGGACACCAGGATGGCCATAGTAATAGCATCGCATGTGTATTACTGTTGAAGGCGTTTACTGATTTGACGTGCATCATTGATGCAAGAAACCTTTATAGACGATAGGCAAATTATGGGTAACAGTCCCAGTTAAGATATAAATACAATATTTCGAGTTGAGGTGTTGTTCTTAGAAAGACTTGTTGTGGAGAAACCTTGGCATGATTGTCTGATGTCTCCTCAACTACATCTTATCCAGCATGGGGTTTGGTGAGAGATTCTAAAAGAGAGTTTAACTAACAGAATTTTCATTCTTTACCAAAAGAAAAGAAGTATTTGCACTCAATTCAATCTAACCCATTTATCAAACAAATCTGATTTAGATATCTTTTATGACTGCTAGCATCTGTATGCCTAATTTTTAAGAATGGTCATTGTATCCAAACTTGACCATTCCTGACAACATTTATTACCTCTGGCATGATTGGAGATCACTCAAAGCCAAGGATTCATCCACCTTAGCCTTTGATACTATTGTTGCTGTTGGGCTTTGGAGTTTTTGGAAGGAACGTAACAACCGCATCTTTCGATTTGAAGCATTAGTTTATACAGAGCTTGCGAAACGGGCCATCGCTTTAACTAAAGATTGGACATCAACCTCCTCTACTGAAGTTGATGCCATTCTACAGGAGATCAAATAATATAGCCTGGTGACTGTGGTTGATATTTTGGATATTGGTAGCTGAACACAGAAAAGACTACTTTCTACCACCAAGGCTGGAAGAGATACTGAGCAGGAGAAGGAATGAATCTTTTGGTATAAGGCGGTGACTGAAACTTTTGATTTGGCCAAACTAACCATTTAGCCATGACAATGCCCCATTCACCATTGACTGTTGGTGCATATGGAAAGAAAGGAACATCCACATTTTCAAATTCGAAGCTCCTTATTAACAGTGCACATTCAGCCAACCCATCCTCCAGTTTCTATGACTGGTTTTCAATATTCTGTTGCTCCATGATTATCGCCTTCATCTCCCAACTTAGCTTCATTCGAGATATCATCGTTAGTGGCATCTGGGCAGTGCTATGGCAGCTCTCAAAGTCTTCCAGCGCCATGCCTCATTGAAGTTCAACTACCAAGTTATGCTTTGAAACCTGGTTCTTCATTCTCCTTTTCTTTCTCATTCCTAGTCTTATTCTTGTTATGAGCAGCTTTATTTAGATAGGCTTTTCAGCTCCTGATAATTTGTGGGAGGCTCCTCTATTTTCTCTCTAGCAAAATCTCCAGTTTGCCACCAAAAACTTTGCATTTTTCGTTGGAAAGCTCTTCTAAATATTTATCTTTATACATATCTATCAATAAAATAAGGGTGGCCCACAACCTCCCTCTTTAAGTCAAAAAAAAAAAAGAATGGTCATTGTAACATTATAATTGCTATTACAACGGTTCTTCAGGTCTCTATATGTTGCATGGCCACTATTTATTTATTCATTTTCTTGGTAGAGACATGGCCACTATTTAAACATCATTTTTTTTAAAAATTATCTAATTATTGTTTAGTTATAAGGGATTTTATCAAACAAAATAATGTTTTAAATTCAAATTTCCATGCCACCTGCAATATGTAATATTTTTTGCAAAATTGCATATTCAGTTTAATAATATTCTAAACAGGTTAAAAAATAACTTTGACAAATAATATCACCATTTTTTCTTATTTAACAAGGGCCAGTGCAATCATGAATATGTTATTTCCAAACAAATCCTGTCCAGGATTGATCAATCATGCCGATCATTTTCCTTACAATACAAGATTTTAAAAAACATGTTTACCCTAATAATGGATTTCCATAGAAATCATTGTCAAGCGCCATACCATATTAAAAATTTTATATGACAAAAATTACTGTTATAATAATTGTTAGATAATGAAAATTTAGTGGCATTTTTTCAGTTAGCTTTTTATTGGATTAAAGTAATATTTTTTGAACCATATGATCATTTTCTGACGAGAAATTTGATGCAAAAAATATTTGAATTTTAATAAAAATTGATGAAATGGCAATTGTTCACATGATAACGTATCTTTTTAATGCTACATAGCATATTATAATGACTATTATCCTTATCTCCTATTATTATGTAAATGATACGATATAACAACAGTATTATGATTAAGACATCGACATCAAGAGATTCCGGCCCAATCATAATAATCTCCTAGCTGTGTCAGCAGATCCCATAGCATTCGATCTCATCCATAAGAAGATTTAACTCTTGTGGATTGCTGTGATTGAATCAATCGCTGAGCTTATGGTGCTCTATTATCGGGGCCACAAATTTCTCTGGATCCATCAACCCCACTAATTTTCCTCCAACAAATTAGATGCCTCAAAAAATAAGTCTGCATCCAAAAAATTATTGTATTTATATGATGCACCACCATATAAATCAGCGATTGTAATTGATTACATGCACAATTATGCTGATGTATCCAGAATAACCAATAATTTATCCATCTTTTATGTATTTAGTTAAGATAAATATTTTTTTATCAAATATTTTATTAATGATCAAACCAGTGAATTACATCGGCTCCTATGGATTGCACTATCCTCTCTTGCCAACTAAATTTAATTTTTAATTTGATGCAAGTGACATTGGTATGTAAATTACACCACCACTTAGTTTTATTCGAAGTGCTTTATTCTCTGCTCAGGTTGATCAAATAGCTCTAAGCCAAAAAGTTCATCGGAAGGGATTGTTTCATTGTTCCATGGTGGTTAAAAAAAAAAAGAAAAAAAAAACTTTTAGACTAATTGTAAAAGAAATTGGTGCGATTCATAGCGTTGGTGCCTTTCCAACGTCATCATGGTGTGAAGCGCCAATCTGCTCACGCCAAACAGCGAAACCGCGGCAAATGAAAAGATCCTAGTATGGTTGGTCCCAGCACTTTTCTGTGGCCACGTGCCACGTTCTAGCGTGAGAAACGAAACCTATCCGAAGAACGAAAGGCAAGAAGGGTCATTTCAAAGTTGTCTCCTGGTGCCAAGGAGGACAAGTGGAGCACATCCAAGTGCCCAGCTTAGCGGTCAAAGACATAGGGCCTATCCATTCTACCGTTGATCAAATGCTCCCATGAAAATATAAAAATAATAATCATAATTTTAATTCCCCATGTTAAACTATTTTTATTAGCAATAAATAGAAGGTAATCTTATAAAGTTCATGTAGGACAACTTCATTTTGATCATTACATCATGCTCAAAAATTTTAGAATACAAGAAAAAAAATAATCAAAACGAACAAGTTTTCGAGGCCTTCCACATCACCTAATGTGATAGATTGTAACATTTTCCAGAGAGGAGGCCAGATGGAGGGCTAAATAATTCCTTGACCCGGAAGAGAGAGAGAGCTAGTGATGGCCACCTGGTAATGTTAAAAAAATAGGATTATGATAAGGAAAAAAAAGCACCGTCTCATCATGGGTTTCAATCACAAACTCCAATCCAAGTATCTTTTTGCCTTTCGACATGGTACTGCAATTAACTTGTAACCACTGTAACGGCGGAGTACCACATGAAGGACATGAATGTTGCATACATAGTCATAGTTTGGTTGGTGGATAAAAAATGGAGATTATCGTAACCCTCTTGTCCCTTTTTAGATGGTATAACTATGTCCAGGATAAAGTCGGATAAAACGAAACCCGTGTTTCGTTGGAGGCTTGTTAAACAGTACAATGATTACACTGTACAAATACAAACTATTTCAATTAAAAGGCTGCTACGCTCCTTGCAGTTCTCACCATCAATTTGACGATGTGGAAAATTTTGGGAATATTACGAAATAAATCAAGTGTAAAAAAAATGTGAATAAGGTACGGATGTACAGCTCCACCCATCATGGAGCAGGATCGTTTTGCTATTGAGTCGCGATTGACTACTAAAACCACGGTGCGTGAGCTCAATCATAAAGTGTTGGACAATTGTCGATCACTGTTATGAGAAAATGAACGCCCATGATTCACGAGCACGCAGCTTATCACACAGAACGTGCATTATTTGATGACTATCTATTTTCTGGTTATCGAAGATTATATAGCACTCCACGATGCAGCCCACGCATGACAGGAGATCCTGTTGTTGCAGTGTCCTCGTCCAACCACATCTCTACAATTTTTATGCTAATCAAATTTCAGCCAGAGTAATGCTCGACACACCCTTTCTTTTTCTGACATCAAAATCCGTACGGGACCCATTTGGTAGCCCCATCAGCTTAACAGTTACCTTTTTTTTAATTTAGTTGTTACTAACAGCAAAAAGTGTGGGGAGTTAAGAGTAATAGAAAGTGCGTCAAGCAGTGGGCCTCTTTTTTTTTTTTTTCCATTTGATAGTAACAACATATATAACCAGCATCAGCCTCAAACTATACCTTAAGTGGCATTTTAGTAAAACATATATGAGATTCCATATGAATGTATATTTTATCTCATATTAGTTATTTACTGAAAAAATTTTAAATATTTATACAAGCTCAAAAAATTTAAATAATATATTCTGACTAATATTTTTGGATGATATCCTGATTTGTTATAAATGGTTTCAGAGCCAACTCATGGGATAACCAATGTAGATAGGAGGACATTACAGTATGAGTTTAGCGAGACTGATCACAAATTGATTATGGTATTTATGAATAGATTTGTATGGGTTTGAACTCTTAGTTTGGTAAGGATGCTATTATCGCGACTCTCTAATGAGATGGTCGGCTGAAAGTCAAGGTATTGCACCTGGTTGCTAGATGGTTAAAAACCTATAAAATCAAATCCGCTTGTCAGAAGTCTGATAGGGGACCCTCTGATGTTTAAATCAGTCGGAGAAAGAGAACAGTTAAAAAAATCAAAATACGAGAGTAGAATATTCAGTAACCAGAAAAAAAATTTATCCAGTCCTCCTACTTACCACTTTATATAGGATAGAGAATACCGTTATCGTGTAACTTTTGCCCTTTAGAATCTAGAATGTGGGCATTATTGCCCTTAGTGGATGGTTACTTTCTTAACTATCATTAAGATCGAGTAATAAACAACCAATGGGAAGTTGTTATGCTCCACAATTCCGTGAACGTGGAAAATTAACATCCGCATTGGGTAACTATCATTCAGCCCCTATTTTTTTGAGAATGAGATAATCGAAAAAAATCCGAATTAGTGTTTGGTTTGATATTATCAGCAGCATGTTGGGCTTAGTCGGTCCAAGCCCGACTTAATGTAATCGATCATCAATCATCGGCTAAATCCCGAGTTAGATCGTTGATGGAGAACCGAGTCGGCATGATCTTTGTAATCGATCGTACCCCACAGAAGGCGTCAATATTTCGATCATAGGTCAAGAGATCGAAGAGCTCGGATGGTTGGCTCATGCCTTTGTGCCTACATACGTGAGGTATTATTTGCTTTGGCCTTTGACGTTGTCGCACGGGACCTCATGATTTTGCTTTTTAAAAGGCACTTCACATAGGAGACAATGTTCTAATGCATATAAGCCATACTCTCTCTTGATTCATAATCAATATGACACTAAAGATTCTCCCACCTATGCCACAATAGATGCCATAACTTAAATAAGGAAAGTATGTGAAAATCCGTATGGGCATATATTTCACATTATTTATTCACTAGAAAGATCTTGAGTACTTAAGTAAAACTAAGGATCCTAAATAATATCTTGCGACTAGTCCTTTTAGATGAAGTCCTATGTTGTTATAAAATATGAGAATACATGTGGATATATATTTAGTCCCATATCGATTATTTAATGAAAATATCTTGGGTACTTATACTTCCAAAAAATCTAAATAATACCTCCACACTAATCTTTTTGGATGAAGTCTTGAACCATTATAAATGGTATCAGAGTCAACTCAGTCCATAACTTATATGGATTAAAGCTGAATATAGATCGATTGCTACATTTATGAATTGATTTGTATGAATTTGGACCCTTAGCTCAGTAAGAATGCTAGGACTTAAATGGAGGAGATCATGTGAGAATTTATGCATACATATAATTAGTCCTATATCAATTATTTACCAAAAAGATTTGGATACTTATATAGAATCAAGAAATGCAAATAATACGTCCCATCTAGCTTTTTTAAATGAGATCTTAGGTTGTTACAAATGATATTAGAGCCGATCCAGCTCATAACTTATGTAGAATAGAGAATATCATGGCACGGGTTCATTAAAACTAATGATGGATGGATCTTGCTATTTATAAATGAATTTATATAAATTTACATCCTTAACCCGTGAGAATGCTATGATTTAAATCGAAAAGTATGTGAAGATCCATCTAGATACATGTTTAGTTCCGCATCGATTATTCACTGTAAAGATCTTAGTTATTTATATAAAATTAAAAATTTTAAATAATATTTTTTAGTTAGTTTTTTTTGGTCGGAGAGCTTCAGTCATTGCATCATGATTGGTGCATGGGGTGCATTTGTAGCCATAGAAGTGGAACCGTAGAAGTTTATTAGAGAGAATTTTCCGGCAGACGCCTGAAGCTTCGAAGAAGAGATCGCATGATGCTTCAAAAGGACATGGCACGGCTTCAGATGGATATATAACACTAAGATAGATTAGAAGCATGGCTTCAAGGTACATCATTCCTTTGGTCGCATCACAGCTACAATATGATAGCTAACACCCACCCTGCTGCAACTACTGCTCTCCACTACAACCTACTGCTGCTACTGCTACAATTTCTACAGCCTTGCTTCTCTATTAAAATAAAAATCCTACAAATATGACATGAAGGAGCGAGAAATGAGAAGAAAGACACGATAACATCTACGAATTGTGACCTAGTACTGAAGCACCGGAGAGGCTACGGTAACCTTACCGGGCGGTTTCAGGGTCTCGCCGCCCGGCCGTGGCGGGTGACTGTCGGCAGCTTCCGCCAGGGGTCGAGGACGGAGTCCCGGAACCGCGAAGGCAACGCCTGGCTCCGCCCGCGTTTCGATCGGACGATGGGGGCCGAATCGTCGCACAGATGGAACGGCAGCCACTCCGTCCCTCTCCTCTTCGATCCTTGCGCCACCCTCGCCGCTGTTCTCTCCGACACCTTGTCCTCTTCCGGCGCCTTCTCCTTCCCCGGCTCCTCCTCAAATAAACCTCCGGAGACCTGCCGCACCGCCTCCAAGAGCAGGTCCAGATAACCCTCGCTTCCATCGAATTTCCTACGATTCCACCCGGCTTCCTCTGTCCCGCTGCCGTCGCCGCCTTTGGTTTCTTTTTCCTCTTGGTCTTCTTCTTTCTTGATGACCTCCACCACCGCCTCCTCGTCTTCGTTACGGTCGTCGGCTTTCCTCGATGGAGCAGTCGTGATACCGGACGATTCTTTGGCTTCCTTCCGGCTCTCCTCTCCGACCTCCTCCGGATCGCATTCGCCTTCCGAGCTCCTCTCCGCCGGCGAGATGGCGCTGCTCATCTCCCCCGCTTGCGGGGCACTCCCAGAGCCCTTGTCGACCGTGGACTCGACCGCGGACTCCTCTCTGGACTCCACGACCACGCCGCTCTGCGCGGTGAGGCCCCCACCCTTGTCGTCCTCGTTCCCCGACGATCCTCCTCCGACGTCCGGCGGTGGTCCCAATCGGAGGTTCAAATCAAGGCCGAGTGCGAGCTCTCCCGCACCCGCGGCCTCAGAATTACAGCTGCCGCGCTCGATTCGTGAAGGAGGGAGGGTGGAAATGATGGCGATGATCTTGGCCAGACCGGCCTGGCCCTTCGAAACACCGACGGGGACCGAATCAGAAGGACGAACCGGCGCCATCGTCCAACCAATCCAACCTTCTTCTCATCTCATCTCGAGCTCCTCTACTCTCCGTCCCATCCCGCCATCGTTCCAGCCAAGATTTTTTTTTTTTCTTTTTTTCTCTCCTGGAGCGACAAAAAAAAAAAAAAGCTGAAGCACGGAGACGAAACTGAAACGAGAGAGAGAGAGAGAGAGAGAGAGAGAGAGAGAATGGGGATTGTTAAGAGGCCAGGTCTCCACCTGGTTACTTGGGTTTCCCAATTTTCTTTTAATTAATTAATATATATAGTTTTCCAGGTGGCCGGGTCCCTTGCGCGACTATGGCAGCTGACGTGTTTAGCCTCGTGAACGTGTTAGTCGATGATTGGTGGCGGTTGGACGTGTCGCCACGTATTTTCGAGAGGAGGAGCCTACGACTGCTGACTGCTGTCGCGCGAGGGGCAAAAACGGGGAAAGGGCCGAGGTAGAAGGCAGGGAGGCGCGTCGCTTCGGGCTTGGGGTCATGGTTGCCGCACAACGTCAGCTACGCATCTAATCAGGATCGATAAAATATGATCTAATTTATTAATTTAATTTATATTTCATTCATCATAAATAAATTTAAATTTAAATTAAATAAATTTAAATTATAAATAAATTGATTCATTTAATCTATTTAATAATTAAATCGGATATAAATTTTAGATATTTGATCTGTTTAATCTGTTTAACCCATTTAATATTTAGATTGAGTTGAGTCAGATAACTCATTTAACCTGTTTAACTTATTTCTAACCCATTTAACCATTTAACCTATTTAACTTATTTAAGATCAGTTTAATCTGTTTAATCCATTTAAGACCCGTTTAACTTGTTTAAAATCTGTTTAATCTGTTTCTGACCCATTTAACTTGATTCGTTTAATCTGTTTAATTCATTTAACCTAATTTGATCTATTTAATAAATGAGTTAAATAGATCAGGTCGGATTACCTGTTTAATAAACAGATCGGATTCGAGTTTAAATTTTTGATCCGTTTAATAAATAGGTCGGATTTGGGTTGACCATTTTCTGACCCGATCCATTTATGACTGACCTGACCCGTTTGCCACCCCTACATCTAACAGCATCCGTACATCCGAAGATGCAATCAATCTAGGATTTTTTTTTTATGATAATATTTTTTTAATATTTTATTTTAAAAATATCTTTCTTCCAAACTTATTTTTCAAACTACCGTTGATGTGCCATCTAAGTCAAAATCATGGGTTGAACCTACGAGTTCAGAATGGCTTGGCACCAGCTCCTTTGGTGATGTGGCTTTGCGAGAAGAGGAGAATTTTAATTGAAATTGTGGCTTGAGATCACAATTTCAAAAAATCGTGACTTCAAATCACAATTTCAAATCTATAAAGAAAAAAAAGTATCGTGATTGAACTCATGGATGCAAACCATCTTTTTTGAAATCGTCACGATTTCAAGCCATAAAAAAAAAAAAAAGAGAGAGAGATAGGGGGTGTTGGCAGTGGGGACTTGGCGTGCCCGTGGGCAAACGAAGGGGAGGGAAGCATGACCGAAGGGTGGTGTCGGAAAGGAAACACGGCTAGAGGGCCGGAGAGTGGTGTCGGAGGCACGATGGACAAGAGGCTGTGGGGGGAGGGGAGCGTGGAGTAGCGATAGGTGGTGCGGTCTTGGGAAGAGAGGCATGGAGGAGCGGTGGTGGCATTACGCAGGGAGGGGAGGGGAGGTGCAGAGGAGCGGCTGTGGCACCATGCGGGTCGGCCACTGGCAGAGAAAGGTCGGTCGGGGGGTAGGGGCAAGAGAGAAACAAGGAAAAAAAAGAAAAAAAAAGATAAATATAAATTATAAATAATTTTGAAAAAAATTTACTTTAAAAATAAATATATATTATAAGTTAAAAAAGAAAAGAATTTGTAAAAATATATTTTTTTAAAAATATTTTATTATTTAAAAAAATTATTTTATTTTAAAAATAATATTTATTTTCAAAAAAATATTAAAAAAATTCTTTTTTTCCTTCTCCTCCGGCGCTCTTTTGGTTAGGAATTTTTAAAAATAAAATTTTATTATTTTTTAAAAATCTTTCTTCTTCCTTCCTTCCACGTAATTTTCAATATTATCTTTTAAAATTTATATTTTATAATTATTTTATAAATTTTTTTTAAAATAAAATTTTATCATTATTTTAAAAATATCTTTTTTATTACAAAAAATATTTTATTTTAATTTTTTTAAAAATTTTATTATTATTTTTATTATTTTTAATATTTATTATTATTTATTTTTTTCCTTCCTTCTTCTCCCCCACACAGCCCACACATTTTTCTAAATTATTTTTAAAAATAATATTTTATAATTATATAAATTATTTTATTATTATTAAAAAAAATCTTCCTTCATTCTTCTCCTATGACTTTACGCCGAACCACCTACCTAGGTGGACCCCTACACAGCCACCGATTGAACTCATGTTAATTTTAGAAAATGATTCAATATTATTTTTTAAAAATAATATTTTTTTATTATTTTTACTAAAATCATCGATCGAAGTGGAGATTTCAGTGAAATCACTAGCTTAAGTGGTGATTTCAATAATAAATAAAATAATATTTTTATTAATTGAATAATAAATTATTAATTTTAAAAATAAATTTTAAAAATTATGATATTTTTAAAATAATTTTAAAAATAATTATTTTTTTAAAATTATTTATAATTTATATTTATATATTTTTTTCTCTTATTTCTTCCTTCCTTTCCTCCCACACCCCCCTTGGCTGACCTACCTGCCAGTAGCCGACCTACACCCACCCTCCTTATTTATTAATAATTTATTATTATTTTAAAAATTTATTTTGAAATAAAACAAAAGAAAGAAAAAAATAGATTTTTAAAATAATAATAAAATATTATTTTAAAAAAATAATTTTCAAAAATGCTTAAAAATAAGAAAATAATAAAAATAAATAATATAATAAAATAAAATATTTCTTTTCTCCACTAGATAAATATTTTAGAAAACTATTTTTTTATCACAAAAAAATATTCTTAAATATTTATTTTCAAATATTTTATTTATTTATTTATTTTAATGGAAAATAAAAAATGCTTAAAAATAATTTTGAAAAATGGTTAAAAATTTATTTATAATTTATAATTATTATTTTTTATTTTTAATTTATAATATATATTTATTTTTAAAATAAATATTTTTTTAAAATTATTTATAATTTATATTTACTTTTTTTTTCTTTTTTTTCCTATCGTTTCTCTCTTCCCTTCCTCCCACCCCCTGGCCGACCTTCCTTTACCGGCGGCTGACCCACGCGATGCCACCGCCGCTCCTCTATGCCTCCCTTCCCCACCATCCCCCTGCGCGGTGCCAGCGCCATTCGTCACTGCTCTGTGCTCCCCTCCCCCCTGATTGCTCGCCCATCACACCTCCGGCACCGCCTCGTGGCCCCCCGAACGTGCTCCCCTCCCCTCCATTCACCCACCGACAGCACTCCCCTCCCCTCTATTAGCCATCCCAAAAAAAGAAAACAATCACATTAGTGCCAATGCTCCCCTCCCCTCCCCCATGGCCACCCACACCGCCCGCCGACAGCTCGCAGTGCCCTCTGGCAACCTGCACCGCTCCCTGGCCACCCACGGTGCCCCCTGGCCACCCGTACCGCCTCCCGATCGTTGCTCCATGCCTCCGACACCGAACCCCAGCCCCCCGGCTGCCCACGCCGCCTCCGACCGCCCCCTCCATTCATCCAAAAAAAAAATATATCCCTCCTCTCACCCCCATCCTCTCTTCTTGCGCACCATGTGCCCGCCGCTAGCACCCACCCCCGGCCGTCCTTAGTGGGGGGGAAAAAAACAGCGCCCTCTTGTTAAAAAAAAAAAACATGCCGCCCACCCCCCATACTCTCATTAGCCAAAAAAAAATAAAAATAATTTAAAATCATGACTTGAGGCCATGATTTTCTTTTGTTAGCTAAAAAATAAAAAAATCTTGAAATCATGGCTTGAAGTCATGATTTCCTGCTTGAAATCACGATTTCCTGAAATCGTGGCTTGGAACCCATGATTTCTTGAAATCGTAGCTTCAAGCCATGATTTTATTGATACCACATCATCAGGTAAGTTGACCATGAAATCGTGGGTTGAACCTATGATTTCACATGTGGCATGTATGAAACGGTAGTTTGGGAAATAAGTTTAGAAGGAAGATATTTTTAGAATAAAATATTAAAAAATATTATTTAAAAAAATCCACCAATCTAAGTCAAGCTAAATTAAGTAATTAAAAATTTAAATTTGATTTAATTAAAAATATTTAAATTCAAAATTTGACACAAAATGGATTGAATCTTGTTAACTAAATTTAAACTCAATTCCATCAAAAAAAAAAAAAAAATCAAAACTGACTCAATTTAATTTGAATATCAACAATGATATACTCGAGTTAGAGTTCATGCTTAAATTCCAATGCTTGTCATAATAAAAAAATAAAATTAAAATAAAATATAACATAATATTATATTTTAAAATATTAGATTAAGAATATATGTTATAAAGAAAATATAATATTACATCACAAGACTAAGATAATTTTTTTTGTTTCAAGGATTTGAATTTATTGATGTAATAAATTGGATTGTAAGATTATGTTTTAATTGAACCAAACATTAGAAGATTGGTCTTTTTTATCCTTGATATGAGATGTATGCTATGGAGTCAACATGAAGAAATAATGAATCGACATAATGCATAATTTCTATCATACAAATTAAGGAAATTATCACTCTAGTTTATCCATTAGATTGTGTGACCTGGTGCGGCATTTATAGATTGTATAGGATAGGGATGGGAGGAATACATAGGATGAGAGCTAGTCCGAACATATGCTTGGTCCCATATCTATTATGTACTGAGAAGATTTTAGATACTTATATAAAAATTTAAATAATATATTTTGATAAATTTTTTTGGATGAAGTTTTAATTTGTTATAAATAATATCTAAATACACATCATTTATGTCCAATATAGACTAGGGGATATTATAGAATGGCTATTTGGAATTAGATATGTGCTAATTGTGATGCTTCTAATTGAATTTGACTAGATTTGAACTCTTAGACTAACGCTAGATTTAACATGAGGGATGTATGTGAGAGCCCATTTATATATTTGGTCTTATATCAATTATGCATCAAAAAATCTTAATTACTTATGCAAGATTAAAGAACCTAAATAGCATCTTTTAGTTATATTTTTGGATGAAATCCTATGGTACAATCCAGTGTAGTCGGTAATTTTTAGCATCTGTCATTCTCTCACCAAGGGCTGTAAATTGGAGTTTTTTTTTGGTAGATATAAATTGGAATTCCTTTATTGAAATGCCTCACCCGCAGGAATAATTTTTTCCAAGAGAGAGTTATGGTATATTGGTGGCAGGTGTCGCTACACTAATTGGTATTTTCTCCCTCCTTCGGTCCCTGTTTCCTCCATAAGCAATTATTGCATCCCACCTGAAAGGCTTCAGGTTAGATGCCTTGCATATCTAAACATTACATTAAAAGAAAATCAGTGCTTTTCCAATGCCATAAGTATCGGATATTCAGCACCCCACATGTAATCCAATCTATTTATCACGTATCAACCATCCAATAGCTCATTTTTTTATATTTAAAATTTAAATGCACACATGCTAGGGAATGAGGATAAAATTTAAAATATCACGTAATGAATAAGGATAAAATTTAAAATATCATACAATGATAATAAATTATTAAAAAAATCAATCAAATCCATGTGCTGGTGACAGAAGCCACTTGCTAGGTCCTGTTTGCCATATGATCCAACCAATGACTGATATATTAAAAAAAAATTACACTAGAATCATATACTTGAAATACACTTACAGGATGGCGGGATCCACTTGCTAGGCCATAGAGACTGGTTTAAGAGGGAGACGGGATCTTCTGGTGATTTCACCTAAATCGTGGATCCAGACTGCTAGATAATAGATGGTTAGAAAGAACAATAGATCGATTTGACAGACTGATATGATGGTGATTTGGATGGAGAGTTACAAAGAGTCATGGAGAGAGATGATGGAGGGGATTGGTCAGTAGAGAAAGATACAGAGGATCTATATATATCTTCTCCTCCAGATGATAAGAGGCAACCATGCATGGAGAAAGATTTTGTGCCGAGATTTTTTTTTAAAAAAACATATAGTAGATCTATATCCTCACATTCTATAATCTCATCAGACTAATTGGGGTGGCTGCTGTAGGTGTGCTGCAGCCATCCGAACCCCTTACTGCATCATCTAAGGAAGAAGAGAGGATTCGGTAAGTTTATTTTTTTTAAAAAATATCATCAGAGCAATGGGGGGTTGCTGTGGCAGCCTTCTTCTTCCCATACTGCATCATATGGAAGAGGGAGGGTTCATGTGTGATCAGGTAGCACTGCTGATCACTATGGATGGTGAGATTTTTGGGGAGGTTGCTGTATAGAGTAGCTATCCATTCTCAAGCATCACTATGGAGCATTCCACGGTCAATGGTACTGCTGGAAGTCCGGCAACTTCCATGCACAGATGTGCATGATGCAGGCAGGGCATCCAGATTGGTGTTCAGATTGGGTTTAGGGCTATAGAATTTGGGTTTGGACACTCTTTGGGCATTAAAGAGTTCAGATCAGTGAATTTGGATATATGGATTCAGGTTATCGGATTCGAGTTATCAAGTAGTGCATTATCGAGTTTCGGGTTATTCTACTGTTGGATTTTGGATTGCCGGTTATTGGTTGTTGGAAGATGGTTTAGCTGGGTGGGGATTGAGGTTAGGGTTCAGTTTTGGATTAGGGTTAGGATGAGTAATTGGGTTAGGTCAAATGTGGATGGGTTTGTGTCCGATTAGGGTTGGGATGGTCGGTTGGATTAGGGTCAGGGCTAGGGTTAGAGTTAGGGTTATGGTTTTTGGTGAAGAGAGCTAGGATTTTCGGTGGAGGTGGTGTTAGGGTTTCAGTGATGGGCGAGAGAAAGGGATGGTGGTGGCGAGTGTTAGGGTTAGGGTTACTTAGGTTAGGGATGAAGAGTGGTTCAAGCATATAGGGAAAAAAAAGAGGGCGGGAGGAGGGGGGTCAACCGGGGAAAGAGACGAAAGAGAATGAAGAGGAGCTATAATTTTTGATTGGGAGAGAGAGCCAAAGGTCGGAGTAGGGTTTGGTTCGGGTTGACAAGAGGATTGTTGGGATGGGGTGAGGGTTACGGTTGGGGTTACATTTAGGTTAGGGTTAGGGCCACGGTTCAAGGGTGGGGATGGTGGTGGATATTGCTAGGGGTATGGTTTCAGAGTGTTGAGTTAGGTTTTCAGAGTGTTAGGTTAGGGTTGATTGTGTTGGAGAGGAAGAGTGGTTGAGAAATATAAGAAGAAAAAAAATGATGGAGGTTGATCGAAGAAAGAGGGAAAAGAGAATGGAGAAGGATATGTTATCGAAGAGTGATCGATTCCATTTGAACATGGAGAGGAGAGGCTTTCATAGCAACCAACGGCCTCCCATCTTTAGGGAAAGAGGAAAGGAGGAGAGGAATAGTCTCGATCATGATGGTCGTCAGTCTAATTGCTCGAAAGAGTCATGGATCTATCGTAGGTGCCATGGCCTTTCAGTATGGATCGTTGGACGACGAGATCGGCACATAGAAGACGTGCTTGACTAGAAAGGGAGGAGGCTTGGCTGAAGAAGGCGGATGAGGAAGGATGCCGGAGATGGTAATAGAGAATGGGGTGGAGGGAGGGCGGCTGGAAGGAAGAATCGGGAGGGGAATAGGGTTTGAGTGGGGGAGGGGGAGGGGGAGATATTTGGGGCTTGCCTGCATAGGTGAATTATGGGTTCATAGTGCATAAAAAATCAGTCATGTAGAGGATTGTGTAAGAGTTCCTATAAACCATTTTATGAGGAAATGGTTGCATAAAAAATTATGCAGTCAACTGTATATTTTGACTGTTTGGAATGTTTTTATGAGGACGTCCTCATGAAAAGGATATGGAGAAACTGTTGGATTTTTTTGTTATATTTATTATTTATTTTATTATTTATGTTGAAAATATGACTTAATATTGATGAAAATATAGCTTAATAATATTGATAAAAAATAATGTATGATTTGTGGATTAAAAAATTTTAAAAAATATTTTTTGGTTGAATATAAGATTTTGCTAATATCATTTATTTAATATGAAATTTAATTCTATATTAATAAAAATGATTAATGATCTATGACATAAAAAATTGGATGGTGATTTGATGGCTAATGTATAGATTTTGCAATGATTTCATTTGATTTGTATGATCAGATTGTGATTTTGGTTATTATATAATTTTCATAGAATAATACTTTTTTGATTATTTTATTATTTATGTTTAATAAAATATATTGTATATTTTGTAGGACACAATATGTGGTTTAATATAGATTAGCATATAATTTGGCTAATATAAGGACAATATGTGATTTAATATGTTATTATTATTATTATTATTTTTATTTAGTAATGAATTGTATATTGGATATTATAAATTTAGTAGATTATCCGGCATAAGAGAATACCCTCTTATATTGCTTCGTTGGATTTTGAAAATAATTATTTTATTTTATATTTTTTTGACTGATTCATTTATTTTTAGCTAATTGTGATTGCAGAAATGAAAACAATCAAAATTTCATCGAAAATCATGCTCCAAGAAATAATTGATAGATTAGGATTGGTCAGACCGATTTATGGATTAGAGGTTCGGGAGATGGAGTGATGAGGTCGCATGTGGAGATTGTACTGGAGCAAAATGATGTGTCACTTGAGATTTTTAAGACTTGGGGTCATTTGATGCATGATTAAAATGAATTAGAAGAATCTGCCACAGGATTCACCATAAATAGATTGCAGCAAAAATTTAAATTTGAGATCAAAGATTTTAACTTTAAAGATAAAGAATATTATGAGTGTATATACCAAAAAATTAAAAAATATTATGAACAGCTTGAGTATGAGCATAGACAATTATGTTAGGAGCATAAATTAGCGGTTGATAGATATAAGAGGTTGTTGAATGATTATAGTAATCTGTCAAAGGAAATCAAAAATATATAAAAAAAATTCCAATCAAATTCTGAATCACCGATTAGTGAGAATGCTATCTAGAACTATGTATGGGTATGTTTGAGAAGGGTATTGATGTGTGGCTCCATATTTTGTATTTTTGGGTTTATGGGGGCCAATTTTATTTTCTTTTCTTTGTATCCGAAGAATGATTGTACCATGTCTTGGTTTGTTTAGTAAAATTTAGTCATATTTTGGCAATGAATAGAGATGATCCTAATTCTTGTTGTATGTTTTTTATTTGGCTTATTGTATCGCTTTTTATGAATTGTACTATTGATATGTTAGAATTATCTGTATTAGGAATCAAACTTTGTTTTATTAAGGAATCCAGATATATTTCTGTATGGTATTAATATGATATTGCTGAACATGATGTCTTTTTATATGGATTCTAAATATGGAACATATTATTAAAGGTATCTTTATCTTTTTACAAAATTGATGAGATTGTTAAGACAAATCTTTATCTTTATAATACAATTTTGCTAAGCATCTCAGGTTTTTTTTATTATTTGTAGGCCGATTTGCATTTCGGATTGTATTTCTCAAGTCAAATTCCTGTATAAGGTATTTATCAAATTATTATTATATTTTATTTATCTTAAATACTTTTTTGATTACATTTTTTATTGTTGGATTGGAAATCTGAGCCGTGAATTGCCCTCTAATTTTGCAATCTATTTTTCAATTCCTATTTATTCTTTCTTTGTATCCTGTGAAGAAATTTATTGTTTATGAAATTACTGGTATATCATTCAATTTTGAAATATTTCATAGATACATTATGCATTAAAATTCTTTTTAAATTTAATTCATTTATTCATGAGATAGAATAAATTCATAAGAAATACATAGAGAGAATAGAATGAATGTCATTGCCGTACGAAGAGCTCGAAGGTCGCTAGAGAAAAGAGATCATCCACTAAATATCGATGAAAAAAAACAATGTCGATATATACATTACCAGTTCATGGTGAACGATGAAAGAAATTTAAATATCATTTCATATGAAAGGCGCTCAAGGTTTTGATTAGATTATAGTATCCAGCATAGAATCATTTACAAATAGAGCAATGGATGAGGATAATATTTTTGGAGAGGATTCTAAATTGACTATAAAAGAAGGTATCATTCATTAAATTTCAACCACAGTTATCCATACTCTGATTTTTTTTATGTTTATTAATATTAGGATATATTGAATTTTCAATTGATGAGTGATTATATAATCGAGAAGATTCCGATCTACTTCCAATGATAAATGAAGTAAGCCCTTTAGCTATGGTGCATTTTTTTTGATTTTTATGTTTTCAATATAAAGACAGAGTTCAATTGGTCTTAAGATTTTTGTGTTTTCTGTAATGTAGGAAAGTTTATCAAACAATTAAACATCGGTCTTCTCAAACATTAGTGTTAATTTTGTGGAGCTTTATTTTGGTACAAAGAACATGGATGCAAATCATGTGATATATCTAGACCTATATTTAATCTATATTGCTGTGAAGGAAGAGTGGATTTGCCATTATTGAAATAAATCCCTGCTTTTTTGGATGCTTTATTGGATTACAATGGAGGGTGAAGAGCTTCAAAATTTCAAAAAAATATTATATATAACTCCATATTTGTCTTTATGTCAATTGGAGCCAAAATTGATAATGAAATCAATAATAGATCAGTACCATATATATTTCGAATCAATAGACAAAATTATCATAGAATGGGCTCGCTTCTTCTGATCGATGGTGAAAGGCCTAAATTTGCACAATTATATATATATATGACACTGAAAATAAAATAAATAATGGGATGAATGCAGTAAATTTAGATGATGGTTCATTGCATATAGATCGAGAAATTGTAGAAGGATTGATGGAGATGTTTGATAAAAAAAAATAGATTATTAAAGTTTTTAGAATGGCTAGAGATCATTTTGAACAATCTCAATTTTTATCTGTGCGGCTCAAACTATTAGGGAGGCATGATGGAGATAGTCTATAATATAATGCACTTTTAGCTTCTGAAATAGCAGCATTGATTGTTGGTGATCTAGGGCAGGTAGATCGCCAGCGTGATATTATTGTTGAGCATAAAATGAAAGGATTGAAATGTATTAGTGATTTGCATCCCAGCTTTATGGCTATGCAATATCCGATTTTGTTTTCATTCAATGAAGATGGCTTTAGAATCAATATCAGATACAGAGAATCTTCACATGAATATTAAAATATTAGACAGCATGTCACTATGAGAAAATTTTATGCCTATAGAATATAATAGAGAATCCTCGAAGGAAAGATATTGATAAAAGGAGAAAGATTATTTCAACAATATATAGTTGATGCTTTCTCACTTGTTGAAAAAGAGAGGTTAGACTATATTAGAAGAAATCAGAAAGATCTTTGATCAGAAATTTATCAAGGTATCAAAGATGCTTGTTCATAAAGATGTTGATGGTTATGTAATAGGAAAGAGAATTATTTTATCATCAAATTTTGCTGAAAGTTCAAAATATATGATTCAGAATTATCAGGATGCTATTACTATTTATAGATGGCATAGACATCTAGATTTATTTATTACATTTACCTATAATGCACAATGGCTTGAAATTTGGACTGCTTTGGATTTATTTCCTGATCAAAAAGCAAAAGATAGATCCGATATTATCAGCAGAATTTTTAAAATCAAACTTGAAGAATTAATATCGGATATTATCAAGAAACATCATTTTGGAAAAATGGTCACAGGTAATATGCTGATTTTTCACTTAAACTTTTATGAAGATGATTATAGATAATTTTTTAATATATTTTTTAATACTATTTATAGTATTATATATGATAGAATTTCATAAACGTGGTTTACCACAAGCGCATATCTTACTTTGGTTAAATTCAGAGTATAAATATCCAATAGCTGTGGATATAGATTCTATAATATATGCTGAATTACTTAATAAGGTTGATGATTCTATTAGATATGAACATATTGTGAAATTTATGATGCACGATCCTTGTGGATTGGATATGCTGCAGCCTATCTCCGACGAGTTAGTCGGTCGGGAGCCGAGTCATTGTGTCCAAGTGGTGAATGGCAAGAGACCTGAAAAGGAAGTCCTCTCATCAAAAGTTGTCCAGTGGAAGACCCTCCGATGTTTAAGTTAGCTGGAGAAAAGAAATAGCTACAGAGCCAAAAGCAAGAGTGAAAGATTATAATAATAAAGCTTATCAGGTCCCCCATTGCTTACCAATATTTATAGGGTAGGTGATGCCGTTACTATGTAACTCTCATCCTTGAATATTTGAGATATGAGAGTTATGGCATTTAATGGGCAGTTACCTCATTAACCATCGTTAAGATCGAATAATAGGCCACTTGTGGATGATTATTATGCTCTATGTTCGCATGTAGTTAATGCCCATGTTGAATAATCATCATCAATTTTTGAATGTACGAGATTCAAATAGTTGATATGGAATCGAGAAAGTAGTCGGCTATATGCCGAATATCATTAGCTAATCGTAGGTTGCATGTCGAATCAAGTCAGTTAAATACTGACTTGGTTAGGTTTGTTGCCCTTAGCTGATGGTCAAGTCCCATCGATCTTAGTCGGTCGTACTCTGATTAGATCCAAACTTATTGATCTAAGTCGGGTTGAATCATAGTAACCCATCTGATGCGGAGATGAGAAAGAGTCAATCACTGCGCACTTAATCGGTTAGGAAGTGAGGAAAAAGATAAGTTGGCTAAGCGACGAGGATCTATCCCAACACTTGCCCCCCAACTCTTGAGTCTGATTATGTAGTCTTAATCAGGCGAAAGGAGTTAAGTTGTCTTGTGACTCTGAGTTGCTTTATTCCGACGATCTTCATTTAATGCAACCCCAAAAGCTGTATGTAGTCATCTTGTCATTTTGGGGTATGAGTCATTGTTTTGTCATTTCATAGAACATGTGGTGGCTTTCTCACATCGCAGATCGCACGGTAATTAATATCATGGATCACTCAAGACGATCTTCCATAATGATTGCAGAAGATCGAACGGTTGAACAATAATTCATTGAGCAGCCCGAGTCGCTATGTGTCAGTCATCTATTAGTCTGATTTGTGATGATGCAGATATGACTGATTTGGCATGATCTCAATCATAGTGCGTCGAATTGTCAGAATGATGATCGACTGAAATTTCTGCCATGTGTCAAAATCTCCCAGAACGTCATAGTTTCCTATGTCGATCGTGATCATGGAAGGAGTCTATAAATAGGGGTCATCTCCCTATTAGTTCTTCTTCCGATTCCAGTGCCTTCATTCCTGATCCCTGAATCTCTATCCTTCAACAGAGTTTAGGGTCCCTGGGGTGGTTTAGGCTTCATCGTTGTTAGTCATCTCCTTTCTCATTGATCTTCATCATCGTCGGTCCTTCATCATCGTCGGTCCTTCATCATCATCGGTTCTTTCTAAAGGTTAAACCTCTTTATCCTCCCTCTTTAGATTTCTGTCTTGATTTTTCCACTTTTTTGATTTTTGTATTTTTTCTACTAGGGAATAGCTTCTCCTGGTAAAGAGTCTGGAGATGAGAACATGGTGGGAGACCAAAGTTCTTGGACTCCAACTATATGGAGAGAGATTGAGGAAGTTCCTCAGGATGATCCTAAAGATGCTTCTTCTCGACAGGGTCGTTCCGATCCTAAAGAGTCGGATGAACGGTTGGCTCTCGAGAATCTTTCTGGGCCTCTTGTCGAGAGGTCCGAATTATCTGAGGTCAGTATTGAATGGCTAAGGGATCACTATCATATTCTTAGTTGGTATCGACTGATGGCGCCCAGCAAAGAAGGTTGGGTTGTTTGCCCTCCTGATGGCTACATTGCCATCTATAAGAAGCTCCTCCATTTGAGATTTTGATTCCCTCTTCATCCTATTTTTGTAAATATCTTTGACTTGTACGACGTAGTTCCTGCCTAGCTCACCCCCAATTCCTTTAGAATTTAGTCTTGTTTTGTAGTTCTTTGTTATCTTTTTCATTTTGAGCAGCGAATCTCACTCTTTTGGCTTCGGTTCTTCAGTTTTTGGCATAAATGTCAGTTTATCACTGGACTTCCTTCTTCCATCTATGGATGGAAGAATAAGTGTTTCTTTGTAGCAACCGACTACCCTTGGGGTTTTGATTGGAAGTGGACCACTCCCGATCTTTCCTCAAATAAAAATGATATGGTCCTAAAAGAAGATCGAGAACTATATGACCAATTGTTTGGCATCCTGATTCCTCCGCAGTGGGAGCACCTTGAAAAGCAATCATTGTATGACGTCGGGATAAGCCCGACCAATCACTTAGGTAGATTTTCTCTTGTAGATCCCTGAAGTTCTCCTTTCTTTGTTTTCTTGTAGACTAACTCGTATTTTATGATTGTCTTGTAGGCATGAGGATCTTAGCAGAATCCCTCCACTTGCCATCAAGAAGAGGTTGGGATTTGAGCCTGATGGGCCTTCTCGGAGTCTACCAAAGAAGCCGAGAGAAGGATCTCCTTCTCGAGTACCGAAGAATACACAGCCTCCATCGCCGCCTCGACCACCATTGGAGAAACCTTCACTGTCGGCTCTTGTCGAAGTCATCCCTATCGATGATGATGTCATCATCATCCAGGCCCTGACCAGGCCAATCGATGCGGTCCAAGCCTTACCGGCCCAAGCCGGAATGGATAGAGATCGAATTTTTGGTCAGGGAAAGCCGATAAGGAGAAAGCTCCGATGCTCCCCACCTTCACCGTCGACTATGGTCCCATAGATTTCTTTGGGGAGGCCACCATCACTCTTGGGATGCACATCAAGGCCACCGACTAAGTGCTCCAAGATTCTTGACTCATCGAGGAGTTGATGAAGATGGTGATACTGCTCACCGACTGGAAAGTTAGAAAGGTCCGTCCAGTCGTGGAGATCATCTTGGGCTCCTACGCATCATTGTTGTCGGTAAGTCTTCGACCTTTCTTCTTCAGAATTGAATCAATAGTTCTTTTGCTGAATAGTTATTGGCTGAATAAATGGCTTCACCAAATTTTGATTTTCTTTCTTGTAGTTGGCATACGACACAACAATTTTATACAAGGGGTTGATCATCTTTGCGCGACTCAACTTTCAGCTTGAAGATAAGGCCCAGACTGTGAATGCTTGGGCTGAAGTCGTCGAAGAACTTCTCCACGCTGTCTAGGAGAGGAAGAGGAAATATCAAGAGAAGATCGCTCTGCTGGAGGTCGGATTGGCATCTTTGGAGACCCAAAAGAAGAAGGACAAGGAGGAGTTTGGAAACTGAGAACTGATTACCAGAAGGAGATGGAGTCGGTAGAATCCACCCTCAACAAGGAAAGGGGCAAGCGATAGAAAGTCAAAAATTCTGTCTAAGAGTTGAAGGACAAACTATCGATGGTAGAAACTTAGGCCCAGGAGGCAGCTTCTCAGGCACTGACTGAGTTTTGGAAGTCCAAAGAATACAAGGATGAACTTGCTAAAGGCTCTGTAGATGCGTACCGATTCAAATTCGAGGACTGTAAGAAGACCATCAGTCAACTACAGCCCAAGTTAGATCTGAGCGGGCTACGAGTGGATAATCTCTCAGATAAGGAAGGCGATCGGGGAGCGATGAGGAAGTAGGCACCGTGGAAGACCATCCTCCATCTTCTTAGACTTTGTTTTTTCTATTCTTGCCTTATACTTTTTGTCTTCTTTCCTCAGCATTGTAATGAACTCCTCTTTGTGAATAAAATAATCTTCTTTTGCTTTTCAATTCTGACTTTTACTTATATTTGCTTGTATATCTTCCTTTTTTGCTTGTCTCTGTGAAATGACTAAGTAAAGTAGTTGGTAAGACTAAGTAATTGGTAGGAAGTTGTAAACTCATAACCGAATAGTTAGACTTAAAAATTTTCTAAGCCTGGTAATTGGTTTTTGGTAAAAGTCTTTGTCAAATTCAAGTCATAGTCATAGATCATTAGTCGTAGATCATTCCATTGAATCGAAACTTAGTTGGTTAGAGAAAATTTCTCTAATTTATTTCGGATCGATCGATTCTTGATCACTCAGGAGTAAGCTGACTAACTATATTTTTGTTTGCTTTGGTCATGTATATACCGTAGCTTATACACTTGCAACCCTTAGGCCATAGCTAGAACGCTTGTGGTTGTCAGACTTTATGGATCATTAAGTGTTGGATTGCTTTTTCGTTAATCGGATGTTAGCCAAATAACATTTCATCAGGTACTAGCCGACGGTGTAATTATTTGGTCGGATGTCAAGTGATCAAGTTGTTCGATAAATTATCGAGTATTTAAACTATTCAGTATAGAATTGTATAAAAAAAATCTTTTTTTATAAGGTATTCTTATTGGTAGTACATCCATAGATTTTCGATATTTCAAGTCTGAGAAATTTTTATGCCATCTAAGTTCTCAATTTTGTACACCCCTGATCATAAAACTGTCAAAATTTTGTAGGGGCCATCCTAATTTGGAGATAATTTTTCTTGCTTGATCAGTTTGGAGACTTTGGCTTTTCTAAGAACTAAATCTTCCACTTGAAAGATTTTGGGCTTGACTCGGGAGTTATACTACCAAGCTACTCTTTGTTGATAGAAAGTCATCCTCAATTGAGCTTGTCTCCGAGTCTCATCGAGCAAATCTAAATCACCTCGTTGCTTGTCCGAATTGATCAATTCATCGTAATGCTCTACTTGAGTCAAAGGTAAGTCGATTTCCATCAGGATCATGGCTCTGTCTCAAATGCCAATTTGAAAGGAGTCTCTCTGATTGGGACCCGAGGAGTTGTTCAATAAGACCATAAGACACTATAGAGCTCATCGGCCCAATTTTCTTTAGCATGTCCGATTCTTATTTCTAGGCCCTGTAGTATTGTCCTATTGATCACATCAGCTTCTCTGTTAGATTGCGGGTGTCCGATCAAAGTAAGTTTATGGATGATATGATATTTAGCATCAAACTCTTCAAACTTGGCATTATTAAATTGTCAGCGATTGTCGGTGATGATCACTTGGGGTAGATCAAATCGGCAAATAATAGATTTTCATAAGAAGTCGGTAGTTTTTCTTTCTATTATTTATGCCAGTGGATCTCAATGAAGGCACTAGACCACAATGATGAATTTTTTTTATCCATTGGCAGGCAAAAAAAGATCGAATATGTCGACTCCTCATTGATCAAATGGTCAAGGTGCTGAAATAGTTGTAAGATGACAAGACGAAAGTCTTTGAATATTGACAAACCTTTGACACTGATTACACTTTTGTACTAAGTCCACAGCATCTTTTTGCATGGTTAGCCAATAATATCTTTGTTGGAGAATCTTGTAGGATAGCTACTTTTCCCTTAAATGGTTACCACAGATGCCCTTGTGCACCTCCCAAAGAGCATAGTCAGCTTCAAAAGGTCGATAGAGCTGATCGTCAATGATCGCATATTGAGCCGTCAATCTCTTCATTCGATGTGCCTCAGCAAGATCAGCTGGCAAGATTTTGTTAGTCAAGAATTCGATGAATGGGTCAATCCAGCTCGATTCATGATTGGCTTGGACTTGATACACTTCTTCAAAGTTGATGCTTAGATTTTCAAGATGTTCAATGAAGATCTTTTCCAACCCATCGTAGCCAGAAGTAGTGAGTTGGGACAAAGAATCAGCTTAAATATTTTTCGAACAAAAAATGTGGAAGATCTCGAAATGATCAATATTTGTTTGCAGAGATTTAAGCTTCTATAAATATCTAAGGAGAGTAGGATCTCAAGTCTTATATTCTCCTCGGGATTGGTCGGCAATTTGTTGAGAGTCGGTAAATACTTTTAGACATTTTACATTGAGATCTTTGATGATCTTCTGTCTGACTTTCAGAGCTTCGTACTCAGCTTGATTGTTTGAATCTTTAAAGCCAAACCGAAGAGCATACTCGATCACCATCCTATCAATGTTGGTTAAAATGAGACCCGCACCATATCCTTTGGCATTTGAAGCTCCATCCATATATAGAATCCATGTCAGTTTTGAAATCTCTTCATGGGGTTGATCCTTGACCATCATCAGTTGGCATACATTCGACAATAAAGTCGGTAAGTATTTGAGCCTTCATTGAGGATAATAGAATATAAAAAAATCAAACTCACTGAGTTCAACCCTCCATTTGGCCATTCTCTCTGAAGTATCTGGCCATTAAAGTAAAGTTCTCAAGGGGAGATTGGTCAGAATTTTTATCGAGTGGGTCTGAAAATAAGATCGTAGTCATCAAATAGTTGTAATGATCATGAAGATGACTTTTTCCATCCAGAAGTACCTTATTTCAGCCATGTGCAACTCCTGACTTATGTAGCAGATGGATTTTTGCACTTTATTTTCTTCTCGAACCAGTATCGAGCTAACAGCTTCAAAAGTCATAGCCAAATATATGAATAGTTCATTGCCAGTATTTGACTTTGTCAGAAGTGGAGGAGAGATTAGATATTGTTTTAAGTCATTGAAAGCCTTCTGGCACTCTTCTGTCCAAGTGAAGTCTTGCATCTGCCTGTGGATTTTGAATAAGAGGAGGCACCGCTCGGTGGATTTAGAGATGAATCAACTTAAAGACACAACACGTCCTACTAATTTTTGAATATCCCATCAAGAAGTTAGAGGCTTCATGTTGAGAACTGTCTTGATTTTCTTGAGGTTGGCCTCGATGCCTCATCTTGTCATCATCAAATCGAGAAACTTTTTTGAAATGACTTTGAAAGCTTACTTAGTTGGGCTCAGTTTCATTGGATGTTTTCTCAAGGTGTCAAAAGCTTCTGCCAGGTCTTCAATATGGAGAGAAGCTTTATTCTTCTTCACGAGCATATTGTCGACGTAAACTTCTATATTATGATCGATTTGATTCTTGAAGATTTTGTTGATCAGCCTTTGATATATAGCTCTGATATTTTTGAGACCGAAAGGCATGACTTTGTGGCAATACAAGCCTTTATCGATAATAAATACTATTTTTTTCTCATCTTCGGATGCCATCCAAATTTGATTATATTTGGAGAAGGCATCTATAAAGCTCCACAGCTGATGGTCTGAAGTTGCATCGACTAGTTGATCGATCTGTGGAAGCGAGAAGTTATCTTTTAGATAAATTTTATTCAAATCGGTGTAGTCGATACATATCCATCATTTGCCATTAGCTTTTTTAACCATTACGATATTCGCAAGCCAATCAGGGTAGGTTCCCTCACGAATGAAGTTGGCTGCTAGTAATTTGCCAACTTCTTCATCGATGGCCTTCTGTCACTCAGGAGTGAAACTTCTTTTCTTTTGTCTCACCGGCTTATGCTTGGCATCGATGTTTAGTCGGTGGACAGTCACATTAGAAGGGATGCCCTATATGTCTGAGGCAGACTAGGTGAAGATATCTGCATTCTTTCTCAGAAAGATGATAAGCTTTAGTTCATCACTTAATGAAGATCCGATCTGGATGGTTTTAGTTGGGTCTTTGTTGTTGAGGGGTATTGAGATAAGTTGCTCAGTGGGTTCTCTCTGACTTTCATCTTCTCTCTGATCCAGTCCATTGATGGGAAGAGCTTCAGTTGGCTTTTTTCTTTGATTATAGTTAAGTAACATTGTCGGGCCAACTGTTGATCTCTCCTCATTTCACTAGTCCCATTCTTCGTTGGGAAGTGCACGAGCAAGTGTTATATTGAAATAATTGCTTGGAGTGTATTTAGTCCAGGTCATCTCAAGATAATATTATAGACAGAAGGGACTCGGACTATAAGAAAATTGAGTCGCACGATCGATTATCGAGATTGTTGTTTGGGAGTAACAGAAAGTTCTATTTCTCCTTCCATTTTGATCGAGTCACCAGTAAATCCAATTAAAAGTATGTTGACTGGTTTTAGTTAGTTAATAGAAAGTTGTATTAAAAAACAAGCATCATAGAAAATTACATCAGCAGAGCTTTCATTATCAATAAGACTATTTTACATCATAATTAGCTATTGTCATAAATATAACAATAACATCGTTATGAAGAGTTTGGACTCTTCGTAGATCTTCTTTAGATAGAAAATCATATCAGTAGAGCTTCTATTATAAATAAGACATCATTTTATATCATAATTAGTTATTATTATAGATACAACAATAACATCATTATGAAGAGTTTGGACTCCTTGTAGATCTTGTTTAGAGAAGATGATGTCGTCATTTGCCCACTGACATTTGGAGGAGCTTTTTGAGTCATCTACCCCATGAAGTCTCGATCCTGTCGAGATCATATTGATCACACCCATCGTAAGTTGAGCATGAGTTTCTTCCTTAGGATGCGACTGTGGTTGAGGATTAGCGGCAGCTATATAGATTGATCCTGTAGGTATTTTCAAGATATCTCCATCTTATTAAGGCCTTTATCTCATCCTTCAACTGAATGCATTGTTCGATACCGTGATCATGATCATGATGAAATCGAAAGTAGTGCTTTCTATTGTGAGATGTCGGTCGATCATGACTTCATCGACTGGAGTTGTCGAAGGTAGCTCTCCCTCTCTATCTCCATGAGAATCTACATACGAGGAGTAGTTAAAGGGGTGTAAGAGTCATACCTACCATTAAAGTTTTCAAGCTTCAGACTTGATCAGAAAAGTGGAGCCTCTCTCTAAATACTAGTTTGACTGGGCCCTACAGAGGTTTCTTTCTTCTTCATCTTTTTCTTTTGACCTTTGCCTTCGGATTGGCATCGGTCAGTTGCACCTTTCTCGGTATGAATATACTTTTGCTCGCACTCGAGGAGCTCGACATATGTCTAAGGGAGTGTTTTGTCCGAAGTATAGGTAAACCTGAAACTTTACAATCCCTGCTTTATGGCCACGATGGCCGTCGACTCATTGAGGTCTCGGACCTTTAAGGTGGCGGCATTAAAACATGCCACAATATCTCATAGAGATTTTTCATCTTGCTGTCTGATGGAGAAAAGATTATCGAAAGTTCGTGGTATTCTTTGCTTGGTGCCGAAGTGCACCATGAAAAGCTATTCGAATTGCTTGAATGAATGGATACTCCCTAGTTGAAGTCTGAAGTACCATGTTCGGGCAGTCTTTCAGAGAGTAACCAGAAGGGCTATACAAAAGAGGGCATCAGATGCCCCCTGAAGAAGTATGAGAGTCTTGTAGCTCTCAAGATGGTCGAGTAGATCGGTGGAGCCGTCATATGACTTCATTTGCAGCATCTTGAACCATTTAGGAATCAGTTCATTGAGAATCTATCGAGAGAAGAGTAGATGGGTGCTAATGTCGAGCTCACCGGTGGGATCTCGATTATTTATTTGAAGCTGATTCAGATAGTGATCAAGCTCTCTCAGCTTACGGTTGTACTCATCTAACCGTCACTGAGACTCGTCGGGATGCTTGGAATATCCTTGGGTAGAACCTTCCTTAGAAGAACTTGATGGTGATCATGGCCTCTTCCCCTTTTGTGTGGCTCATCGAAGGGAAGAAGACCGTCGATTTTCAAAAGTGGTATGTGGAATTTATTGAGAGTTAGGATGTGGTGACTGTCGGATGGATCGATGACTCATTTGATGGAAATGTCGAGTCGATGGTAGGATGAAGATCGGGGCCGACGATTGTGTCGGGAGGTTATCTCCCGTGTTACCGTATCCCCTGACCATCGTTGCTGCTGCTGCTGCTGTTGCTATTGTTCTATAGTCTATTGAAGGTTGTGGACAGCCTTCATCAGAGTCTTCACTTACTGCACTAGGACAACAAATTACTGTTGGTCTACAGTTACTACTGGTCATGAAGCACTTGGCTCCCCGAGGGTCACTAGAGGTGTGTCACGTCGTGTTGAGTATCAAGTAGAACTAGTGGAAGCATTTTGTACTCTCATTTTGATCATTACGATTCTGAAAAAAAAGTTTCCTTCTTCCCCCTACTTGGCATGCTAAACTGTTGCAGCCTGTCTCTGATGAGTTAGTCGATCGAGAGTCGAGTTGTTGTGCCCAAGCGGTGAATGGCAGGAAACCTAAAAAGGAAGTCCTCTTGTCAGAAGTTGTTCGGTGGGGGACCCTTTGATGCTTAAGTTAGTCGGAGAAAGAGAACAGCCAGAGAGCCAAAAGCGAAAGTGAAAGGTTCTAATAATAAAGCTTACCAGATCCCCTATTGCTTATCGATATTTATAGGGTAGGTGATGTCGTTACTATGTAACTCTCATCCCTGAATGTTTGGAATGTGGGAGTTATGGTATTTAGTGGGTGGTTATCTCATTAACCGATGTTAAGGCCGAATAATGGGCTGCTTGTGAGTGATTATTGTGCTCCACATTTGTATATAGTTAATATCCATACCGAATAACCATTGTCGATTTTCGAATGTACGGGATTCAAGTAGTCGCTATGGCATCGAGAAAGTAGTCGGCTATATGCCAAATATCATCAGCTAATCTTAGGTTGCATGTCAAACCAAGTCGGTTAAATACCGATTTGGTTAGATCCGTTGCCCTTAGCTGGTGGTCAAGTCTCATCGATCTTAGTCAGTCAAAGTCTGATTAGATCTAGACTCATGTTGGAAAATATATCCCAAAAGCTAATCGTCAGCCTGTTGACGGTTGAGCAACCTTGTATTGTAATTGATTTATTAATAAAATAAAATATATTTTTGGTATTTTCATCATAAGTTTTCATCTTCTAATGAAATCCGTTATCGTGATAAAATCTTTAGGACTATTTAGGTTCGATAAAGAGAGAATTTATCGATTAGTCCTTAAAATTGTTCATGACCAAATGATAGGCTGTTAATAAGGACGACAGCTTCTATCGAGCATAGGTCGCTGTAGGTCATATGGATTGGTTGTCCTCTTAACCAAGGAGTGTGAAGACACTGGTATGGCATACAGATGAGATATAAGGATACATCATCATTGAATATGATCAACTCCAGAGCATTCTATTATCGAGAATATTTCTGATAGAATATAGGTATAAGTATCTCTTAGACCTGAGATTGCCTTAGTGACTTGCAAGCAACTCACTGTGCTTTGGTACTGGATTAACTAAATTTCTAATTTAATGATGAAAAATTTTTGGGTATAGTTAAGTACTTGCGAAGTCAGAGTATGATCAAGATGGGATTGACCACTCTAAGAGTTGGAGAAGAATGAGTCCCTGTATTTCAATTTAGTAAAATCTTGACCAGGATAATCCATCAGATAGATTTGATATTTTGAAATATAATGTGGATAACCTGATCAGAGTTAACAGTTAAACTCTGAGATATCCTATGAGTATTTTGATCATGGGGATGAATTATATGAAAACTATATCCGTATGGGTTCTAAGGATGTTGTTCTGCATATTCGACCTATCCGACCGTCGGATACTATTGCTAGATGATCACTTCGATTGGTATAAAAATTTATTTTTATACTACCAACTTAGATTTGAACCTATGAGGTCACACACATTATAATTCATGATCCGATCGGATGATTGATCAACGATTAAGAATCGTTCTAGGGTTAAATGATCAATACGATTGACATTTAACCTAGTGCAAGTGTTGTAGGAGGATCGATTAGCAATTTGATTGCTAATTGGCTTAATTTGATTAAGCCAATGGGCTGAGATTATGTCTAATTGAATATAATTTAATTAAATTTGGTTTGGGCTTGATTGGATCAAGTTCAATTGGTTTATTGGATAAGCCAAGTGCAAGAAAAAACTAGTCCTAGTTCAATTAGGACTTGGGTCAACCTAATTTCTAATTTAATTAAAAAATTAAATCAGATTTAAATATAATTTAATCTAATTAAATTAGATTCTTAATTAGGTTAATACCTATTTTAATTAGGTTGATTTGATTTTGGTTTGATTTGGTTTGAGAAACCAAATTTGAACAAGTCATAGATTGAATCCTAGTAAGACTAGGATTCCACCTTGCGCCACCTTATCCCCCCACACCCACTCTCTCTTATTTTATGCAATAAAATCTTCTCTCTCAGGCCTTCATGCATGCCCAAAGCTTTCCACTCTTTCTCTCTTATATGGAATGTGGTTGTGGACCAAGTCAAAGTAGAAATTAGTTTGGATTTCAAATTCTATGAGATAGAATTTTAAGAAACCAAAACTCTTTCCTTATGGCACTGATTTTATTCAATTTTTTTTTGATATTTTTGTGACTTTTATGAAACATATTATGCACCCTTTTTTGGTGGTCCATGGTAGAAAAAGAAGGAGGAGGCACCCAAGAGTTGGGCACCACTTGTCTTGCCCTGTTTGGATTTTCCTTGACTAGGTATTTGACTTAGACAAGGACTCTTCATATCTCATTATTTAAGATGAATTTCTTCTTGACATTTTCATAAATTATATATAATTGAGAAACCTTTGGGGTGTGTAAAAATCAAGAAAAAATAGTGTTGGGGTGTGGAGATATAATAGACACAAAACTAGGTGTCTAAGTGAGAGCAAAGAGAAAAAGAAGAGGGTCTTCTTCTAGGGTTGCTGAGTTCACCTCTTTTCTTCCTCCGTTTGTGAGTTTTCTGAGAGTGTCTCATATCTAAAACTTTTTCTCCTACTTCTCATCTTTGGAAGAGTCCAAATTAAGAAGAAAAAGACATCTAATCGACCATCGAAGAAGGATCAGCACAGTACTAGCATGCTGTGCTGATTTTCTGGATCAGGACTTCTGATCGTGATTCATGAGCTTGTGTGGATGACTCCTCGAGGTTGGATGTATGTGTGGCTCACAATATCATCCTCAAGTCTAGATCAGTAAAGTTAGAACGTCTAACTTGCAAGGTAATAGATCTGATCTATTATATTAGATGTAGTATAGAAGCATGTTGATATGATCAGTATGTAGTTCTTGCTCTTTATATTTTAATTTTTGATTTAATATTATGTAATAATCATATAATAAGATCTTAGATTTAGAGATTCTCTAATTTTATGAGATAAATTTTGATTTATTTTAGTCTTCTGCTGCCTGATCTTAAAAAAAATTTAAAATCTAACCCTGAAATCCTAGATCTGGTTCCTTCAATTGGTATCAGAGCCAGGTTGTTTATTACATGATTATTAATATATGCTTAGATTATTTCTTATATTAGATCTAATTTATAATCTGATTGTTAAATCTAAAATTCAAATTTTTAGATTAATCACGAATTGTAGGTTGTTCTGCTGTAAGGTTTATCCCTTACAGTGCAAAGGTTGTCCTAGTTCGTGTAGATCTATCTTTAATCATAAATTTGTTAGATATAATCTAGATTAAATTTATAATTTATTAGATTTAAAAGATATTTAAATCTAAAATAAAATCTCTTTGTTAATAATTTTCACGTAAAGAACCATCATATATTTGTTTGAAAAATTTGCGCAGTTTAAAGTTGAAATTATTTTAATTACATGAACCTGTTTAGTTTAGATCTAAAGTAGTTTCATGATTATTTCACTTACATTTTGATCATGAATCAAACATGCAACTTGGTTAGTAGAACCATGTTGTAAAAATATTTTACAAATATGAAAATTATTTTCAAAAAATCGAACCCCAACCCTCAACCCAAAACTTAATTGAGAATTAAGAAGTTATTTGATTAGGTTCTAGGATTGTGAATTGAAGAACCTAAGACACAAACCATAACACATTGGGTTAATAGGTTAGTAAAAATTAGGTCCATTAATTGGTTAGACCTAAGGTTAGATTAAAGATGGACTTAATTAGAGAATTGACTAAATCTAATCAATTATTATTTTAGATTAGGTCAAAGATTCTCTAGATCAATTACAATAGTTGTAGTTGGTCAAGTCCATATTTTTAACGAGAACCAAATGGACTTGATTCTTGACTAAGCGGTCTAGCACAAACTGTTAGGTTGATCTAATCAAAACTAATTAAATCAGTTAGTGTCTAAGGTAAACCAGATCGGTGATTTTTAATTGGTAGCTCGCTTACCTAGCCATTTTTGATGGTGTCTAGCAGACCCTCCCACCGATCGAACTTACCTGATCTCTTGGTGAAATTATATTTTGATCGGATCACTTGACTATTCGAGCTGACCCATGTCAGCTAGGTAAATCAGTATAACTGATTTAGGTGTTCCTAGACTAGCCCTTTTAATGGTCTCCCTTAAGCTGACTTGGTGAAGCCAGTGGGAGGATCAGGATAAGCTGGTTCATCTGACCTCCTCCTCTAAATCAATTAAATCTTCTAAAATTATTAGGTCCTTAAAATAAAATAGTTATGTGATAACTAGATTATAGCCTCCCATTAAGTGAATGATAATGGGTCCATCAGTTGGATAATCATTGGAGGTCCAAAGGCCTGGTGCTTATCGGCTGATGGAATTATCATTTATAATATAATTTTTTGACTGCATCTTTTTAAATGGTGGTTAGGTTAGCCAACCAAAATTGGGCCTAATCATTCATTAACTAGATGGGCCAAGTATGGTCATGTTAATGGTTGGACCTAACCAGACCTTTTCAGTGGAGGCCAAAGTCTACTTATTAGGGACTGGAACAAAATTAAAGTTACTAAAAATTGTTTAGAGAAATAATTGGTTATGAACCTATCCTTAGATGTATATGAGTTGGCCAACCAAAGTTGGACTTGTGTGCAGTCTAAGTAGATTCTAGTACCCACTAAGGAATTAAGGTAATTTCTCGAATTGGAGGTAGAGGTTACCAATTCGGATAAAATAGTGGAAGAAACTTTTTGATTAAAGTCCAAATCTTTAGGTTTAATGAATCAATTACTAATTAGATTATGATTTTCCTTTGTGCAGATATGGCCACTTCCCTATCGCTCCGATCATTGTTGGACAATGAAAATTTGGTGGGACCCAACTTCGATACTGGTACCGAAAGTTGAAGATAGTCTTGGAGCATGAACGGATCCTATATATGATAACGGATCTTGCACTTGAGGAGCCAGCTGCCAATGCACATGGAACAGTCAGAGATACTTACCAAAAATGGCTTAGTGATCGGATCACGGTGCGCTGCATCATGCTGGCTGCCATGAGTAATGAGTTCAGTCACAGATTTGAGATGGCTTAGCCAAAGGACATGCTTCAAGTATTGGAGGATGCCTTTGGCACACCCGATGATGCGAAGAGGCACAAGACTAGCTGTGCCATTTTCAACGTCAAAATACGGGATGGTGTCTCTGTCACTGATCATATATTGTATATGATGGAGCTGATGGAGCATTTGAGTAAGCTCGGCTTTTCCTTGCATGAGCAGCTTAGGAAAGATGCAATACTGAACTTGCTGCCCAAGTCTTATCTTTCATTTTTCACTCATTATAGAATGACAAAGCCTGAAGTAAACTACCACGGGTTATTGGGGTTGCTTCAGAACTTTGAGAAGGATCACCAACTCCACAAGAAGTCGGTGAACTTAGTGGGAGGTTCGTCTTCTGGTTCTCGATCCTTTGAGAAAGAGAAGAAGAACAAGAAGAAGAAAGTGAAGAAGGTGCAAGTTCAGGCTAGGATATCAGTGCAAGGCCAGACCAGAAAGATCAAGCCCGATAAGAGTCAAGCTGAATGCTTCTTTTGCAAGAAGCGGGAGCACTGAAAGAGGAACTGTCCTCAGTACATTACTTTCCTGGATCCGAATAGGCAGAGAAAGAAGCAAGCTATTTTTGGACAAGATATTTATATGATAACTCCTTATAATTTTTTTATTTATGATATAACTGACTGGGTATTGGATATCGGTAGCCCTTACCATATTTGCAATTCGTTGCAGGGGTTGCAGGTCAGTAGGAGATTCGAGCAAGGTGAGAGATTCCTAAACATTGGAGATAGAAGACCAGTTTTAGTTTTAGCATTAAAAATCTTGAAACTTGTATTTGAGTCCCATACCGTTGTTCTTAATGATTACCATTTCTGTCCCAGTTTCTTTTTAAATATTATTTCTGTAGGCCTTCTGGCCAAAAATGATTATGAAATTTCAATAAAGAAACAAGTTTGTAATATCATTATGAATGGTGTTACTATTTTTTGTAGATATTTGAACAATGGTGTGTATATGTTATCACAACCTGTTAACATAGTCTATTCTACTGGCAAGCACCCTAGATTAGATAGTGTATCAGATATCTACTTATGGCACTGTAGGCTAGGTCATATAAACAAGTACAGGATAAACAGGTTGACTCAAGAAGAAATCTTCGAAGTCAGTGATTGTGAATCACTTCCAACCTACGAGTCCTGTCTTCTTGGTAAAATGACCAAGTCATTTTTTACTGAAAAAGGTGAGAGAGCTACTGAGCTTTTGGGCCTAGTACATATTGATGTATGCGGGCCCATGAGCATAAGTGCTAGAGGTGGATATTTCTACTTCATCACTTTCACGGATGATCTATCCAGATATGGATATGTCTATTTGATGAAACATAAGTTGGATTCATTTGAAATATTCAAACGATTTCGAAGTGAAGTAGAAAAATAAACTAGGAAGAGTATTAAAACTCTTCGGTCTGACCGAAGAGGAGAATACCTTTTTGATGAGTTTCTCACATATCTAGGAGAGAATGAGATTTTCTCCCAATGAACTTCTTCAAAAACACCACTGCATAATGGTGTGTCTGAAAGGAGAAATCAGACTCTGTTAGACATGATCCGATCCATGATGGATTTTGCCAGCTTGCCAATATCCTTCTGGAGATATGCACTTGAATGGGCCTGTTATCTGTTAAATAGGATTCTAAGTAAGTCTGTAATTAAGACTCCATATGAGATATGGACAGGACGTAAGCCAGTACTTTCACACCTTACGGTCTGGGGGTGCCCGGTCTATGTCAAACGGTTAGTTACAGATAAACTTGAACCTAGGTCTGACAAATACACATTCATAGGGTATCCCAAAGAGACCAAAGGATATTTTTTCTACCATGATGATGAACAAAAGGTGTTCATCAGTCTTAAGACAATCTTTTTAGAAAAAGAGTTTCTTGATGAAGGAATCGTTACCTCTAAGGTTGAACTTGATGATGTTCAATAGGTAGAAGGACCGACATCAATAGCTGAACCTGAGTCAGATTTGATTAGATTAGATTCGGAGCCCAATATACCTACACCATTAAGACGATCCGGTAGAGTACCGCATTAGCCAGACAAATACTATGATGAGGATCCGATCACCTATATGGATGCAATGCAGAGACCTGATTCTGAGAAATGGCTTGAAGCCATGAAATCCAAAATAGAGTCCATGAAGGTCAACGATGTATGGACATTGGTTGACCCACCTGAAGGGATTAAACCCATTGGGTGTAAATGGGTCTTCAAAAGGAAGAGAGACGCAGATGGAAAGGTGGAGACCTATAAAATCCATCTGGTTGCCAAGGGGTATCGTCAATATAATGGTATTGACTATAACGAGACGTTCTCCCCTGTGGCAATGCTCAAATCCATTCGGATAATACTTGCAATTGCTGTCCATCTGGATTATAAGATCAGGCAGATGGATGTAAAGACAGCTTTCCTGGATGGAGAGCTGATCGAAGAGGTGTATATGATACAACCTGAGGGGTTTACATCCACAGATGAGTTCAAGATGTGCAAGCTTCAGAGATCCATTTATAGATTGAAGCAAGCTTCTCGGAGTTGGAACATACATTTTGATAAGGTGATCAAAACGTATGGCTTCATTAAGAATGGAGAAAAATTCTGTATCTATAAATGGATAAATGATCCAGTTATGGTATTTCTTATCTTGTACATGGATGACATTCTCTTAATCGAGAATGACATCTCCACACTACAGGGAATAAAAGTTTGGTTGTCATCATAGTTCTCCATGAAGGACTTGGGTGAAGCATCCTACATCCTAGGGATGAAGATCTATAGAGATAGATCTAAAAGGATGCTTGGGTTATCCCAGTCCACGTACATAGACACTGTACTGAAGAAGTTCAGCATGGAGAATTTCAAGAAGGACTATCTATCGATAGACCATGGAATTTCTCTCTCTAAGAAGGATTATCCGATAACTCCTGAGGAGAGAGAGCGTATGAGTAGAGTCCCATATGCTTCGATCGTGGGATCTATCATGTATGCCATGATATGTACAAGGTCAGATGTGGCATACTCACTAAGAGTAGTGAGTAGATACCAATCTGATCTTACAGAAAATCACTGAAAAATGGTTAAAGCCATCCTTAAGTATTTGAGAAATACTAAGGACCAATAGTTGGTTTATGGCGAGTTAGATCTGAAACTTGTGGGGTTCACAGACTCCAGCTTTCAATCTGACCATGATGACAGTAGAAGCGTGTCGGGTTATATCTTTACTTTGAATGGTGGAGCCATCTGCTGGAAGAGTTCCAAGCAGTATACTGTGGTAGACTCTATTTATGAGGTGGAGTACATCGCAGCATCAGATGCTGCGAAGAAAACTGTGTGGTTGAGAAAATTCATCATCGAGCTCGGAGTAGCACCCTCCCTCGATGGTCCGGTCCTGCTCTATTGTGACAGCACTGATGCCATAGCTCAAACGAAGGAATCCAAAGCACATCAGCGGACGAAGCACATTTTGCATCGCTTCCACCTGGTCTGGATGATCGTGGATCGAGGTGATGTCAACCTTCAGAAGATCGACATAAAGAAGAATCTGATCGACCCCTTCGCTAAAGCCCTGGCGATTAAGAAGTTCGACAACTACAAGTTGAAGATGGATATTAGATACTGTACCGAGTGGCTTTAGGATAAGTAGGAGTTGTTGGAAAATATGTCTCAAAAGTCAATCATCAGCCTGTTGACGGTTGAGCAACCTTGTATTGTAATTGATTTGTTAATAAATAAAATATTTTTTTGACATTTTCATCATAAGTTTTCATCTTCTAATGAACTTCATTATTGTGATGAAATTCTTAGAACTAATTAGGTTCGATAAAGAGAAGATTTATCGATTAGTCCTTAAAACTGTTCACAATCAAATGATAGACTGTTAATAAGGATGACAGTTTCTATCGAGCATAGGTCGCTGTAGGCCATATGGATTGGTTGTCCTCTTAATCAAGGAGTGTGGAGATACTGGTATGGCATACAGGTGAGATGTAAGGGTACATCATCATTGAATGTAACCAACTTCAGAGCATTCTGCTGTCGAGAATGTCTGTGATGGGATATAGGTATAAGTATCCCTTAGACCTGAGATCACCTCAATGACTTGCAAGCAACTCACTGTGCTTTGATACTAGACTAACTGAATTTCTAATTCAGTGATGGAAGGCTTCTGGGCACAGTCAAGTACTTGCGAAGTCAGAGTGTGATCAAGATGGGATTGACCACTCCAAGAGTTGGAGAAGAATGAGTCGCTGTATTTTAATTTAGCAAAACCTTGGCCAGGATAATCCATCAGATGGATTTGATATTTTAAAATACAATGTGGATAATCTGATCAGAGTTGACAGTTGAACTCTGAGGTGTTCTATGAGCATTTTGGTCAAGGAGATAAATTGTATGAAAACTATATCCGTATAGATTCTAAGGATGTTGTTCTACACATTCGACCTATCCGGCCATTGGGTATCATTGTTAGATGGTCACTTCGATTGGTACAAAAATTTATTTTTATACTATCGAGTTAGGTTTGGACCTATGAGGTCACACACATTAGAGTTTACGATCCGATCGGATGGTTGATCAATGATTAATAATCGTTCTAGGATTAAACGATCAATACGATTGACATTTAAACTAGTGCAAGTATTACAGGAGGATTGATTAGCAATTTAATTGTTAATTGACTTAATTTGATTAAGTCAATGGACTGAGATTAAGTCTAATTGAATATGATTTAATTAGATTTAGTTTGGACTTGATTGGATCAAATCCAATTGGTTTATTGGATAAGTCAAGTATAAGAAAAAACTAGTCCTAGTTCAATTAGGACTTGGGTCAACCTAATTTCTAATTCGATTAAAAAATTAAATCAGATTAAATTTTTTAATCGAAGTCTTAAATTAGATTTAATCAGGACTTTTGATCGTGATTCGTGGGCTTGTGTGGATGACTCCGAGAGGCCGGATGCATGTGCAGCTCGCAACATCATCCTCAAGCCTGGATCAGTAAAGTTAGAACGTCTAACTTGCAAGGTAATAGATCTGATCTATTATATTAGATGTAGTATAGAAACATGTTGATATGATCAACATGTAGTTCTTTCTCTTTATATTTTAATTTTTGATCTAATGCCATGTAATAATCATGTAATTGAATCTTAGATCTAGGAATTTTCTGATTTTATGAGATAAATTTTGATTTATTTTAGTCTTCCACTGCCTGATCTTGAAAAAGTTTCAAGATCTAACCCTGAAATTCTAGATCTGATTCCTTCAACTCATTGATCCAAGTCAAATTGAATCATAGTAATCCATCCAGTGTGGAGATGAGAAAGAGTCAATCACTGCGCACTTGGTTGGGAAGTGAGGAAAAGAGTTAGTCAGCTAAGCGATGAGGATCTACCCCATACAATAATCTGAAATAAGCATGCATGGTGAAAGGATGCTATTCGAAACAATTTTTGAAGAAATTTCAGGAGCAAACGATAATCGATGAAAATAGATTTGGATGATATGCTACTAAAAATGGATGAAAGAAATGATGGATGATATGCTACTAAAAATGGAGTTAGACTTGATAGCAGATTCATTGTTTTATATAATTTAGACCTAATTGTACATTCTCGAGCACATATAAATATCAAATGGTACAATAAATCAAGAATGACTAAGTATTTATTCAAATATATCAATAAAGTTATGGATAGAATAAGAGCAGTAATAACAGAAAATGTATCAGTTGACAATGATACTGAAGAATCAAGTTATAAAGAAGTTGATGAAATAAAAATATTCTTTGATTACAGATATTTGTCAGCATATGAAGCCATGTGAAGATTTTTATAATTTAATATTCATTTTTGAGAATCTACCGTTGAACGGTTTAGTTGTGCATCTTCCATTTATGAATAGAATAACATATCATGGGGATCAGAGTTTACCATCTATTCTTGCAAGAAGGAATATGGAGAAAACCATGTTTACAGAATGGATGCAAACCAATGCAATTTTTGGGGATGCTCGAGATTTGACATATGCAGAATTTTCTACAAGGTGGGTATAGAATTTAAAAGATAAAATTTGGACAAAAAAAAAGGATTGGTAGAATTGTTTATATTCATCCTAGTTTAGGTGAATTATATTATTTGTGGATGCTCCTAAATATGGTGAAAGGAGCAAGAAATTATGATGAAATTAAAACTATAGATGGTATTGTGCATCCTACATTTCAATCTGCATGTAATGTGCTTGGTTTATTGGGAGATAATAAAAAATGGCACGAAGCATTGGATGAAGATTCTTTCTGGACAACAGTGTTTGAATTAAGATAGCTTTTTATTATACTAATTATTTATTATGAAGTAGCAGATCTGAACAAATTATTTCAAATGCAATGAAATTTTTTTTTGGATAATATTATCTGTAATTTGAGAAACATATTGAAACTTCCCAATCTACACATTCCAAAATCATAGTTAAAAAATCTTATTCTATTTGAATTAGAGAAATTATTTTATAAAAATTTATGTTCTCTTTCAGATTATAATCTTCTGATGCCAGACAGAATTATGATAGAGGAGTTAAGCAATAGATTGTTAAGAGAGGAACTTGATCATGATGTACAAATTCTACAGCACGAACATTTAGTATTGGTTAAAAATTTAAATGAAAAGCAAAAAAAAATTTATGATGCAGTCTTAAATACTGTAAATGAAGATAAGGATGGATTTTTTTTTGTATATGGGCATGGAGGAACAAACAAGACCTATCTTTGGTAGATCGTTATATCAAAAATCAGAATAGATAGTAAAATTATTTTAATTATTGCTTCTTCGAAAATAACATCACTTTTACTGTCAGGTGGATGAACAATACATTCTAGATTCAAAATACTTATTCAGATTGATGACTACTCTACATGTGAAATTAAAAAGGATACTCAACTTACCAAATTAATTGAATCAATAAGTTTGATAGTTTGGGATGAAGCTCCTATAAATTATAAAAATTATTTTGAAGTACTCGATAAATCTTTGAAGAATATTTTACAAACTAAAAATTCAAATATATCAGAAAAATCATTTGGTGGAAATGTTGTACTACTTGGAGGTGATTTTTGACAAATTCTTCCAATTGTTGTTAGAGGAGATAGAATAGATATAGTTAATACATCAATATATCGATCATATCTATGAAATTATTGTACAATCTTTTACTTGAAGAGAAATATGCGATAATTGGATAATGGCATGGATGAAGAATCCAAAACATTATTGGCAAATTTAAGTAAATAGATTTTGGATATTGGTGATGAAAAAATGCTATCTATTAAATTATGGGATGATGAAGAAGAAGTAAGTTGGATAAAAAGTTTGAATGATCTACTTATTAAAATGGATAAAGATATTCAGCATATTACCTTTATAGTTTGTTCGAATTTTGAAAAAAACTTTGATGTTCTTGTATATTTGAAAGAAAGAGCTATCGTTACACCTATGAATGAGATAGCTGATGAAATAAATACGTATGTACTTTTTCTGCTTCTTGGTGAAGAAAAATTATATTAAGCTCTGATACAATATATCGAACATCGATGGATGCTACGGTCGAAGATGTTCTTTATCCTATTAAATTTCTCAATTTTTTAAAATTCAATGGTATTCCACATTATGAATTGAGGTTAAAAAAAGGTGCACCGATAATATTATTACTGAATATAAATCAAAATGCAGGCCTCTATAATGGTACTAGATTAATAATAATGAATTTAACTATAAAAGTTATAGAAGTAGAGATTATTACAGATAGTAACATTGATGCTAGGTATATATTCCTCACATTATAATATCGGTGAAGGAAACAAAATGGCCGTTTACTTTTAAAAGAAGATAGTTTCCAATAAAGCTTTGTTATGCCATGACAATTAACAAAAGTTGGGGTCATGTTGGATTTGACTCTTACTATGACCTAATTATCACTTAGTCAAATTTAACTTTTTGGATCAGCCACATGTCCTGAATCAATTATAGTGAGCCCAATTAATTAAAGAGTCCTATTTCTTATAAGACTTTGATTGAAATTTATACTCTAATTAGAAATAAGTCTTTTGATGGGATAAGACAAGTGTAGGTATAAATAGAGATAGCCTGGATCCTTTTTTCTAACTTGTAGGAGGGTGTGACAATTTCTATCGACCATCCACGTTTAAGGAGGAGGGTGAGGAGAGAGAAGACCAGCTGTCCATAAAAAAAGATCAGATGCTCTGTGGGCTACGTGATCATCGTATTGGTGAGACGATGGCACAAGATATGATTTATTTATGATTTTGATTTTTGCATGAATATCAAAGCACGATCCAGGTATAAAGGAATTAAATTATCCAACATGTGATATAAGAGCCCCAGTTTTCTTAATTTCTTTAAAAAAAAATTTAGGGATTTTACTTTGGGACGATTGTGGAAACCCACCTGCACCGTCTGACGAATAGGATCGCAGCCACGGTCACTGCCATGCCAACGATGGCGGGGAAACGAGGCAGTAGGGGAAGGGGACGACGGCGGCGGCGGCGGCGCTGCCGCATGCAAAATTTGCATGGCCATGGGATGCAGCGGCCGAACCCAGCATACAGGAACCGCGGCTTCTCCGGGCATCAGGTGGGTTCCGACGAGGGCGGCGGTCTGTCGCACTTTCTTCTCTTTTCTTCTATGATCGGGGTGGCTGGGGAGGCCGCTCGGCCACCCATCCGGTGGGGGAGAAAAACCTCTCTCGATCAAAGGTTGAAGAAAAGGTTAACGGGTTTGGATCCTAATAGATCCTGATCCAAACCCGAAACCAATTTAAATGCGCCCATTAAGAATATCGAGTTTTGGGTTTAACCCATTAAAACTTCGGATCAGACCCGAATCCATTTGTATTTAAACTATTTTGTAGATAACCCCCTGATGAATAGTTTATTATGGAAAGGTTCCTACAGTTTATAGAAAAACCCCTTTATGTTTGGGATTTACGGTTTAGTCCTGAATTATTAAGGTTTTTGGTAAAATCACTGTAACTTATTCGTTTTACATCTGATTTGAGTGATTTTTTGAACTGTTGGACTCATAATTACTTGAAGAACATTTTGATTTTATTCTCATGCATGATAGAATATTTGAATAATTTACATATTATTTATTTTATAATTCCGCTCACCATTACAATGTTCAAGTTTGTTTTCATGTAGCCTCAAAGGGCTCGGAGTATTTTATGGATCTTGGGTAGCTGGGTTATCAAAGGCTAATGGTTTTCTCTTTCATTATAGTTTTGAAATTGCATAAAGGTGTATCTATTACAGTTGATCAAAAAGTGACTATAATTTAATACAAAATTAATAGTAAAAGGTTGACTAACTTGAATTGCATAAGACTGGGAGTTCTACACCCAAAGATGAAAATAACCTCGGATTTTTGTAATCATGTTAGTTAACCACTGAAAGTGCAACTAATATGATGGGCTACAGTTTAAACATGAATTATGTGTACATACCATAATTATTGTTCTTGCTTACATATTTCATATTATTGTTGGTTATAATTTATATGATGCATGTTTTGGCATTGTTTATTATGTTTAAATTTGTGAATAAATTAGTTGTGACACTTATTGTATGCTATGATTCTTATCCAAAGATATTTTATAATTGTATAATAAGTGTTATTAGCAGAATTATGCTATAAAATCTGCATCATGATCATAATTGTGAGTATGTTCTTTTATTTACAGCTATGAACCCTGCTTCACTCTCATTGCATCTATCTAACATTCCCACACTAAATAGATCGAATTATCCTGATTGGCATGAGCAGCTTCTCATTGTTTTAGGATGTCTAGACTTGGATTTGATCCTTCATAAGCCTTAGCCTGATCCACTTACGCCCACTAGTTCTCCTGATCATAAAGAATTATGTAAAAAGTGAGAGCATTCTAATAGATTATCTCTCATGATTATTAAGAGTTCCATAGCGAGAGACATTAGTGGGTCTCTTTTTGATAACGAATTGGCCTCTAAGTACCTTTTTTCTGTAGAACAACAGTTTACTAAATCAAGTAAAACCTTAGCTGGTACCCTGATGAATAAGTTAACCTTTATAAAATATGATGGATTTTTAGGAGTATAAAAGCACATTATGGAAATGCGTGATATTGCTAAAAAATTGAATGATTTGGATATGACAGTATCTGAAAATTTTCTTATCCAGTTTGTTCTCAATTCTCTTCTATCCCAGTTTACTCAATTTAAGATTTATTACAATACACATAAGGAATTATGATCAATGAATAAACTCATCTCCCAGTGTATGCAAGAGGAAGAGAGATTGAAATAGGAAAGGGTCCCAATTATTCATATAATTTCATAGGAGCATCCTAAAAGATAGAAGGCCAAGAAAGAAAATAAAAGATCCAGCAATCTATCAAAGAAAAGTTCTCATAAATTGAAATATTTCTTCTATAACTCGGAAGGACATATCAAGAAGGATTGTGAGAAAAGAAGGAAATGATTCAAAAAGAAGGGTATTCCCTTATCACTTGTATGTTTCGAAACCAATTTCATTGATGTTCCTTCTAATACCTGATGGATTGATTTAGATGCTGCATTTCATATTTCTAATTCATTACAGGGATTCCTTTCAAGCTAGAAGCCAAATGATAAAGAGCGACGGATCTTTATGGGGAACTGGATGAAATTTAAGGTCATTTTAGTTGAGACATACAGGCTTATTACAGACACCAGATTTCAATTAGATGTATATGATATCTTTTATGTTCCTTTAGTATCTAAGAATTTAATTTTTTTATCAAAACTTGATTTAGAAGGTTTTCATTTACTTTTGTAAATTTAAGTTTTAAATTAACAAAAATTTTTATTTTGGTTGGTACCAAAACATCGTGTAATGGATTATATAAACTGAATTTGGATTTTTTTTTTGAACAATTTTTACTTGTTTTGAATGTCAATATTAGAATAAAATGTAGTATTGTAAATAAGAGTTCTTCAATATTGTGGCATAGTGTTGAGAAAAATGCCTCAAGATTCTGTTCATAATAAGTCCAAAACGAGATTCAGGATGAAAAATAAAATCCAACAAGCCTAAGATCATCCTAAACGGAGTCTAGATGATGAAGAAACGCATGAAGAAAGTCCGAGAGGAGCTGGTACGGCCCACGAGCCATCGGAGGGCCCCACGGGCCGGCACAGGCCACCGACGACATGGGCCAGGCCCAGCTAGGTCCATGGCCTGCAAGCGGGCGTAGGCTCGCTATCTAGTCATGGTCCATCATGAACTGTGCACAATTTCGTGGTCCATGCCTGCAGCTTGGACCGATTAGGCGGGAGGTTGGATGACACGATTTGATGACTGTCTTTTTTTTTTTGCACGATTCGATGGTCCAGGATACTGTCGATCGGGATCAGATGATTGAAGTAAAGTCCGACTTTGATTAGGCATGATCAAGGCTGATATGCATGATTGGATGGCTCTGATTCAAGCTGATCATGATCGGACGGTCCAGAAGGATTCTAGGATTTGATTTGAGCTCGATATCCTAGGGAAACACAGTTTTGATGATTCTGAATCCTATATAGCTCCAATTGATAAGTGGTTTGTTGTGTTGGATAGCTGGTGACATCTTGGTCATGCAGAGAGGCTTCTTGATAGGTTTCAGAGAGCTTTTATAAGAATTTTAGGGCTTCTTATTAAAAAATCTTTGTATAAGGATAGAGTGGTGAGTTCCTCTTATATTTGTTTGATTTTCTTTCTTTTATAGTGAAGCTTGCACACCCCGTGGAGGTAGGCTTGAGGGCAATCCACATTATCTTAATTTATTTATGGTATTTTTTTCTCTTTGTTTTCTTTCTTCCTCCCTCAATAAGTGGTATCAGAGCACAACAATTGTAGCTTGGTTACTATGGACAAGTGATACCAGACGATCCAGGCAGAGGTGGTGTTGATCGAGATTGGAGATGGAGAAGACAAGCACCATCAGGATGGAGATCAACTGGTTCGACGGGAAGAGCAATTTTTCCTTGTGGCAAGCAAGGGTGAAGGACGTGCTCATCCAATATGGGTTGATCAACGCTCTCTTGTATGAGAAGAAGCCGACCATCATGGAGGAGAAGACCTAAAAGCGACTATAAATGCAGACAGTGAGTTCCATCCATCTATATCTGGTGGATAAGATGATAATCTATGTGCTTAACGAGACTTCTCCAATGGTGCTATGGTTGAAGCTCGAGGAGTTGTGCATGGTAAAGTCTCTCACCAACACTCTTTTTCTCTGGAGGCAGTTCTACCAACTGTAGATGGATGAAGGATGGAGCGTGTAGGAGCATCTCAGTCACTTCCAAAAGATTCTCACTGATCTTTTCACTGTAGGTGAGAAGATTGAGGAGAAGACCAGGATGTTAGTCTTGCTAGCATCGCTTTCCTTCCGTATGAGTCCTTGGTGACTACTCTTCTAGTGGAGAAGAGCACTATTAAGATGGATGAGGTCACCGTGGTGATTTTTCAGAGTGAGATTCTCAGGAGAGAGAATCCAACTTCGAGTTCAGATGGCGACAGCTCAGCTTTAGCGATTTCTAGAGTAGGTGGTAGCGGACGGAGTGACAAAGGATCATGAGGAGGATGATCCGGATCTAAGATGAGGGATCCCAGCAAGATTAGGTGCTATGGATGTAATGAGTTGGGGTATCATGTCAGAGATTATCCTCAACTCAGAGATCGGACGAGGGCTACTATAGCAACCATCAGTAGCAAGTTAGAGGATGATGTCTTAGTGATATCTGATGAGATATCTACTTCTTTCCAATAGTAGATTTTAGATTTTGCATATGCCCATCATGCATATTACAGAGAGGAGCTATTTGATTTCTTGGAGAGCAGTAAGAACACTGTTCATCTGTCGGATGGATCGAACTATACTATCAGGAGCATCAGAATGATCAGCTAGAGGACACATGATGGTGCAGTGAGGAGATTGGGGTAGGTTCGATATATACCCAATTTTAGGTAGAATCTTATCTCACTGAATAGACTGAATTCAAACGGTTACTGATGGGTAGCTGGTAACGAAATTTTAAAGGTTATGCATGGTGATAGGGTGATATTGGAGGGAAAGAAGAGGATGGGAGGATATTATTATCGATAGGGAGCTCAATGCGAGGTGGAGATTCAAAAGCCATGGGGAGCCTAGTATGAGGTGGAGCTCTAGGTGGAGGTGGATCGGACATGAGATGCGAGACTCGAGAGGATGAGAGATGATATCACAGAGTGAAGTTCCTATTATCGAAGCAAACTTCTTCGAGCAGATCTTTGGTCAGAGTGGACACAGCACATGATGAAGGTGGGATCGAGTGGCCTGACTCGACTCTCACATTTTTCCATCCATGAGATAGCATGCGTGCCCCATGGTATGGGGGTGAGATAGATCACAGGCTCTTAAAGTCAGATGGAGGTCGAACATCGAGTCGAGGTAGAGATTGTTGAGAAAAATTGAAAGGAAGAAAAACTGTTTCTCTTCAGATTACCCAGGTTGCATCTAAAAGATTCTATTAATCTACATGAATAAGGATCAAATCTTTACCTGATTAGCAGTGGAATAGGAGATCAAATCTTCAAAAATCTGAAATCAAACCTTCGTAGAGGCCTAAAAGTGCAGACCCTCTACTTCGCATGCACGCCAGACAATGTAGGAAAGTGGGATGAATTTCGATTAAATCATCTTCACAACCCAATCAAATGAGGGAGGAGAGGTGCTGGTGTGACACCTCACACCAACAAGGAGAATGCCTACAAGAGGGCCCATGGCAAGGGAGGAGGGGCGGCACCAAAAGGGAGAGGCCAAGGAGAAGAAGGAAGGGCTTCTCTCTTCTCACGCCTCTCTCTCTCTTTCTCTCTTCTCTCAATCTGATTTATTTGCTATGCATCCATAGGTAGAGATCCTCTTTATTTATAGATGAATCCTATGACCCAATAAGTATAGGACTTCTAACTCAAACATGCTTTGAATTAGGCTAATACTCATTAAAGGACTTCTATATGAGATAGTATTGCCATCACATATGACAACCACATTGCATCCAATTCCTCACCCACATGGGATACCCATAATGAGAAAGCTTCCAGGTGTTGGTCGACCCATAAGAGAAGAAAATCTTAGTGCAAGTAAGATTTCTCATATCTCATCCAAAATGGATCCGATTCGAATCCAATTCGAAGCTGGTTCGAAATAATTTCGAAAGACTGTCAATCCCAAACTCTTTAGAACTTTTGTACCAAGTCTAACTTAAAATTTTAGATCTAATTAAGCTTAATTAATTTAAATTTAATCTAAAATTAATTAGTACTTAAATTTAATCTTTCATATGCTTCATAGATCATAGATCAGAAACTATTCATCTCCGAGATCGAACCTAAACCTCATATGTAGTGCTAGCTAGACATGTCAACTCTTCAATCCTATTTGACCCATAACTTAATTCTCAATTAAGTTAGCTTATATGTTCAATCAAGTCAAGTACTTTCAAATTGGATATATAAATATAGGTCAATATTTTTTTATGGTGTCTGATTTGTGTGTCTGACTCCATAGGTTCAAACATTAAACCGGTAGCACAGAAATTGATTCCTGCACTAATTGAGATACCATCTAGCAATGATTTTTGACATTCAGATATGTTGAATTATTGTAAAAAAATATTTCAGAACTCATACATATGGTTATCGCATAATTCATCCTTTTGATCCTGAATGCTCTAGGATGGTCTCAGATTAACTGTCAACTGAGATTGCTTTATCAACATTATATTTCAACCTTTCAAAACCATCTCATGGATTACTTTGATCAAGACTTTATTAAATTGAAATACAGCAATACATCAACTTAAATAATCTGAAGGGATTAATCCCATCTTGATCCACACATAGACTTTGCAAGTACTTGACTATGCCCAGTAGCTTTTTATTACTGTATTAAAAATTTAGATAGTCCGACACCAAAACATAGTGAATTGCTTGCAAGTCACTATGATGATCTCAGATCTGAAGGATACTTATATCAATGTACTTCGCGAGCAATTCTTATAGCAGAATGCTCATCAGGCGAGTCACTTATTCAGTGACGATGTACTCCTACATCTCACCTATATGCCATACCAGTATCACCACACTCTTTGGTTAAGAGGACAACCAATCCGTATGGCACATAATGATCTCCATTCAATAAATATCATCATCCTGTAATGACGTATCATTTGATCGCGAATATGGTTAAGAGGACAACCAACCCGTATGGTACACAATGATCTCCATTCAATAAATATCATCATCCTGTAATGACGTATTATTTGATCGCGAACATGTTTAAGAACTATACGATAAATTCTCTCTTTATCGTACACTAACATAGTTCTAAAGACTTCATCATAGCATGAGAGTTCAAGAAAGATGTAACTTTGTGATGAAAAATATTAAAATAATTTTTATTCATTAATTAATAATTCATATATAATAATGAACTCAATCGTCACATGATTGATTTTAAGATACAATTTCCACTAACTTCCACTTGGACTAAAGCCAATCAGGATAGTATCTTATACCCATCTTCTATTTGAAGTCATCAAACTCTTTGATCCCTAGAGCTTTAGTGAAGGGATCGGCTAGGTTCTCTTTTTCGTCGATCTTCTGAAGCTCGACGTCATCTCGATTCACGATCTCTTGCATCAGGTGATAGTGGCACAGAATATATTGCAGCATCCGATGCAACATTGTATTTCACTTTGTATATAAAATTGGCCATAGTATGTTGCTTGAAACTCTTTCAGCAAGCAGCTCCTCTATATGTAGCCCGACATACTTCTGCTATCATCAAAATCTGACTAGAAATTGAAATCAATATATCCCACAAGTTTCAGATCAGTGTCTCCATAGATAAGCCATTGGTCTTTAGTATTTCTCAAATACTTAAGAATTGCTTTCACAATCTTCCAATGCTTCTCATCCAGATCAGATTGGTACATACTCACTACCCCTAGTGAATAGGCCATATCCGATTTCATACACATTATAGCGTACATGATAGATCTCACTGTCGAGGTATATAGTATTTTACTCATACGCTCTCTCTCCTCAGGAGTTGTCAGACAATCTTTCTTGGAAAGAGTAATTTTATGGCTTATTGAAAGATAGCCTTTCTTGAAATTATCCATATTGAACCATTTCGATAAGGTATCAATATACGTAGATTGGGATAATTCAAGCAACCTTCTAGATCTGTCCCTATAGATCTTCATCCCTAGGATGTAGGATGCTTTTCTGAAGTCCTTCATAGAAAACTATAATGATAACCACAGCTTTACACTCTGCAAAGCGGGGATGTCATTTTCTAGTAACAGTATGTTATCCATATACAGCACAAGATAGATGACTACAGAATCGAAAGCCCACTTGTAGATGCAAGACTCTTCTCTGTTCCTAATGAAGCCATATGTTTTGATCACCTTATCAAAATACATATTCCAACTCTTAGATGCCTGCTTTAGTCTATAAATAGATCTATTCAGCTTGCACACTTTCGACTTATCTGTGGATGTGAACCTTTCAGGTTATATCATATACACCTCTTCTTTCAACTCTCCGTTAAGAAAAATGATTTTGATATCTATCTGTCAGATCTCATAATCTAAGTGTGTAGTGATAGCAAGCATAATCCGGATGGACTTGAACATTACCACAGGAGAAAATATCTCGTCATAGTCAATATCATAATGTTGACGATAATCCTTGGCAACTAGACGGGCTTTATAGGTCTCTACCTCCCCGTCCACTCATTTTTTTCTCTTGAAAATCTATTTACACCCTATGGATTTTATCCCTTTAGACGGATCAACTAGCATCCATACACCATTGATCTCTATGGCCTCCATCTTGGACTTCATGGTCTCAAGCCATTTTTTGAGAGTCGGGCCTTTGCATGACCTCCATACAGGTGATCGAATCCTCATCATTCTCATCAAGTTCAATGGGATCACCATTCTGGATTAAAAAATCATAGTATCTGTCTGGTTGATGTGGTACTCTATCGGATCTCCTTAATGGTGCCTCTACTGACTTCGAATTTGATTCTTCAATCAAATCCAATTTGGTATGTGTCGGTCCTTTCACCTCATAAACTTCATCAAGTTCAATTTTACAAGCATTAGTTCCTTCACTAAGAATTTTTTTTCAAAAGGACTGTCCGGTTGTTGATAAACACTTTTTATTCTACAGCGAGGTAGAGATAGTATCTTTTAGTTTCTTTTGGATATCCTACGAACAAACATCTATCGAACTTCAGTCTAAGATTATCTATCTTTAAACGCTTGACATAAGCTGGACACCCCCAGATCCTAAGGTATGAGAGTACCGACTTACGTCCAATTCATATCTTATATGAAGTTTTATCGACAGACTTGCTCGGCACCTTATTCAAAATATAGCAGGCAGTTTCTAGAGCATATCTCCCAAAGAAGATTGGTAGACTTGTAAAGCCCATCATGGATCGGACCATGTCTAACAAGATTTAATTTCTCCTCTTAGACATCCTATTATGATGTAGTGTTCCAAGAGGGATCCATTGTGAGAGAATCTCATTCTCTTTCAGATATGTCAGGAACTCACTGGTGAGGTATTCACTACCTCGATCTGACTGAAGGATCTTAATATTCTTTCCAGTCTGTTTTTCTACTTCAGCATGAAATCGTTTGAATATTTCAAATGATTCTGACTTGTGCTTCATAAGATAGACATACTCATACCTCGATAGGTCATCTATAAATGTAATAAAGTAGTAGTATCCTTCTCTGGCATTTATGTTTATTGATCCGCATATATTAGTATGTATTAGACTTAGGACATCATTGACTCTTTCACCTTTTTTCTTAAAAGGTGACTTAGTCATCTTACCAAGTAGACAAGATTCGCAGGTTTGCAATGATTCACAATCATCTATCTCAAGGACACGTTCCTTGATTAATCTATCAATCCTATTCTTGTTCACGTGACCAAACCTACAATGCCAAAGATAGGATGTACTAACATTATCTAATCTAGGGTATTTACTGACTATGTACATTACACTAACAAATCATGATATTATGTATATGCCATATTTTAATTATCCACACATAATTGCAGTATCATTCATAATGATATCACAAAAATCATTCTTTATTATAAACTTGAAACTAAATTTGGCCAAAAAACCTACAGAGATAACATTCATCAAAAAGGAGGGACAATAATGACAATCATCTAACATGATATCACTGGACTCGAAGATAAGCTGCAAAGTTTTCAAGGCCAGAACTGGAATAAGGCTTCCATCTCAACATTCAGGAATCGCTCACCCTCTCTAAACTTTCTATTTATCTGTAGTCCCTGCAATGAATTGCATATATTAATCGGACTTTCGGTATCCAATATCAGGTAGTAGTATCACATACAGAGAAATTATAAGAAGTTATCATATAAATACCTTGTGAAGCAACTGTTTGTTTCTTTCTCTTATTCTTAGGTCTATTTGGGTCAAGCGTGGCTATATAAATAGGACAATTCCTTTTCTAATATCCCAGCTTCTTACAGAAGAAGCACTTTGTCTGGTTCTTGTCAATTTTTGATATTTTGCTCTATTTAGGATTCACGGTATGGGATTTCTGCACCTTTTTCTTCTTTTCTCTTTTAGAAGATCGACGACTTGTGGATGAACCTCCCACTAAATTCACTGGCTCCTTCTGGAGTTGGTGATCCTTCTCAAAAGTCTGTAGTAATCCTAGCAAATCATGGTAATTCACTGTAGGCTTCGTCATTCTATAATGATTGAGAAAGGATAGGTAGGATTTCAGTAGCAAATTGAGGATAGCATTCTTGCCTAACTGTTCATGCAATGAAAAGTCAAGTTTGCTAAGACATTTAATCTACTCAATCATGTACAGTATATGATCGGTGACTAAAGTTTTCTCTCACATACGGGCATTGAATACTGCACAGGAGGTTTTGTGTCTCTCTGCATCCTTTAGGATATCGAAGGACTCATTCAATATTTGAATGATCTCCTCTGGCTGCGCATCCTCAAACTTATGGCTAAGTTCGTCGTTCATGGCTGCCCTCATCATACAATGCACAGTCGTGCGGTCATTGAGCCACTTCATATAAGTATCTCTCGCGATATGAGGAGCGTTGGCCGTAGGTTCTTCAGGTATCTCGTCTGTAAGGATATATAAAATCCTCTCGTGCTCCAACACGATCTTCAACTTTCGATACCAGCTGTCGAAGTTGGATCTAGTGAGCTTGTTGCTGTCCAACAACAAACGGAGGGATAGTATGTTGGCCATAACTAAAAGAAAAAATACAAACCTATTAGTATATGAATTACTTTTTAATTCCAAAGATGTGGACTTTAGTCTAAAGATCCTCCTATTTTTATGAATTGGTAGCCTCTACCTCCAACTCAAGGAATTATACTAATTCTTTGGTGGGTACTAGAATCCACACAGACTGCATTCGGACCCGAGTGTGGCTCGATCAACCCGAGTGCATCCATGGGTAGGTTAATAATTAATTGTTTCTTCAAACAACTTCTAGTAATTAGGTTTTGCCCCAAGCATCCCTTCAGCAGGCGTGTGGTGCATCCATTGAAAATTCTGATTAGGTCCAACCATTAACATGACAACATCAAGTGCATCCAACAAATGAATGTCCAGGCCGGAGTGTAGCTCGATCAATCTGAGTATTGATTTGAAGGTACATCATGATGGTCATATGATGAATGATAATTTCAATACATAATAGACACCAGGCATGTGGTGCCTCCAATGTCTATTTAGAATATTGGACTCATTATCACGCACCTTAATAGGAGGCTATGACCAAGTTATCTCATAACTCTATCATTTTATGGATCTAATAATTTCAAAGATTTGATTTCATTGATCCGAGAATAAGAAAAAAAAATGACCTGCAAGCTGTAAATCCTCCCACTGACTTCACCAAATCATGTAGGGGATTAGACACAAGCTAGTCTAGAGATATCTAAATCGGTCACACTGATTCACTTTAATGGCATGGGTCTGCACGAATCGACTAGTGACCTAATCAAAATATAATCTATCATGTTGGCCAGATAAGCGATACTAGTGAGAGGGATGTGCCCTTAACTCATCGTAAATGCATCCAGGTGAATAGCTCCCAATTAAAAATTTCTTGATCGAATCTATCAAACTTACTTTAGACACCCACTGGTTAATTAGTTTTCGATTTGATCCACTAGAAGATTCAGGCTCAACCACGGAGCCATGATCATGATCTATTTATTAGGGTCAAATACACAGACTTGATTAAACTTTAACTATTAAGATTGATTTAGAAAAATTCTGACCTAATCTAATTTAATACTTGATTAGATTTAATCAATTTCTCTACTTGATCCATATGTGTTTCTAACTCTAGGTCTAATCTATTAGAAGGACTTGATTCAAGCTAACCCTTTATTCATCGATTTATGTGGTGTCTTAATGATCTTTAATTCTTAAATCTAGATCATTCAAAATTTAATTCAGAATTAAGTATGTAAAATATGTATTTCAGTCTGTAGAACTATTCTACCAGAATTTCAGGTGAAACATACCATATATTTTATTTCATGAAAATAAATTTTTATAATATGTTTAACAATTAAACATGCATAGGTATGATCTAAATTTTACACATACATCTCATGCATCATGATAACTTTTAGATCCATACCGATGACATCTTATGTAATATGCTATTCAGATCTAAAATAAATTTATATCTAAATTTTATCTTGTTGTAATGAATCATAAATCATTTTAGATCTAATCTAAATATATTTATGATTAAAATAATTCATAAATATTTTTTTACTTTTCTTCTTCATGAAATCGAATCACAATGACACCCCTATACGGCATACGAGAATCCATTGCATAGATAAAAGGGAGATTAATCTCTTCGATCTCTTATGATCGGACGGTCTGATGATCTCATCAATCTGAGTACTAGACTACTATGATCTGAAATCTAATTTCGTATATAATTACATCAACATGCAATTATTGACAAAATAATTTTATGTCATGAATATATCTTTGATCTTATCAATCATATTCTTCATCTAATCTAATTAGATTTGATGCATCATATACATCATATCAAATTTGAAACACATTTTATACTGATTATAAAATATTAATTTTAGATTTATTATCATATAAAAAATTAATTAGATGTAAATATGAATACATAAAGATTGAATTTATGATAAAATCTATTTTTATTTAGTGCTGAATTTCGATAGGATTCAGATCTAAATATCCATCGAAATGGATCCAATTCAGATCTGAAATAAGTTTTACTTTTTAATAAAAATAATAATATTAAAATTTTATTAAAATAAATTTAAAATAAATTTTAATTCATGTTATTATTCCATCAAAAATTCAACAACAGCAAAATTTTGTTATAACAAACTTATAACAACCTTAATCAACAATTGATTAGGCTCATCTAATCCAATCAAAATTAGATCAAAAATTTTATATAAATAGATTTAAATTAGGTTTAATATCTAATGTAAAATTTTAATTATATATAATATATAAATTATCTAAAATTCATATATGCATGCATGTATTTCAGCCCTGCTTTGATACCAATTGAAGGAAAGAAAAACTGTTTCTCTTCGGATAGCTCAGATTGCATCTAAATTTTTTTTATTAATCTATATGAATAAATTTAAATTTTTATCTGATTAGTAGTAGAATAGGAGATCAAATTTTCAAAAATTTGGAATCAAACTTTCACGGAGGTCTGAAAGTGTAGACCCTCTACTTCATATACACGTCAGACAACGCAGAAAAGTGGGATGAACTTTGATCAAATCACCATCGCAATCCAATTAAATAAGGGAAGAGAGGTGCTCGTGTGACACCTCACACCAGCAAGGAGAACGCCTATAAGAGGGCCCACGGTAGGAGAGGAGGGGCGGCACCAAAGGGGAGAGGCCAAGGAGAAGAAGGAAGGGCTTCTCCCTTCTTATGCCTCTCTCTCTTTCTCTCTTCTCTCAATCTTATTTATTTACTATGCATCCATAGGTAGAGACTCTCTCTATTTATAGATGAATCCATAGGTAGGATTCCTAACTCAAACATACTTTGAATCAGTCCAATACTCATGAAAAGACTCCTACATGAGATAGTATTGCTATCACATATGACAACCACATTGCACCCAATCCCTCATCCATATGGGACGCCCACAATGAGGAAGCTTTCAGGTGTTGGTCGGCCCATAAGAGAGAAAAATCTTAGTGTAAGTAGAATTTCTCATATCTCATCCAAAACGGATTCGATTCGAATCCAATTCAAAGTTAGTTTGAAATAATTTCGAAAGACCGTCAATCCCAAACTCTTTAGGACTTTTGTATCAAGTCTAACTTAGAATTTTAGACCCAATTAAGTTTAATTAATTTAGATCTAATCTAAAATTAATTAGCACTTAAATTTAATCTTTCATATGCTGCATAGATTATAGATCAGAAACTATTCATCTCCGAGATCAAACCTGAACCTCATGTGTAGTGCTAGCTGGACATAGTCAACTCTTCAATCTCATTTGACCCATAACTTAATTCTAAATCAAATTTGGTTATATATATTCAATCAAATCAAGTACTTCAAATTAGACATATAAACATAGGTCAATACTTTTTTACGGTGTCTGACTTGTGCGTGTAACTTCATAAGTTCAAATACTAAGTCGGTAGCACAGGAATCGATTTTTGTACTAATCGAGATATCATCTAGCAATGATTTTTGATATCTAGATAGATTGAATTATCATAAAAAAATATTGTAGAATCCATACACATGGTTACTGCATAATTCATCTTTTTGATCCTGAATGCTCTAGGATGGTCTCAGGTTAACTATTAACCGAGATTGCTTCATTTACATTATATTTCAACCTTTCAAATCTATCTTATAGATTACCCTGGCCAAAGCTTTACTCAAGTAAAATACAGTGATACATCAACTCTAATAATCTGGAGGGGTCAATCCCATCTTGATCCACATATAGATTTTGCAAGTACTTGACTGTGCCCAGTAGCCTTCCGTCACTGCATTAGAAATTTAGATAGTCTGATACCAAAGCACAGTAAGTTGCTTGCAAGTCACTATGGTGATCTCAGGTCTGAAGGATACTCATACCCATATGCTTTACGAGCGTTCTTGACAATAGAATGCTCAGTAGGTGAGTCACTTGTTCAGTGACGATGTACTTCTACATCTCATCTGTATACCATACCAGTGTCACCACACTCTTTGGTTGAGAGGATAACCAACCCATATGGCACACAATGACCTCCACTCAATAAACGTCATCGTCCTGTAATGACGTATCATTTAGTCGCGAATATGTTTAAGAACTATACGATAAATCTTTTTTTTTTATCATATACTAATATAGTTCTAAGGACTTCATCACAGCACAAGAGTTCAAAGAAGATGTAACTTTATGATGAAGAATATCAGAATAACTTTTATTCATTAATCAATAATTCATATACAAAGATGAACTTAATCGTCACAAGATTAATTTTTGGACATACTTTTCAACAAAAATACCTCAGATTCGATCCACAATAAATCTAAAATGAGGTTCAGGATGAAAAATAGAATCCAACAAGCCTAAGATCAGTCCAAATAGAGTCCAGATGATGAAGATATGTACAAAGAAAGCCCAAGAAGAGCTGGTATGGCCCATGGGCCGTCAGAGGCCCCATGGGCCGGTGTAGGCATCGACGGCATGGGCCAGGCCCACGACGTGCGTGGGCCGCAGTGCTAGGTCAGCCCAGATGTGTGGGTGTGGCCCACGAACGGGCACAGGCCCTCTATCTAGTTGCGATCCACTGTGGATCGCTCACAGTTTCATGGTCTACACCTGTAGCATGGACCGATCAGATGGGAGGCTGGATGATGCAATCTGATGGCTACCTTTTTTTTGCATGATCCGATGTTCCAGGATGCTGTCAATCGAGATCAGACGACTGAGATGAAATCCGACTTTGATCAGGCATGATCAGGACTCATATACATGATTGGATGGCTCTGGTTTGAGTCGATCATGATCAGATGGTCCAAAAGGGTTCTAAGATTTGATTTGAGCTTAATATCCTTGAGAAACAGAATTTTGATAATTTTGGAGCCTATATAGCTTCAATTAACGAGCCATTTATTACGTTGGATAGCTGGTGACATTCTGGTTGTATAGAGAGACTTCTTTGAGAGATTTTAGAGAGCTTTTATAAAATTTTTGGAGCTTCTTGTTAAGAAATCTTTGTATAAGAGTTGAGTGGTGAGTTTCTCTTATATTTATTTGATTTTCTTTCTCTCATAGTGAAGCTTGCACATCCTGTGGAGGTAGGCTTAAGGGCAATCCATGTTATCTTGATTTATTTATGATATTTTTCTCTCTTTTTCTTCTTTCTTTTCTCCCAACAAGTGGTATTAGACATAATACATTGGTGATTAGGTGACATATCAAAAGAAAGGATGACTAAATTGGTTAAAAAAAGTATTTTATCAAACCTAGATTTTAATGATTTTAGCATGTGCATCGATTGCATTAAAAAAAATAAAATAAAAGTCATAAAAAATATGCCACTAGAGGTCAAAGACTCTTAGAATTGATACATACTGATATTTGTGACTATTTTATATCTTGTTTTAGAGGGCAAAAGTATTTCATTATTTTTATTAATAATTTTTCATATTATGATTATGTTTTTCTATTGTATGAAAAGTTTGAAGCTTTGAAAGCCTTTAAGGAGTACAAAGCTGAAATAAAAAATTAATTGGCACTGTAAGAAAATAAGATTTTTATGACAAAATAATTTACTATAAAAATATTTTCATCATAAATACCAATATTTGCGGCAAAATTTTTTTTATCATAAATAATGCATTAATTATGATGTAAAAAATATTTTCATCACAAATAATCGAGTATTTATGATGTAAATAATTTTTTTATTATAAATATTAATTATTTATGATGTAAAATTTTTATCATAAATAATTGATAAAAAATCAAAATTTTTCTAAAAAATAAATGATTGATTATTTATGATAAAATTTTTTTATCATAAATAATTAATATTTATGATAAAAAATTTATTTACATCACAAATACAAGATCATTTATGATGTAAAATTTTCATCATAAATAATTAATAAAAAATTTAAAAATTAAAAAAATAAATGACTGATTATTTGTGACTTAAATTTTTTATCACAAATAATTTTATATTTATGATAAAAAATTTATTTATGTTAAAAATATTAAATTATTTATGATGTAAAATTTTTATCATAAATAATTGATAAAAAACTAAAAATTAAAAAAAAAATAAATAGATAATTATTTATGAAGAAAATTTTTCATCATAAATATTAAATTATTTATGATGAAAATTTTTATTACAAATAATCGATAAAAAATTAAAAATTAAAAAAAAAATAAATTATTGATTATTGATGATGTAATTTTTTTATTGTAAATAACTGTATTAGTGACATAAATTAATTTTTCATCATAAATAATAGATAAAAAATTAAAAATTTAAAAAATAAATGGCTGATTATTTGTGATGAAAATTTTTCATCGCAAATATTAAATTTTTCATCACAAATATTAAGCTATTTATAATGCAAAATTTTCATCATAAATAATCAATAAAAATTAAAAGTTAAAAAAAATAAATGGTTGATTATTGATGATAAAATTTTTTCATCATAAATAATAGTATTAGCGATGTAAATAAATTTTCTATCGTAAATAATTGATGAAAAATTAAAAATTTTAAAAAAAATAAATGATTAATTATTTACAACATAAATATTTCATCATAAATAATAGTATTTGTAATGTAAATAAAATTTTTTATACAAATATACTAAATTTTTATCATAAATAATCAATAAAAAATTAAAAATTTTAAAAAATAAATGATTGATTAATTTTGAATTCGATTCAAATTCAATTCAAAATTCTGTTAAATCTAATTCAATTAGACTTTGAATCCAAATCCTACTTGAATTATAAAATCTAATTTACTTTAAATTAAGTTAAGTCTAATTAAATTAAATCTGATTTAAGTCCATTAGGGCTTAATCCATGATTCAATTTGAATCCAATTTGAATCTGACTCGAATCCAGTTTGAAATCTTGTTAAACCTAATTCAATTAGTTTTTGAATCTAAATCCTACTTGAATTATAAAATTAAATTAATTTTAAATTAAATCAAGTCTAATTAAATTAAATCTGATTTAAGTCAATTAAGACTTGATCCGTGATTCAATTTGAATCTAATTCGAATCCGATTCGAATTCAATTCAAAATTTTGTTAAATCTTATTTAATTAGGCTTTGAATTCAAGTTCTACTTGAATTATAAAATTTAATTAACCTCAAATTAAGTCAAACCTAATTAAATTAAATTTAATTTAAGTTAATGAGGACTAAATTCATAATTCAATTCGAATCCAATTCAAAATCTTATCAAATCTAATTCAATTAGGCTTTGAATTCAAGTTCTATTTGGATTATAAAATCTAATTAGCCTCAAATTAAGTCAAATTTAATTAAATTAAATCTGATTTAAATTAATTAGGACTTGATCCATAATTCAATTCGAATCCAATTCGAAATTTTATAAAATCTAATTCAATTGAGCTTTGAATCCAAGTCTTACTTGAATTATAAAACTCAATTAACCTCAAATTAAGTCAAGTCTAATTAAATTTAATCTAATTTAAATCAATTAGAATTTGATCCATAAATTAATTAAGCCTAGACTTGCAGCCTATTTCTCTTCAACCAGCTACAAAGCCCGAACTTGCCACTCTCCAAACTTCTTCTTCCACTCAAGGCCATGCGAGCCCGCATGCATGTGGTACATCGAACAGCATGCACACGCTCCATGCATCAAACAAAAATTTGTTTACTTTAAAAAATTTATTTTTAGATAAAATTTATTTTAGAGGAAAATAATTTTTGAAAATTTTTTTGTGGGAAGTATTTGCGACATAAAAATATTTTTCATCATTAATTTTTTGGCTGAATTTTTTTAGAGGGAAAAATTTTTTAGGAGAAAAAATTTTATGGAATTTTTTTGGTTAATTTTTTTTAGCAAAAAAAATTTTTAGAGGGAAAAAATTTTTTTTAGCAAAAATTATTAGGGACAGAAATATAAATTGCATCACGAATAAACTTATTAGCGACAAAAATTTCTTTTTGATTGCAAATTATTTTTTTACGAAATTTTTTTGCTTAAATTTTTTTAAAGAACAAAATTTTCAGTGAAAAAAAAATTTGGCAGAAATTATTAGCGACGAGCATAGAATATCCATTGCTAATAATATTTTTAGCGATGAAAATTTTGCATCGCTAAAAGTTTAATAAAAATTAGGATAATTTTTCAATCACTTTCACGCATCTGCCTCTCTTGGTTCTCGTGAAACACCCTCCCCTTCCTCTACCTCTCTCCCCCCAAGCGAAACCCCCTCCCCTTCCTCTACCTCTCTCTCCCTCGCCTCTCAGGCTTCCATCGGTTGGTAAGCAAGGCCCCCCTCCCAGGCTTCCTCTCCATCGTCACCGTTGTTGCTGCTGTCACCACTGACTTTTAAGGTAAATCTCTTTTTTTTTGGCTTCGCAAGGAAGGGAGGGTCGGGGGGTGGGGGGGTGGTGGGTGCCCGGGCAGGGAGGAAGGAGAGGGAGGGGGGTTTGTGTGTGGGGTGGGGTGGGTGGCGGTTTGGGCCAGAGGGAGGAGGGGGAGGGGGGTGGGGTTTTGAACCAGAGAGGAAGGGGGTGGGGGGGATTTTGAACTAGAGAGGAAGGGGTGGAGGGTGGGGGCACTGGGGTAGGGAGAAGGTGGGGGCGGGGTGCTGTTTCAACCAGAAGGAAGGGGGGGACGGGTTGGAGGGCATGGTTTGAGCCATGGTCGGGGTAGGGAGGGAGAAAAGGGGTTGGGACGGTTTGAGCTCGTGGGGTGGGGGGGCGGGGGGCGGTCAGGGCGGGGAGCGGGGGTTGCATGTGATCGGAGGTGCATGGAGGTGAAGGAGAAGAAAGAGAAAAAAAATAAAAAAAATATTTTTTAAAAAATAAATAATTTATTAGTAAAAATAATAAAAATAATTAAGCATGGGTTGGGCTGGCCCGACCCATAAGGGTTGGCCCATGGGGCCTGACAATAATTTAGGGCCAAATGGGCACCGCAGGGGGTGGAAAGAGATCCTTTAATGGGTTTCGGGTTTTGGATTTCAACCCAAAATCTGAACTCAATTTGCTTTATTAGGTTATATGGCACTTTTATATTTTAAGTCCTGTAGATTGTAATATTTGATCTTAGTCCTTAATTATTTATAGTTTAGCTCATATTGTGAAATTTATTGCATAAAATTTTTTGTGTTACTATTTAATCTTTATTTTTTAATGCACATTGCTTTTGCTTATTATAATTTAATGCTTTTGGTTGTTTAGTCCCTATATTTTATTGTGATTATGAATAGTTGTTATTAATGAATTTATATTTTATAACATCATCAATAACATTTGATTTATGTTGAGTTCCTCCACTAAATTTTTAATGCATATGAACAGTTGTTATTGATGAATTTAATTAGGTATTTATTTTTATAAAATTTATATTGCATAGAACTATAGACCCATCTTTTGATTAATGTACACATTCTATGGCATCCGTATTTTTTGTATATTTTTGTATGGATGGAAGAATTATGTACATTGATCAATTGATTGTCTAGTCTAGATAATTTGATAATTATAATTAATTTTATAGATAATTACAGTAATCAAATGGTATGTTGAGGATTTAAAAAAAATTTTAGACAGTATTTTTCTTTAGTTTTCCTCACACATCTTCAGTCGTGTAGAAAGAACTAAGAAAAAATGATGTCATAATTTTTTTCAACCTTTATTACATATCGTTTGATTACGGTAATTGACTTATAGAATTAATATAATTTCTGAATGGGATAGGACCTAACTTTACCTATTAGTTGGCGATGGACTGTATTTATTATGTAAGTCATTTTAAATGATAAAATAATTAGATAGCAATTGCCTTATATTTGCATTTATTATGTAAGTCATTTATCCGGTCTGAGATTTGGGTTGGAATCCAGTTTAGATGAATGCCAGGGTATTTTCTTTGTTGTTAACGATTTTTTTTATTATTAGATAGATATCAATAAAAGTTGGATGAATGTTAGGGGTATTTTTTTATCTGAATATTAAAAAAATATTCAAAATTTTATTGAGTTTGCACGACGTAAGACTGATAGTGCTAGTAGGATAGAGTGTCCATACAAGAGATGTGTCAATATGGTATATAATCACATATCACTTATTGAGAAGTATCTGTTACGTTATGGTGTGGACAAAAAGTATACTCACTGGATATGGCATGGAGAGGATGATCCAAATGAAGTTGTGCGTGACGATGATGATATTGAAGATGATAGTGATGCTGCTGAACCTGTCGAATATGGTGGTATAGGTTCACTATTGGATGATTTACATCAAGATATTCGCTCAAATATACCCATGAGTACTAATGCATCTGAAGGCAGTTCTGATCATGAACACGATATTAATGAGGTAGAAAGGACTTTTAAACAGTTTGCAAAACTTATAAGGGATGTACGAGAGCCACTCTACCCAAATTATGTAAAATTTTTCAAGTTAGAGATTTGATTATATTGCTTCATATTAAAATCATGAATCGATGGAGTCAAAAGTTATTTGATCAAAATTTAGTATTGATTAAAGTAACTTTTTTCGATGGAGAGAGACTTCCAAAATCATATTCTGAAGCAAAAACATACATGTACGAATTAGAACTTGGCTATATTGCTATATATGCCTGCAAAAATGACTATATATTATTTTATAAGGAGAATGAATAAGCAAGTGAATGTCCAAAATATGGTGAGCTTAGGTACAAAATCGATACTAAGAAAGAAAAGAAGATACCTCATAAGATTTTGAGATATTTTTCATTGATTCCAAGACTTCAAAGGTTGTATATATCCACAAAGATAGCTAAAGAAATGTGATGGCATCATGAGTAGTGGATTCTAGAGGAGAACATACTTAGCCACCTGATCGATTTTGTAATATGAAAAGACTTCGATGCAAAGCATCCGCATTTTGCGAGTGATCCGTGCAATATCTGGCTTGGTTTAGCAACAGATGGATTTAATCTTTTTGATAATTTGAGTACTTCTTACAGCATGTGGCCTGTGATGCTAATACCATATAACGTGTCATCTTGGAAGTGCATGAAAGAATCATTTATTTTTATATCATTGTTGATTTTGGATCTGAAAGTATCAGGTAATAAAATTGATATATATCTATGATCTTTAATCGATGATCTGAAGGAGCTATGAAAAAATGAAGTACAGACATATGATTTTGTCAGTCGAAGAAATTTTAAGTTGCATGCTTCGATTTTATAAATCATAAATAATTTTTTTGCATATAAAAACTTATCTGGATGGAGAACCAAAGGATATCAGACATGTCTAATATGCAACAAGGATACATCCTCCTTACATTTAAAGCATGGAAAGAAAATCTGCTTCATAGGTCATTGGCGGTTTCTGCCTGCTAATCACTCTTGGAGGATCCGTTATAACCAATACTTTGATAGTAAGTCCAACTGATGTCCGCCGTCTAAGGAGTTAAGTGGAGTGAAAATTTTAGAACAACTTGAAGCCATTAAAAATATAAAATTTGAAAAAATACTGAGTACTCGCAAGTAGAAGTGTACTAAAGCTGAGTTGAATTGGACGAAGCGAAGCATATTTTTCAAATTATTGTACTGGAAGTAGCTATTACTTCATCATAACCTGGATATAATGTACATTAAGAAGAATATTTATGATAATATCATCGGTACAATGTTGAGCATCACAGAAAAAATAAAAGATAATTCAAAAGCTCATCTTGATTTGTAAAAAATAAAAATCTGATCGGAGTTGCATTTAGTTCGTCGAGGTGATAAATTTTTTATGCCATTTGCATATTATTCACTATTTGACGAGAAGAAGAAGAGTTCCTGTGAATGGTTCCAAATCAAAAAGTTTTCTGATGCTTACGCTTCAAATGTATCATGGTGTGTTGGCAACAACAACGATAATATCTCTGACATGAAAAGTTATGACTGCCATGTGATGATGCAGTACTTGCTTCTTGTGATTATGCATGGCTCTTTGAGTGGTGATGTTCAAGCTACATTGATTGAGTTGGGAGTGTTCTTTCGAGAACTGTGTTGTCAAAAATTAAAGATTAACTTATTCGAGAAGTTTGAGAAAGATATTGTGTTTATTCTTTATAAGTTAGAAAAAAAAAATTTACTATCATTTTTTGATGTTATTATGCACTTGGCTGTTTATCTCTCAAAGAAAGCTCTTTTGGTCGGACTGGTACATTATCGATGGATGTATCTTATTAAAAGATAAAAAAATTATAATCTCTTTATCATATTAGTTATAAGATGTAAATATATTAGTTAAATTTAAATTTATTTTTATTTACAAATTTTTATGTACCCTAAAAAAGCATGTGCGCAATAAGGCACGACCTAAAGGGTCTATAGCAGAAGCATACATAGCTACGGAGTGTGTCATATTATGCTTGATATATCTTGACGATATCGAAATAATATTCAGTCATACAAATCATAATGCAAACCATGAATGGGGTGATGATAAACCGACATTATCCATATTCAAACAAATGGTTTGACCCATAGGTGGAAGGAGATATGAGTTTATAGACGTGAATGAGCTATTCAGGGCACACTTCTATGTTCTAAATAATTATAAAAAAATTAAAAATTTTATTGAGTAAGTACCATCTTAGCATACTTTTTAGTATTCTAACTAATTTTTTTATATCGATGCAAAATTAAAAATCATGATTTGTTACAGTAAGCATAAGAGTGTACTATCCAGGGAGAATAATACAGATATTGATGATCGATATAGGAGAAAATTTATAAAATAATTTGGAGATTATGTAAGTTTCACTAGTATTATGTTATATTTTAATAATTATAAAATTAATTATTTGAACCAACAAAATTTTTTATGTTATGTTATAGCCCAAGCCCAACTATCTAAGACCCAAGCCCATTTAAAATAAATAAATAAATAAATAAATAAATAAATAAATAAAATATATATAAATAAAATATATATATAATAAATAAATAAATAAATAAATAAATAAATAAAATGAGAGAGAGTTTCTCTCTCTTCTCTCTCTTCTTTCAGTCTGAACCCTTATTTTCTCTCTCTAAAATTGAACTTTTTCTCTCTAGAATTTTCTCTCTCTAGGTTATTTCTCTCTCTTGATAGATTTCTTTCTCTCTAAAGTTATTCCTCTAGGATTAGCATAGTGTAAGGTTTCATTTGATGATTTTGATCGAGTTTAGGGAAGAGTTTGATTTTTAAGTGAGGTTTTGATTTGGGACTTGTTTAGATTTAATTTTGAATTAAAATTAATGTAAAAATATAATTTTAGATAATAGGCACAGAAGAATCTCCTAGAAGTTAGTCGATCTGTTCATTCAGTGCTCCGTGAAAGGTAAGTAATGAATCATCTTCTTGAGATATTTCATATTTATTCTGAAAATAAATAATTATTCTCTGAAATTATGCATGATTTATAAAATTATATTTTGAAAGAAAAGTACTTTTGAAATATTATGGTATGTCGATTTATGTGCATGTTCAGTGAAAAATTATGATATATTATGATACAAAGTATTTTGATACAGATCGGATTTATGCTCTCAGCCTAACTATATTTCAGTGAGCCCCGTCAATGGGGATTATATGTTGGTACTCAGTGGACCCTGCCAGTGAGGGTTGTGCGCTGGTGTTTGTGGACCCTGCTAGTGGGGGTTATGCGCTGGTGTTTGTGGACCCTGCCAGTGGGGGTTGTGCGCTGGTATTCTGTGGACCCCACCAATGGAGGTTAAACGTTGGTCATAGTTGAGGCTGTTGAGTTACGAGTATTTTTGAATCGAATCGAATTTATGATTATATTATATGTGAATATTTGAAAATATTAGATTTGCATTAAATCAGCATGAAATATATTTATTATTTATTTACAGCATTATTTTTGAAAATTATAAAATATCTAGTTGAGATATTTGTTACTTACTGGGCTGTCTAGCTCATTACCTTTCTTTCGATTTTTCAGATTCAGATAATTAATTTCGAGCGTGGAAAGAAATATTGGGACAGAGCTTTTAGAGGCGAGATTTAGCATTGTCAACTTCATTGAACTTAGACCTATTGTTTTATTGTTAGTAAAATTTTATTGGATGTAAGACATTTGATTTAATTACTTGAATTAAAGTTGAATAATAATTATTTAAATTTATTCTGCTGTGATGCATTGATATCATGATGAGATGCCTTGCATGCTTATGGAGAGAGTTCTTTATAAGTATGCGGCAGTTGCCATGATCCTCGATTCACAATCTTGGGTCGGGGGCGTGACAATTAATATGGTATCAGAGTATAAGTGGATAAATTATGACACATAGAAAATTAGACATAGTATGAGTGTAGGTGGGTAAACATTAGAAATATTGGGACGTTAAAGTATGAGCATCATAATAAATCTATCCTAACAAATAGATAAATGAATCTAATAAGGTTTTACTACTACAAGGTTATCATGCCTCCCCATAGAATGACAAGACTACTCAAGGAATTGCAAGAGAGACATCACAACCACGGGATGGTAGCACTCCCCATCTGATCAATGGCACCCCTCAGGAGGAGGGAGTCATAGATCCTAATGGGAGTACTTCGAGAGCACGTCAGGAACCAGATATGGCTCAGTTAATGCAGACCCTAATCAGGATGGTACAAATGCAACAATAAATACAGTAGTAAATGCTTGAACAACAGCAGATACAATGAGATGCACAACAGCATCCACCACCACAACATGGAGAGCAACTAGTACAACGGAACAATATTTTAGAATTTAAAAAGCTTGCTCCTCCAGCTTTCAAGGGGACTACTGAACCTTTGGAGGCTGATAACTGGATAATGGAGATGGAGAAGGCCTTCGCTGTCCAAGAGTGTCTTGATGAAGAAAAGATTCGATATGCAGCTTATTTACTACAAGGAAAAGCATACAACTGGTGTTAGCGACTACAGTGCAAGCATGAACAAGATGATGAAATACTTACCTGAAAAAGATTTCGGGTTGCATTCTACGATCAATATTTCCCTCGGAGTATAAGGATCCAGAAAGAGCAAGAGTTTATTTATTTGAAGCAAAATGGTATGAGTGTGACTGAATATGAAGCAAAATTTACAGAGTTAGCAAAATTTGCTCCGAGATTAGTGGATGGTGAGCAAGAACGTGTTCACAAGTTTGAGATGGGATGGAGAACTGAGATTCGAAAATAAGTGGTTCCATATGAATTGACAACTTATGCAGATGTGGTAAACAAAGCATTGATAATTGAAAGAGAAGTCAATGAAGAACGCATGGAAAGAGAAAGAAAGCAAAGAAAGAGAGCAAAATCAAATGATACACAAGGGCAAAATAATAAAAATATCAAAAGATCAGCTAAGAGAGCAATAGACAATAAGACTCAACAGATTGATGGTGAGCAGTGCTCCAGATGTGACAAAAATCATGCAGACAAGGATTGCTATTGGAATACAGGTGCTTGTTTCAAATGTGGTCAGATGGATCATAAAATTGCTAGCTGTCCGTTAAATACAGAAAATCAAGTTGGCCAAAGAACTTATGAAGGACAACATAAGGGGGGTGGACAGATTTCTAAAATCCAGAGAAGAATTTATGCGCTTACTCAACAGAATGTACAGGCTTCCAATACAATGGTGACAGGTATGAAAAATTTCGAGGACGAAATTTTTTTTAGGGGTGAAGAATGTTATAGCCCAAGCCCAACTATCTAAGACCCAAGCCCATTAAAAAAAAATAAATAAATAAATAAATAAAATAAATAAATATATATATATATATATAAATATAATAAATAAATAAATAAATAAATAAAGAGAGAGAGAGAGAGAGTTTCTCTCTCTTCTCTCTCTTCTTTCAGTCTGAACCCTTATTTTCTCTCTCTACTTTCTCTCTCTAAAATTTTCTCTCTCTAGATTGTTTCTCTCTCTTGATGGATTTCTCTCTCTCTAAAGTTATTCCTCTAGGATTAGCATAGTGTAAGGTTTCATTTGATGATTTTGATCGAGTTTAGAGAAGAGTCTGATTTTTAAGTGAGATTTTGATTTGGGACTTGTTTAGATTTAATTTTGAATTAAAATTAATATAAAAATATAATTTTGGATAATAGGCATGGAAGAATCTCCTAGAAGTTAGTCGATCTGTTCATTCAGTGCTCCGTGAAAGGTAAGTAATGAATCATCTTCTCGAGATATTCCATATTTATTCTGAAAATAAATAATTCTTCTCTGAAATTATGCATGATTTATGAAATTATATTTTGAAAGAAAAGTGCTTTTGAAATATTATGGTATATCGATTTATGCGCATGTTCAGTGAAAAATTATGATATATTATAATACAAAGTGTTTTGATACAGATCGAATTTATGCTCTCAGCCTAACTATGTTTCAGTGGGCCCCACCAATGAAGATTATACGTTGGTACTCAGTGGACCCTGTCAATGGAGGTTGTGCGCTGATGTTTGTGGATCCTACCAGTGGGGGTTGTGCGCTGGTGTTTGTGGACCCTGTCAGTGGAGGTTGTGCGCTGGTATTCTGTGGACCCCGCCAATGGGGGTTAAACGTTGGTCATAGTCGAGACCGTTGAGTTACGAATATTTTTGAATCGAATCAGATTTATGATTATATTATATGTGAATATTTAAAAATATTGGATTTGCATTAAATCAGCATGAAATATATTTATTGTTTATTTACAGCATTATTCTTAAAAATTATAAAATATCTAGTTGAGATATTTGTTACTTACTGGGCTGTCTAGCTCATTACCTTTCTTTCTATTTTTTAGATTCAGATAATTAATTTCGAGCATGGGAAGAAATATTGGAACAGAGTTTTTAGAGGCAAGATTTAGTATTGTCAACTTCATTGAACTTAGACCTATTGTTTTATTGTTAGTAAAATTTTATTGGATGTAAGACATTTGATTTAATTACTTGAATTAAAGTTGAATAATAATTATTTAAATTTATTCCGCTGTGATGCATTGATATCGTGATGAGATGCCTTGCATGCTTATGGAGAGAGTTCTTTATAAGTATGCAGCGGTTGCCATGATCCTCGATTCACAATCTCGGGTCGGGGGCGTGACATGTTATGTTGTATATGAAATCTAAGCATTTCAATAAAGAAGAGGGTGCGATCAATGAGTTGTATGATTTAGCATGTGGCCCCAATCGAAGGGTTAACCACTACGCATCTTGTATCATTGGAAGAATGAGATTTCATATAAGAAAGCTTGAGATGTAAAGACAGACCTAGAATAGTGGGACTGCTATGACAGAATATGAAGGAGAAGAGGAGATTGAATATCTTGGTGTATTGATAGATATCATAGAACTGAAGTATGGATCCAATAATTCGATATTTTTATTTCAGTATGAATGGTGGGATATTAGCAATAAGAAGATTGATATTTATCGAATTACACTTTACCAGTATAAATTTTGCACGAACATGATAGCAGAATGAGCTATATATATTAGTAACTCAAGCGAAATAAGTAATATATTTCAAAGATCCAAAGTATCAAGGTGATTGGCATATCTTATAAAGAATAATACTTAGAGGCATATATGACATACCAATCTAATTAAAGATGGATAAAAATTCAGATCTACATGAAGAGGAAGCTTGTCAATAGAAAGAACAAACATTGATCAAGCTCCTTATTGACGAAGAACTTATGACAACTCCTTTGAAAAGTGCTAATCTACTGCCCAACGAAGTTGAAGCTGATTTTATATTTAATCTTGATGATTTGGAGGCGATGATCAATTCATAAATAATGATAAGATAGTAAACAATACATTAGTCGATTATTGTGATTTGGAGGACCTACAAATCGAGGAGGATATAGATGTTGATGAGTAGATCTATATTCTTTATTGAATCTTCTCTTGAAATAATGATATATAATATAATTCTATTTATTATCATATATATATATATATATTTATTATTTATTATTATATTTATTTATATGTCAAGTTAGTTATATGCATTGTTTAAGCATTGCAGGTATGACACCTGGAGGGAGATGATCACGATCATGTTTCCAGCCTCCCCTTGAGGATGAGCCTTCCTCCATTTCCACTACCGCACCGTCGGAGCTGTCAGAGGGTGCTGCAAAGGCGGATCAGAGTGATATTTTAATATTTTTATATAATAAAATTTAATTTTAATTATATTTATTAGATTTATAGATAGCTATCATACTAATGATTTATTCATTATTGTTTCAGACCATTCGGTATAATATCCATTTTCTAACGTATCACTAAATTAAGGGACATAGATAATAGCAAAAAGAATTATAATTAAAAGCTATCTGGTAAAGCTTCTAATGTACGTAATCACTCTATCATCAATTCCTAAAAGAAGATAATCAATAAGAAGGTGATTGATATAGCTTCACTTTCATTTTATTTTTTTAATAATAAAGATATAAGTTTATTATCAAAAGAAACAAGGGTATAGGTTCATGGCTTTTTTTTCTTTACATCTCTTACAGTAATTTTGGGCTTGTTTGATATAAAGAGTTAGATTCTAAATCAATATTTCTATTTTGATTATAGAAGAAAATAAAAATATCTTAATCCTTCAAAATTTAACCATCTTTTTTCTTAAACATTCAAATCTCATTTCAATTTAGATTCTGGTCACAAACTAACCACGCCGGCTGATATGACCGCATCCTTTGGGTTCTTCTATCCTTACGGGAAACCTTTTTTTTTTCTTGTAATAGCTGCCTGTTTCATGTGTGAATTGTGATGAGAGCAGCTTTAATTAAAAGAAATGTAATCAAATCAAGCTTCGAAGTCCCTGGGATTTCAGGCCAGCCTCTTCCCAGCAATCACGTGCGATGCATGTGCCGATGCTTATAAAAGGGCACCCTGTGGTGCCCAAAGGTAAGCGTTAGCCAAGGAGTTCCAACCACCACCTACCCCTTTTCCCTCTCCAACAAACAATTTTAATGAAACCATCAATTCATTTGCCTCTCCACCCCACCCCTTCCCTTACCCTTATTCCCACCCCCCGCCTCCAAATTTTTTTTAAGAGTTTAATAATTAAATTATTTATTCTAAAATTTAGTTAGTTACTTATTAATTTGATTATTAACTGTATAGGATCGATGTGTCTAAAATACCGTGAATCGGGCGAGATAGACCATCTTGCACTATGGGGATTCTAGGCCGTTCGCTCGTCATATAGAGTAGATGGTAAGTAATTTTTATTTAGCATATTTTAATTTTTTAATTATTTAAAATTTTTTTATTAATTATTTTTAAATTATAGAGAGATATAGAGAGTGGCGAGCTTTCTGAAGGATCGAGATCTACCAGCGGACCCACCAGCGATGATCAAGAGAGTAGACGATGGGGAGCTAGGAGCTTTATATAAGTTTTTTCAGCTATTTTTTTTATTGACATTTTGATTTTCAATAAACTTAGAATAGCTATAACTTTAATTTTCAGCATCGTATGATAGAGATTAGATCGCAGCCTACTCTTGAGGATTCAACTGTATCTACAGATGATAAGATCTATAATCAGATGCTTGGTATGAGATCCTGTTATATTAGGAGGCTAGGGCATGGGATCAAAGCTCCTCCATCCTCACACTTGTCCAGGGCCGACGTCTATGCTGCCTGTGATGTCCGATTGGTGAAGATACAGAAACAGGCTGTTGAGGATCGACAGTGGTCTGTTGAGGATTGATAGCGAGCTGATGAGTTGGTTGCACATGTCGACTCATACTAATTATTTCAGACACAGATGATGAAGCAGATGACACAGATGGAGCAGATGATGGAGTTGATGAGGCAGCAGTAGGTTGGTCCGTCGTACTCCACCCGTTCTCCTTCTTCAGATGCTGATGCTTGATGGCCAATGGTCTATTTTTATATTTTATATTTTTATTTTGGATCTCTTATAATTATTAAATTTATTTTTTTATAATTATATTTTAATATAATAAAATGATCAAATTTATTTATGGATTTATTGTGTGAATTTTTTATTTTAATTTTATAGATTATAAATATAAAATATTAAAAATATAAATAAAAAATATATATCTATAAATTATTTTTTAAAAATATTATATTTTAATTAGTGATGAAATTATTTATGATAGAATATCTGATGCAAATAAACTTATTTATGACCAAAATCTTTATTCTCAAATAATTTATTTTTTTAAATTTAAATTTTTTAAAACTATTTGTGATGAAATATTTTTATCATAAGTAATTTTTTTACAATAAAAATATTTATGATGCAAATTTTTCATCATAAATAAATAAGTTATTTTATTTTTTAAAAAATATTAAATTTATTTATTAAATTACTAGTGATGGAAATTTTCTTTGTAAATAATTTTATTTATAATGAAAATATATTTCTATCATAAAATTATCTATTTATGATGAAAATTTTTTCATTGCAACTAATTTAAAAAATAAAAAAAATCAACAAAAATATTTCATCACAAAAAAGTTATTATTAGCGATAAAAATTTATTTTTTATCATAAAATATTATCTGCAACCTCATTTTTAGCGACTAATTATTAGCGATAAAATTTTTATCATAAATAATTATTTATAATGAAAATTTAATATTTATGATGCTTTTTTTATGTTGCAAATATCTTTTTTTATTATAGTGTGGACATGAAAATTAAGGTTATGAGATCTGATAGGGGTGGTCCATACTACGGTAGATATGATGAATCTAGTCGTAATCCTGAACTTTTTGCCAAATTCTTTGAATAGCATAGCATTGTAGCACAATACACTATGTCAGAAAATCTCCAACAAAAAGGTATAGCTAAAAAATATAATCACACCTTAATAGACATGGTGAGGAGTATGATTGATAATTTCTCATTACTTTTGAATTTGTAGGGAGAAGCCTTAAAAACTACTATATATATATGTATATATCCTAAACCAGGTACCTAGTAAGGTCATTTCTAAAAGTCCTTTTGAGTTATGGATGGTCGTTATTTTATAACCCATAAAAAAAAATTGGATTCTAGAATTATTAGTTGTTATTTTATAAGGTATCCAGAAAGATCAAAGGGTTTTAGATTTTATTGTCCATCACATACCACTACAATTATTGAAACTAGAACTGCTAGGTTCATTGAGGATGGTGAAAATAGTGAGAGTGATGAACCACGTAATGCGGTGTTACAGAAAATAAGAGAATCTCTTCCTATCACAGCAACACCTAGAGATATTCCACATGAACTTATTCAACATAAAATTGTGGAACATCTATTGGATGCATGCTCTAAAAGCCAGATTGGCCGATACATGAAAAACCTTTTTAGAACATAATTTGTATAATTAATTTTTATATTAATAAAATTTGAATTTTTATTTATTCACATCTGTGTTTATTGTGTTTGTGAATCATTCGTTGAGTTAATGGGCATGATAACATATATTCTCGAGAGTTGAGAATTTCATACATGTATTATTATTAGTTAACTCATAAATTACTCTCAATCATAGGATTATCACAGAGATGGTGATTGATCCGAAAAGATTAGTGAATGATCTCTTCCTTCGGGTAATGAGTCTTAAATCTACAGTGTAGAGACATCGGAGAAAAAGTGCAAGTACTTGTTAGGAACAAGGATACTGAGCGTGATCAATCTCGAGTAGTCACAAGGATATCTATCTTCTCATCAGTGACTTACTCATAACTGTAGTAGTGTATTTAGTTCTCTGACCTAAGGTATATCGACAGTTCATCTTGAGGGTATTATAGTTTGACTACACCATAACTCAGTCTCCTAGCCATATGGAGCCTTGAGATGTATGTTGGTTTTAGTATATTCATTGTAGAAATTAGATCACACCAAGATAGGATCTATCAATCTCCATAAAAGAGAAGTAGTCCTATGTAGATCATGAGATTGAGTCCTAAAGTCCATGACCATGGCAATGTGAATGATAGATAGGTGTTTCCATAAGATTTCACATTAGACTCGAATCGATTGATTCTAACATATGACAGAGATAAAGTTTGACGAGTTATCCTTTATCTTTGTCCTGTCGAGATTCATGATAGAAGAACCAAATCACATGGTAACTGCACCTTGTTAGATGTATGTCCTAGAAGCCAATATGGCTGACACATTGTAATAAATCTAAGACATAATTTTGTACTTAATTCATTAATTTGATCAATAAAGGGCAAGTTTGATTTTCAGTCAAGTATGATGTGTCTTTGAATCATCCATGATATTAATATTTCGATACATATTCTCAAAGTATTGAGAAATAGAGACATGTATATAATTTCTAAGTGCTCCCGATCATAGTATCATCATAAAGATGGTGATCAATCCAGATAGATCGATGCATCGATCGCTTCTTTTGAGATAGATGAGTCTTTGATCTACAGTGTAGAGACACTGAGCGATAAGTGTGAGTAGTTGTTAGAGAACAACTAGTACTGAGTATGATCATATGAGAGATCACTTGGATTTCTACTCAATCGTCAGTGATTATCTCAATGCTATATTTGTGAATGGTACTTTGATCTGCGATGGTACGACTGCTCGTAGTGAAACTGCTAAAGTTTGGCTGACATATAAATATGATCTCAATGAGTCATTGTAGTAGATATTGACGATAGTTGATCCACTGTAGAAGTAGAGTGCACATCTAGATGAAATCTATCGATCTTGATATAGAAGAGTTGTCCTATAAAATTTAAGAGGCTAAGTCTGAGAGTCTGTGATCATAGTAGTGTAATTGGTGAAAAAAATTTCTATAAGAATTGCAATTGAACTTAAGCTGATCAAATCTATCATATGACTGATGATGAAATTTGATGATTTATCTATGACCTGTCATCTAGTCGGGACTCATGATAGAGGGACTGAATCACATGTGAACTATACTTTGAGATTTTTTTTCAGTTCTATTGGGTTGCCACTACATATTGCTAGGTGTCATTGGTGGATGGTGAGAGCTCATTAGAGTTACTCAGAATTGACAATCCTTGATGAGTTAGAGTGAAATTATTCTGATCCATTGAAAGAAGTTTCAATGATGCTATGATAAAGATCATTGTACATCTCACTATCAGATAAAATTAAATCTATGGGGTTACACAATAAAGAGATTAGATTTGGAATAAGTAATTGGACTTATGAAGTCTCAATTGGGTTTAGAGAAATTCTATTGGATTCAGGGTAACCTTGCTAGCACATGGTTGAATCCAATTTTTTCTTTACGTTTGAATTTTTTATTTTATAAGATTAATTTAAGTTTAATTATCTACTAATAATCTAAATGAATTAGATCTATTAGGCTCCAATTATTGAGGGCCTAGGATTTTGGATCAAATGAATTAAGGGTTCAAACCCTTAATCAATTTTCTTGATAGTTTTGATTGGACGTCACTTGATTTGATCAAATTGGACGTGCACACATTAGAGGGGGCATGTGGACCTGATGGGGCATCCCATGGCAGCAATGTGGCATGTGTATTTGTGGATGCAAGGGCTCCAAAAGTTAATGCGTAAAGGATCTCCTAAAGGGGGTCAAATAACTAAAGGAATAAGGATTTCTATTGCAAGTAGGACTTATATTAAGTGATTGTTTGGTTTTGAATAGAATTCAAACTTTATGTTTATTTAAAGAGACTTTTCTTAAGGCTCCTTAGCTCTAAATTCCAGTAGCCCACGCCTCCCTTAGAAGCTCCCCCCGCTCCCTCTCTCTTCTCCCTCTCTTCTCTCTTTGAAGTCCAACGCCCAAGGTGTTGGGCGTCCCACTTCTCCATGCCCAAGAGGAGCTTGGGTGTCCTTTTATTTGTTGATTTTTCAATCCTTGATTGCTTCATAATCAAAAAAAAAGTAAGAGAAGAAGAGAAGAAAAGATCAAGGAAAGGATCAAAGAGTTGATCGCGATCCAGGTTTCATTCAGCTTCACAGGCTGATTGTTCTTAGAGAAGAAGGATCAACACCAAAGAGGATTATTTCAGACTGATCTGGAGTGGATATCCATAACGATCGAGTACTTGCATGGCTAAGAGAGAACCTACTCTCTTTCAGATCCAGATTTGAAGAAAGAAATTACGAAACAGGTATGTGATCCGGTCACATATTCAATTTCAACATAAAATTTAGCATGTGTTCAATTTCAGTATATGAAGTAGATCCTTGTGTTCTATATTTTATGCATACATGATTAAGATTGAAAGATATTTTAATCTTCTATTCTACCGTATTGTTTAGAAAAAAAAATTAAAATATAGATGCATGCCCCAACATGAAATTCTAATAGTAATATCCAAGCCACGGATTTCATATGCATGAAATTGACATATATATTTTGAAAAAAAAATTAAAATCTAATTTTTCTTAATACAAGAGATGTATAGATAATTACTTTGAATATAAAATTTATTTTAGATTTAATTTTCAAATCATATAGTTAATATGGGTTAGCAAGCATAGATCTGAATTTTATTCTAGAATGATTTTTAGTTCATATTTATGCGATATGCAGATGCATGCATAAATTTAAAAATTAATTTAATATAATTTATGATTCATATATAAGATATATGATTGTATATTTTGGTCTAAAAATTATTTTTAATATGATTCATGATTTGTATATGAGATATATGACATCATATTATGATCTAAATTTTTGTTTAGATCTAAATTTTACATACATATATGAGATATATATTTGTCTGTTAAATTTAAAAATTAATTTTATGATTTAAAACTTACCTTTTATATAAAAAATTTAGATCTAAAATTTAGTTTTAGAATATGAAATTTATGTTTGTGTATGAGAGTTTTGATCTTGAAAAAATAAAAAAATTTGATCATATAATCAGATTACATCTAGAATTTTTGATTTGAACACAATGGATCTAATTCGATTAAGTAATTAAATAAATCGAGTCAAGTATTGATTAGGATTAGGTCAATTAAGTTAGAAGATCAAGTAATTATTGTTGATCAAATCGATTGAATCTTATATGTAGAATTGATTAACCTAAGGACCTAATTCAGCTTGATGGTGTCTTAGGTAAGCTAACCTATTGGATCAATTGGTCTATTGGTGTCTAAGGTAAGTAATTGAGAGATAATTATTTAATTAGTTCATTCACTGATTTGACTAATTTATTAGTGTCTAAAGAAAGCAACGGAGGGACCCCCATCGATCTTCACTTATCTTGCCAATTTAGAAGATTGAGTCCTGATTAAGGTTGCTTGGCGGTTTGATTTAACCCATGCTAATTAGATTGATCATATGATGACTGATTAGATGAGATCTAAATCTAAATCTCTCCATAAATATTAAATCTATAGGTTTTCCACCATTGTAGATGTGTGGCCGTGCTACTAGTGTTGGTTGTTCTCGGTTGGTCATAGTAGTTCAGTTGCATCGGAAACACATAATCACTCTATTAGCGAAGAGTTGCTCCAGGGTAAGGATGGAGTTGGGCCCAATAACTGTTAGGTGAAGACTCAATAACGATCTTGCACCTGCTTGTGAATGGTGGGTCGGGCTTAACTAAGAAGTGTGGTCAATAACTGTTAGGTGAGCCCATATGACTTAAAGACCAAGCCGTTGGAACATGCTTAGAGAAGCATCTGGATAAAGAGTTGTCCACACATCGATATGCATGTTATCAATAATTGTTAGGTGAAATACATGGCATCGGTGGGACCGCAGCATTCACTAAGAGTCTAGTTATCACATCAAGATTTTTATTTTTCATCCAAAAAGTGGAGGGATTCAAAAAATTAGTGAAAGTTATTATTTATATCTTAAAGTCCTTAGAAGTAAATATAAATTTAAAGTATAAAAGTCTAACTTGAATCTTTACTCTCACAGTTAAATCATGTTAGCTTCAAACCCTCTAGCCCACATCTTTGAATCCAATCGTTTGATCAGAACAAACTATAAAGATTGGCTAAGAAACCTCAGGATTGTCCTGACTTCTGAAAAATTAGGTCATGTACTTGATCAGGAATCCCTAGTGTTACCAAATCATCCTACTGTAGAGCAAAGAACTGCTTGTAAAAAGTGGATGGATGAAGACAGTTGGGTCAAGTACTATGTGCTGGCATCCATGATAAATGAGTTGCAGAGCCAGCATGAGCATATGCCCACTGTCAGGACTATGATCACTCACCTACAAGAGTTGTATGGTAAGCAGAGTCGTACAGCACGCTTCGAAGTATCCAAGAGACTCTTCAATCTGAAGATGCGTGAAGGACAGTCAGTCTATTAGCACTGTATGATAGTGATCAAGGACATCGAAGAGCTTGAGAAGCTCGAACTTGATATACAAAAAATAATTATAGATGGATTTGATTCTTCAATCTCTTACTAGTTCATATAGTCAATTTATTATAAATTTTCATATTGAACAAACTTGATTGCACTATACCCGAATTGATCAATGTGTTGGTCACTATGGAGAGAATCTTGAAGAGTTCCAAAGGCACTGTTCTCGTTGTGGAGCAGATTTCTTTGACCAAGAAAAAGTATGGTTGGAAGAAGAAGAATAAATCCGCTAAGAAGCAGAAGAAAGAGAGCAAGCCAAATAAGGACGTTCCAAAGAAGGCTGAAGCAAAAGGAAAGTGTTTCTATTGTGATGCTGATGGCTACTGGAGGAGAAACTGTCCACTCTACCTGGAGAGCCTAAAGATCAAAAAAGATGATAAACCTTTAGAAGGTATACTCGTAATTGAATCTAACCTTATGGTTTCTCCTACTTTTAGTTGGGTATTGGACTCTAGCATGAGTGCTTATATACGTACCTCAATACATGGTCTAATAGAAAGTAGAAGGTTGAGAGAAGGTGACATGATCCTTCGGATCGACAATGGAGCAAAAATTGCTACAAAAGCCATTAGCACGTATCTTCTTCGATTACCGTCAGGATTTAGATTAGATTTAAAGGACTATTATTTTGTTCTTATAGCTAGTCAGAATTTGATTTTCATGTTTATGCTAGCACAGGATGGTTTTGAATTTAATTTTAATAAAAATTTTTATTTTTTTTTATGAAATAAATTGGTTGTACATGATCTTTCAATTGACAGCCTATATCACTTACATATTGATGCAAATGTGAATTTAAATGAGCAAATAGTGAGTGCCATGGGTCAAAAGAGATCTAGAGTCAAAATTAACCAGAAGTACTTATGGCATCATAGACTAGGCCATATTGGAGAGGACATAACAAACAAACTGAAAAAGAATGGGATCTTTGGCTCTCTTGATCCAGAGTCGTATCCAGCTTGTGAATCTTGTCTTCAAGAAAAAATGATCAAGTTATCCTTTATAGGACATAGGGAAAGGGCCACCGAGCTACCTGTCTTAGTATACACTGATGTGTGTGGGCTATTTGATGTGTAAGTTAGGGTCGATTATGAAAACTTCATCACCTTTATTGATAATTTATCTCGGTACGGATATGTGTATCTGATGAAACACAAATCTGAAGCCTTTGAAAAGTTTAAAAAATTTAGAAATAAAGTAAAAAAATAAACAGACAAATCCATTAAGATTTTTTGATCTGATCGAGAAGGTACATACCTTAGTCAAAAATTTTTGAGATATCTTAAAAATAATGGCATAGTCTCTTAATGGATTCCTTTTGGAACACCTTAGTTCAATGGGATATCTGAAAGAAGGAATAGGACCCTAATAGATATGGTCAGATCTATGATGAACTTCATTGATTTATCCTTATATCTTTGGGGACATGCCTTATTAACTGCAATTCACCTATTGAATAGGATTTCATCAAAATCTGTTTCAACCACACCATATGAGATATGGTACGGTGAGAAGCCAAGTCTAAGTTATCTTAAGACATGGGGATATCCGACCTATTTCAAGAGACAGATGGCTGATAAATTAGAGGATAGATCTGTATTAGCTCATTTTATAGGGTATCCAAAAGAACCAATGAGATACTACTTCTATTTTTTGTAAGATCACAATGTGATTGTGAGTCGAAATACCATATTTCTAGAAAAATAGTTTATCTAGGATGGTGACACTGGGAGGTTAGTTGAGCTTGAAGAGAAGGTCTCTGAAGAGCAAAAAGCTATGGATCTTTAGGAACCCATTATTCATGAGCTAATAGTTGATGTTCCTCTATCACTTCATAGATCTAGCAGGGTCTTCTGACCTTCTAAAAGGTACATGGGTATGCTTACAGAAGAAGTAAAGAAAATATATCTTATGAAAGATGAAGATCATAGTGATGATCCTAATACCTTTGATGAGGTGATGTCTGACATCGATTTCAAGAAATGATTAGATGCAATGAAGTCAGAGATTGACTCGATATACTCGAATCAAGTATGGACCTTAGTAGATTTATCTGAGGGTATAGTACCTATTAGGTGTAAATAGATCTACAAAAGAAAAATAGATGCCGATAGTAAAGTAGAGACCTATAAAGCTAGGCTCATGACAAAAGGTTATAGTTAGCGTGAGAGTATTGACTATCAAGAAACTTTCTCGTCTGTAGTCATGCTGAAATCTATTCGCACTCTACTTGCTATTGAAGCTTATTATGATTATGAAATCTGATAGATAGATGTAAAAATTACTTTTCTGAATGGATATTTTGAGGAAGATATCTATATGGAGCAGTCTTTAGGTTTCACATTTGATGATGGTGATCACAGAGTCTACAAGTTGCAACGATCTATATATGGCATAAAGCAAGCTTCTCGAAGTTGGAATCTTCATTTTGATGATGCGATCAAATCATTTGGTTTCATCAAGAATGAAGAGGAACCTTATCTATATAAAAGGGTCAGTGGGAGTGCAATAATATTTTTTATATTGTACGTGGATGATATTCTTTTTATTGAGAATGATATTTTCATGCTGACCACGATCAAAAGATGGTTGTCCAAGAAATTTTTTATGAAAGACCTAGGAAAAACATCCTATATTCTTGGAATAAAAGTCTATAGGGATAGATCTAAAAGCATACTAGGCCTATCACAAAAGCTGTACATAGAGAAAGTGCTAAAAAGATTCAGCATGAAAAATTTTAAAAGATGACTTTTACCTCTTAGGTATGGTATTCATGTTTTCAAAATGATGTGTTCGACCATATCTGAAGAAGTTCAGTGTATGAGTAGAATTCCTTATGCCTCAGCCATAGGAAGCCTCATGTATGTCATGCTGTGTATTCGACCTGATATTGCCCTTCCTGTGAGTATCACGAGCAGATATTAGTCGAATCTAGGGGAGAAGCATTGGATAGCTGTGAAGAGCATCCTTAAGTACTTGAGAAGAACTAAAAATTTATTCTTGATCTTTGGAGGAGATTTTGAGTTACGAGTCGAGGGGTATACTGATTCAAACTTTATATCTGATCTTGATGATAGAAAGTCTATATCAGGGTATGTGTTCGCATGCAATGGTGGTCCAGTTAGCTGGAAGAGTTTCAAGCAACCTATCATAGTGGATTCAACTATAGAGGCAGAATATGTCGCTACTTTGGATGCTACAAAGGAAGATTTTTGGTTCAAAAAGTTCATCGTGGAGCTTGAGGTAATGACATCGGATGCTATACCACTTTATTGCAATAATAATATAGCTATAGCACTTGCTAAGGAGCCGAGGTCTCATCAGAAATCAAAGCACATCGAGCGATGGTACCATATCATACGCAACTATCTCGAAAAAAAATATATCAAAATATAAAGAGTAGACTTCATGGATAATGTGACAGACCTATTAACAAAGCAATTGAGCCTGCCAAAGATGAAAATCCACCTTGAGAAGATGGGACTTAGATTAGTGGTCAATTGGCTTTAGTCCAAGTGGGAGATTGTTAGATGTATGTTCTAGAAGCCAATATGGCTGACATATTGTAATAAATATAGGACATAATTTTATACTTAATTCATTAATTTGATCAATAAAGGATAAGTTTGATTTTTATTCAAGTGTGATGTGTCATTGAATCATTCATGGAATTAACATTTCAATACATATTCTCAAAGTGTTGAGAATTAGAGACATGTATATAATTTTTAAATGCTCCCAGTCATAGTATCATTATGAAGATGGTGATCAATTCAGACAGATCGACATACAGAATGCTTTCTTCGGGATAGATGAGTCTCTGATTTACAGTGTAAAGACACTGAGTAATGAGTGCAGATAGTTATTAGAGAACAACTAGTACTGAACGTAACCATACGAGAGATCAGCTTGATTTTTACTCGATCGTTAGTGATTGTCTCGATGCTGTAGTTGTGTGAATGATCTTTTGAGCTATGATGGTACGATTACTCGCAGTAAGACTGCTAGAATTTGATTGACTCATAAACATGATCTCAATGAGTCCTTGTAATGGATGTTGGCGACAGTTAGTCCACTGTAGGAGTAGGATGCGCATCTAAATAAAATTTATCGATCTTGATAGAGAGAAGTAGTTTCATAAAATTTGAGAGACTAAGTCCGAGAATCTATAGCCACAGTAGTGTGATTGATGGAAAAAAAATTTCATAAGGATCATAATTGGACTTGAGCTGATCGAATCTATCATATGACTGATGATGAGGTTTGACGATTTATCCATGACCTACCATCTAGTCGGAACTCACAATAGAGGGACTGAATCACATATGAACTATACCTTGAAGTTCTTTTTCGGATTTGCTGGATTGCCACTATATACTGCTAGGTGTCACTGGTGGATGGTGAGAGCTCATTAGGATTGCTTATGATCGACAACCTTGATGAGTTAGAGTGAAACTATTTCGACCCATTAAAAGGAGTTGCAATAATATTATAATAAAGATCATTGTATATCTCACTATTAAATAAAATTAAATTTATGGGGTCACACAATAAAGAGATTAGATCTGAAATAAGTAATTAGACTTATGAAGTCTCAATTGGATTTAGAAAAATTCTATTAGGTTCAGGATAACCTTACTGGCATATGGTTGTATCCAATTTTCTCTTTATGTTTGAATTTCTTATTTGATAAGACCAATTCAAGTTTAATTACTTATTAATAATCTAAATGAATTAGATTCATTGGGTTTCAATTGTTGGGTGCCTAGGGTTTTGGATCAAATCAATTAATGGTTCAAATCTTTAATCAATTTTCTTGATATTTTTGATTGGGCACCCTTGATTTGATCAAGTTGGGTGTGCACACACTAGAGAGGGCATGTGGACTTGATTGGGGCATCCCATGGCAGCCATGTAGTGTGTGTATTTGCGGGTACAAAGATTCCAAAAGTTGGTGCCTAAAAGATCTCCTAAAAGAGGTCAAATAACTAAAAGAATAAAGATTCCTAATGCAAGTAGAACTTGTATTAAGTGATTGTTTAGTTTTCAATAGGATTCAAACCTTATGCCTATTTAAAGAGACTTTTCCTAAGGCTCCTTAGCTCTAAATTTTAGTAGCCCATGCCCCCCTTAGAAGCTCCCCATGCCTCCTCTCTCTTCTCCCTCTCATCTCCCCTTGAAGTCCAATACCCAAGGTGTTGGACATCCCACTCCTCTTGGGCGTCTCTTTGTTTGCTGATTTTTCAATCCTTGATTGCTTCATAATCAAGCAAAAAAAGCAAGAGAAGAAGAGAAGAAAAAAATCAAAGAAAGAAAGAGTTGATCATGATCCAAGCTTCGTTCAGATTCGCAAGCTGATTATTCTTAGAGAAGAAGGATCAACACCAAAGAAGGCTGTTCTAGGCTGATCCTGAGTAGATACCCATAGAGAATGAGTACTTACACAGCTAAAAGAGAACCTACTCTCTTTTAGATCCAGATTTAAAAAAAAAATTATGAAATAGATATGTGATTCAATCACATATTCAATTTCAGCAAAAATTCAGCATGTATTAAATTTCAGCATATGAAGTAAATTCTTGTGTTCTATATTTCACGCATGTATGATTAAGATTAAAAAGTATTTTAATCTTTTATTTTGCTACATTGTTTAGAAAATTTTTTTTTGAAACGTACATTCATGCCCCGATAAGAAATTCCAATGCACCTAGAGGTTCATCTCTTTAATTCTGATGACTTGTCACTACATATTGCTAGATGTCATTGATGGATTGTGAGAGCTCACTAGGATCATTCTGGATCGATAATCCTTGATGGATGTAAGTTGAAATTGTTCCAGCCCATTGAAAGGAGTTTCAATGATACTATGATGGAGATTATAGTATATCTCAGTATCAAACAGAATTAAATTTATGGGATCACACAATAAGGAATTTAATCTTGGATTGGCCAATTGGACTTGTGAAGTCACAATTGGATTAGGATTTAATAAAATTCTATTGGGTTTAGGCACACCATGCTAGCATATGGTTAAATCCAAATTTCTTCTTTGAACTTGATTTCTTATTGGATAAGATTTAGATCAAGTCAATAGCCTTATTCCTAACCTAATCTACTTGGGTTCAGAAGGCCACCTAATTGGGTGCTCAAGTGGATTGGATCTAGTCAATTAGTTAGCTTTTTTCTCCCACGACTTGGCACAGAATTTATGGAAGAGAGAGTGGGGCGCAGCCACCTCCAGATGAGATCCTGAGGGGGTGCACGCCCCCTTTTCTCTTGGCAAGTTCCAGGGGCACACGCCCTCTAAAAAATGCATGGGAAATGAGAGGGCTGCATGCCCCTCTTTGGTTGTTGCATGGAGAGAAAGAGAGAGCGCACATGCTCTCTCTCTCACGTTCACAAAATGGACAGGGGGGGTGCTGTGCTCTCTCTCTCTCACGTTCAAAAAATGGACAGGTGAGGTGCCAAGGGTGGTGCCCCTCTCTCTCTTGCATTCACAAAATGGATAGGTGGGGCACCAAGGGTTGGTGCCCCCTTTGCTTTCTTATCTGGGTGAGATCATATTCCTATTTTAGGCCTAATTTTCTTGAAAAAAAAATCAGATTAAATGGAAGAAGTTATTATGTGATAATAACTAGCCATTTAATCTCAATTTGATTTGAATTTGAATGCGAATTAGGGGGTCTATTTAATTGGCAGCCTTTTAGGGTTTGCAATAGATAAAAATTTTAATTTTTTTGAACACCTCTCCTTGTGTCCATGCCACCTCTCTTTCTCCTATCTCCCTTGCACACCCAAAGTGTTGGACGTTCCCATCTCCACACACCTAAGGCGGTTAGGCAAGTCCTATTCTATGCCAAGAAGAGAAAAAAGCAAGTTCTCAAGTGTTGAGATCATAAGGAGGATCAAGAGTTGATCTAAGATCCAGAAGGACTGTAAATCATCTTAGAGAAGATGAATCTACCACAAGAAGAACGATTCAAGATTGATCTCGATGGATACATGTAGGGGTTGGATACGTGCACAGCTCAACAGCAAACCTCCTCAAATCCACGATAATCGAATTGCGATATTCATCTACCCATGCAAGATGATAATGAGATTATCACAATCCCTCTCCTTATATTGATTTTTTGATTTTGATTTATATATCCAATGTCAGATTGATCTTTGTTTTAAGATCCGCTGCTGCTATGTTCTATCGATCTGGTATGCAATCCGATCCTTCAAGTGATATCAAAGCTAAGTTGTTGTGATCATAGATCTAAATTAGATTTATTTTTAGTTGAGATCCGAAGTTGATCATAGATCTAAAATTAGTTTTAGATTAAAATCAGCATGTTTAGACTAGATCTGAATATATGATATATATATATATATATATATATATATATATATATATATATATATATATATATATATATATATTTGATATGTAGACCTAATTGTGCATATGAGATATGTAGATTGAATCATACATATGTGATATATAGATTTAATTTATTTTCTGAGTAGCCTAGTATTCGGAATGGGTACATCACCATGGCCGTCCGATCATAGAAGGAAGCAAGGATTAATGCCTCTCTCTTGCCCAATTGATGGATTCTCTTATGGCGTGTAGGGGTGCTGCTTATGATGTCTCATGAAAAAGAACAACGAAAAGAGGATCTTTTGTATATGATGTATATTTAAGTTTTTTAGATCTGAAAAATATTTTTATGTCTAAACTAGAACTTTAATTATATATATTTTGAAAATATTAAAACCTATGGCTAGCATGCCTGTTGAGTCGACTCAATTTTTATTTGAGTTGACTCGAGACCTTGGTGAGTCGGCTCCACTTGCTGGTGAGCCGATTCAGTTGCACAGGCTGAGGCTTACAGGTTCTACTCATCACAGATGGGTCGACTCAGTCTCAGAGTTGAGTCAACTCACTGTGATGAGTCGACTCAAATCCAGGATGAGTCAGCTTGAATCTAGGGTGAGTCGACTCATTTCTGTGAACAGAATTTTTATATGAGATACAATATGAAATGTAGTTTAGATCTAAAATTATTTCAACATCTAAATTAAATTTATATTCATAATACACTTAATTAAGAATTAATATATGAAACTAAAAGATCTAAAATTAAGAATTTAAGACTAAATTATTTCATTGCATAAAATATGGGATTTTGGATATGGATAGCTCAATTAGGTCTAGTTTGAGTGGTTGATCAAACTGAATCAAAAATTGATTAGGACTGGGTCAAGTGTGCTCATGACCAACCCAATAGTTAAAGATTGATCAGATCGATTAACAGTCATATGTTGTCGATCAATTAAAGGACCTAATTTGATTCAATGGTTCGAGCCTGAGTCTAGACTGATCTGTTCAATTCTTATTGACCAATTGGTGTCAAAGGCAAATCTTGATCATGGTTTTTAATTGGGATCATATTTACCCGACCATGAACAAATGATGTCTGAGGTAAGTATCTGCAACCCTCCTAACAATCACACTTACCTAATCAACTTGATCGATGATGTTTTGAGTTAAGTTGCTTAATGATTCGAGCTAGCCCATGCTACTAGATTAGTCATAACCATTATGACTAATTAAGGATGAGACCTACATTCTAATCTTCCTCTTAAATATTTAGTATAATGGTCTTCCACCATTGTAGTTGTGTGGATCCTTCTTAGGATTGATTGTTCTTGGCTAAATATAGTAGTTCAGTTATACCAGAAAGATACAATCACACTATAGGCATGAGATGCTGCAGGATAAAGATGGAATTGGGCTCAATATTTCGAACATGGTGAGGATCCCAATGATGACTCTATTTCACAAAAATGGTGGGTCTGACTTAACTAAGAAGTGGGCTAATATTTTAGACATAGTGAAGCTTCACGAATTTGAGATCGAAATTGACTGCAATATGTTTAGAGAAATATTGAACAAAGAGTTATCCACTCATTGACTGACCTATCATCAATAACTATTAGATGAGGTGGTGAGTCAATCGATGAGACCGTAGCACCCATTAAAAATTTTTAATCGTAAAGATTTTCGTTTCTCTATCTGGAGAGTATGAGGGATTTGAAAAAATAATAGGAGCTCAATTTTTTTTAAAAATAATTTTTTTAAAATAATTTGATTAAGTCAATTACAAAATTTAACTAGAAATTTTGACTCTCTGCAGAAAATCATGTCTGCTTTCAATCCCCTAGCCTGATCCTAGAGACCAATAGGTTGATCGGACCTAACTGTAAAGATTGGCTCAAGAACTTAAAGATTATCTCGAGTTTCAAAAAAATTGATTATATATTTGACCAGGACCTTGCCCCTCTTCTAGCCCGTCCAACTGTTGATCAGAGAGCATCTCATGATAAGTGGTTGGACGATGACAACAAAGTAAAGTGTTATATGTTGGCCTCAATGTCTAATGAATTGCAGTGCCAATATGAAGACATGAAGACTGTTAGAAAAATTTTGACTCATCTACAAGAATTGTATGGTGAGCAGAGTTGCGCAGCTCGCTACGAAGTATCTAAGCGACTCTTCAAAGCAAAGATGCATGATAGACAGTCGATCTATGAGCATTGTCTAACAATAATCAAAGATCTTGAGGAGCTTGAGATGCTCAGGATATCGATGGATAAAGAGTTGCAGATTGATCTCATTCTGGAGTGTCTTACGGATTCATATAGATAATTTATAGTAAACTTCCTTATGAATAAGATCCAGTGCACCATATATGAGTTGGTCAACATGCTGGTTCTAACTGAGGGAATCTTGAAAAGTTCAAGGGGCTCTTTACTTGCTGTGGAGCAGACTTCTTTCAAACAAAAGTCGATTGGGAAGAAAAAAGGTCTACGAAGAATCAAAAGGTGGTGAGCAAGAAGAAGGAGAAGAAGGTGGTTCTGAAGAAGAAGGCCGTGGAGAAAAAAAAATATTTTCATTGCAACACTGATAGCCACTGAAAACGGAACTACCCAGCTTACCCGGTGAGTCTGAAGAATAGGAGGGAAGGTGGACCTTCTGAAGGTATGCTCATTAGAAAAACTAACATAACAGTTTCTTCTACATCCAGTTGGATGATTGACTCTAGATCTAGAGCTCATCTATGTACTTCTTTGTAGGGTCTCAAGGATAGCAGAAGGTTGAGGAAAGGTGAATGGCCCCACGTGTCAAAAATGGAGCAAAGATTGTTGCTGTTGCTATAGGGACATACCCTCTTCGACTACTGTCAAGGAATATTAGATTTTTAAGAGACTGTTACTTTGTTCCTGCTGCGAGCAGGAATCTTATTTCTGTCTCTTGCTTCACGCAAGATGATTATGTAATAAGTTTTTATAAAGACCATTTTAATATATTTCTTGGAAATAATAAAATTGAAAGTGGTTTTCTTATTAATAGTCTCTTTCAGCTACATATTGGTGTATCTGTGAATTATATCGAGCAAAATGTGAATACTGTAGGATCCAAATGATCTAGAGATAATGTTAACCAAAACTACTTAGGTACCTAAGGCTAGATTACATTGGAGAAAATAAGATTAACAGATTAAAAAAAATCAGACTATTGGGTCCATTGGCTTCTGAGTCATATCCGATCTGTGAATCATGTCTTCAAAAAAAATGACCATGCTGCCCTTTGTAGGATATGGAGAAAGGGCCACAGAGATACTTGCTCCGGTATATTTAGATGTGTGCGGCCCATTCGATGTGCCGGCCAGAAGAGCTTATCTCTACTTCATAATCTTTACCGATGATTTTTTACGATATGAGTATGTGTACCTTATGCGATATAAGTCTGAGACCTTTGAAAAGTTCAAAGAATTCAGAAATAAAGTTTAAAAAATAAACTAAAAAATCTCTTAAGGTTCTTCAATGAGATCGAGGAGATGAACACTTTAGTGAAAAATTTTTAAATTATCTCAAAGAACATGGTATAGTCTCACAGTGGATTCCATCTAGAATGCCTCAACTTAATGGGATTTCAGAACAAAAAAATCAGACCCTATTAGATATGGTTCGATCCATGATGAGCTTCATCGACCTTTTTAATTTTTTTTAGGGACATAGTCTGCTAACTACTATTTATGTACCGAATAAGATTCTTTCTAAAACCATTCCTATAACACCGTATGAGATATGACATGATAAGAAATCAAATCTAAGTCATCTCAAGATTTGAGGTTGTCCGACCCATGTTAAACGACAACAGATGGACAAGTTAGAAACTTGATCCCTTAAAGCTCATTTTATTAGATATCCTAAGGAGTCTTTAGTATATTATTTCTATCTTCTGGAAGATCACAATGTGATTATGAGTCGACATGCAATCTTTCTTGAAAAAGAGTTTATTCAAGATGGAGGTATGGGAAGATAGATTAGGCTCGAAAAGAACATCTTGGAAGAGCAATGAGTCTCGAAACCTGTGGAACCAATTCAGTCAGAGCCAATCCACACACCTCCTCCTCCTCCATCTCGTAAGTCTAGTAGGGTTTTCCATCCTCCTGAGAGGTACTTAAGTATTATCTCAGAGGATGTAAAGAAAATATTTCTCACAGAAAATGAGGTACATGGAGATGACCCCAAAACCTATAGTGAGACGATATCAGATATCGAGTCTGAAAAATATTAGAGGCAATGAAGTCAAAAATTACTCGATGCACTCAAACTAAGTCTGGACCTTAGTGGATCCACCTGAAGATATTATACCTATTGGGTGTAAATGAATCTACAAAAGAAACATTGGTGCAGATGAAAAGATAGAGACCTTTAAAGCTAGGTCTGTAGCGAAAGGTTATAGTTAGCATGAAGGTATTGACTATCAGGACACCTTCTCATCTGTGGCCATGCTTAAGTCCATCCACACATTTCTTGCAGCATATTTCAACTATGAAATATAGCAAATGGATGTGAAAATGATGTTTCTAAATGGATATCTTGAGAAAGATAACTATATAGAACAGTCGTTTGGTTTACTTTTAGTGATGGTGATCACAAGATTTGCACACTGCAAAGGTCTATTTATGGACTCAAGCAAGCATCTCGGAGTTGGAATGAATGTTTCAATGATGTAATCAAATTATTTGATTTTATCAAGAACATTGAGGAACCGTGTGTATTTAAAAAGGTCAGTGGAAGGTGGTCACTTTTCTCATATTGTATGTGGATGACATCCTCCTGATTGGGAATGATATTTCTATATTAATCTCAGTGAAAGTTTGATTATCCAAAAAATTTTTCATGAAAGACCAAGGAGAGGCATCTTTTATTTTGGAGATTAAGATCTATAGAGATAGATCTAGGAGGATGCTGGGTTTGTCATAGAAGATGTACATTGAGGAGATGCTAAAGAGGTTCAGCATGAAAAACTCCAAGAGGAGACTTGTACCCTTCAGACATGGTATCCATCTCTCCAAGAAAATATAACCTAACACACCAGAAGAGATAGAATGCATGAGCCAAATCTCTTATGCTTCGGTTATAGGGAGCCTCATGTATGCCATGCTTCATACACGGCCTGATATCGCCCATATTGTGAGTGTCACAAGCAGATATCAATCGAATCCAGGGGAAGAGCATCGAACTTCTGTGAAATGTATCCTTAAGTATTTGAAAAGGACTCAGGATATATTTTTGATCTTTGAAAATAGAGAATTAAGAGTGTAGGGATATACTGATTCGGACTTCATGTCTGATATTGATGATCGAAAGTCAACATTAGATTGTATTTTTTATGCAATGGTGGTGCTGTGAGCTGGAAGAGTTTCAAACAGACTGTTATTGTAGATTTTACCATAGAAGCAGAGTATATCGCCACATCGAACGCTACGAAGAAGGTATTTTGGTATAAGAAGTTTGTTGCTGATCTGGATGTGATACCATCAGATGCCATTTCACTCTATTACGACAACAACGGTGCTATAGCTCTTGCTAAGATGTCGAGGCCTCTCACCAGAATCCAAGCACATCGAGCGATGGTTCCACCTCATCCACGATTATCTCGAGAAAGGATACGTCGAGGTGAAGAGAGTTGACTCGACAGATAACGTGGCTGACCCACTGATGAAGCAATTGAGCCTACAAAAGACTGAAGCTCATCTTGAGAAGATGGGATTTAGATTTATAGCCAATTGATTTTAGTACAAGTGGGAGTTTGTTGGATATATGTCCTAGAAGCCAGATTAATCGAAACTTGTAAATTTTTTTTAGGATATAATTTGTATAATTAACTTTTATATTAATAAAATTTAAATTTTTATCCATTCATATTTGTATTTATTGTGTCTGTGAATCATCCATTGAGTTAATGGGTATGATAACATATATTCTCAACAGTTAAGAATTTGAGACGTGTTATTATTAGTTAACTCATAAATTACTGTCAATCGTAGGATTATTACGGAGATGGTGATTGATCTAGAAATATTAGTGCATGATCGCTTCCTTTAGATAGATAACTCTTAAATCTATGATGTAGAGACACTAGAGCGAAAGTACAAGTACTTGTTAGGAACAAGGATACTGAGCGTGATCATTCTCGAGTAGTCACAAAGATATCTACCTTTTTGTCAGTGACTTACTTATAGCTGCAATAGTGTGTTTAGTTTTCTGACCTGAGATGCATTGATATTTTACCTTAAGGGTGCTGTAGTTTGATTACACCATAACTCGATCTCCTAGCCATATAAAGTCTAGAGGTGTGTGTTGGCTGCAGTATGTTTATTATAGAAATTAGATCACACCAAGATGAAATCTATCAACCTTGATAGAAGAGGAGTAGTCCTATGTAGATCATAAGATTGAATCCTAAAGTCTATGGCCATGGTAGTGTGAATGATGGAAAGGTATTTCCATAAAGTTTTACATCAAACTTGAATTGATTGATTCTAATATATAACAGGGATAAGGTTTGATGAGTTATCCTTCACCTCTATCCTGTCTGGACTCATGATAGAAGAATCGAATCACATGATAATTGTATCTAAAGGTTCATCCTTTCAATTTTGATGGTTTGCCACTACACATTGCTAGATATCACTGATAGATTGTGAGAGCTTTCTAGGATTATTCTAGATCAATAATCCTTGATAGGTGTGAGTTAGAATTGTTCCAGCCCACTGAAAAAAGTTTTAATGATACTATGATGAGAATCATGGTATATCTCACTACCAAATAGAATTGAACCTATGGGGTCACACAATAAGAGATTTAATCTTGGATTGACCAATTAGACTTGTGAAGTCACAATTGGATTAGAATTTGACAAACTCCTATTGGATTTAGGCACATCATGCAAGCACATGGTTAAACCCAAATTTCTTCTTTGGACTTGCTTTCTTATTAGATAAGATTTAGATCAAGTCAATAGCCTCATTCCTAACCTAATCTATTTAGGTTTAGAGGGGCACCTAACTGGGTGCTCAAGTGGATTGGATCTAGCTAATTAGTTGGATCTTTTTCTCCCATGACTTGGCATAGAATTTATGGAAGGGAGAGTGGGGCACATGCCACCTCTGGATGAGATCCTGACGGGGCACACACCCCCTCTTTTTTTGGCAAGTTCCAGGGCCACACACCCTCTGGAAAATGCATGGGAAATGAGAGGGGTGCATGCCCCTCTCTGGTTGTTGCATGGAGAGAAAGAGAGAGTGCATGTGCTCTCTCTCTCTTGCATTCACAAAATGGACTGGTGGGGCGCCAACCCTGCTTTCCTATCTGGGTGAGATCATATTCCTATTAGGCCTGATTTTCTTAGGAAGAAAATTAGATTAAATGGAAGGAGTTATTATGTGATAATAACCAGCCATTTAATCCTGATTTGATTTGAATTTGAATTCGAATCAAAAGGGTAATTTAATTAGCAACCTTTTAGGATTTGTAATAGATGAAAAATCTGATTTTTCTAAACACCTCTCCTTGTGTCCACACCACCTCTCCCTCTCCCATCTCCCTTGCATGCCCAAAGTGTTGGACGTTCCCATCTCCACACACCTAAGGTTGTTAGGTGAGTCCTATTCTATGTCAAGAAGAGAAGAAAGCAAGTTCTCAAGTGTTGAGATTGTAAGGAGGATTAAGAGTTGATCTAGGATCCAGAAGGGCGATAAATCATCTTGGAGAAGATGAATCTACCACAAGAAAGACAATCCAAGGTTGATTCCAGTGGATACCTGTAGAGGTCAGATACATGTGCGGCTCAACAGCGAACCTCCTCAGATTCATGATAACTGGATTGCAATATTCATCTATCTATGCAAGGTGATAATGAGATTATCACAATCCCTCTCTTTTATGCTGATTTTTTGATTTAGGTCTATGTATCCAATGTCGGATCGATCTTTGTTTTAAAATCTACTACTTCTATGTCCTATCGATTCGGTATGCAATCCGATCTTTGAACATCAATAGGTGATTGATACACCACTTCTTGAACAGACTGTTAATGAATCTGACCCGATTAAGAATAATCACAATAATGATATTGAATCTGAAATATTACGGAGATCTACTAAAATTAGAAGATCGACTATTTCAGATGATTATATTTTTTACTTATAAAAATATAATTATAATGTTGAAAATGAAGGATGATCCAGCCTCATTTAAGGATGTCATGAATAGTGATGATTCTGAACTTTGGTTAGATACCATGAAAGATGAGATGGAATCCATGATTAAAAATCAAGTCTGGAAACTTATCAAATTGCCAGAAAGATTTAAGCCTGTAGGTTGTAAATAGATTTTTAAGACCAAATGAGATTCTAAAGGTAACATCGAAAGATATAAGACTAAACTTGTAGCAAATGGATTCACTCAGAAGAAAGGCATTGATTGTCATGAAACTTTTTCTCCTATTTCTGAAAAAGATTCATTCAAAATCATTATGGCACTAGTAGCTTATCATATATATATATATATAATAATAATAATAATAATAATAATAATAATAATAATAATAATAATAATACTTTGTGAAGGAGTATTGGAGTATTGCCAACTCAACTTCTCGAATGAGTTTTGTTGTACCACCCAAAAAGAACACCTCTTCACATTAAATTATGTTATCAATGCATGGTATTATTATATTTTTATAATTAAAACCTAACACCTCTTCATATTAAATTATATTATTAATGTATGGTATTATTATATTCTTACAATTAAAGTATATTTATATAGGTAGTTGAAAATATGAAGTGATCCTAAAAATTTGAATGAATATTATTTTATTATTTATATATAATTTTTTTTTTCAATCTGATCAGATCTAGAAAAAAATTTATTTTTGTACATCCGATCCTGTGCAACACGTGGGTCTTCAACTAGTTTTGATTTAGAGCTACATCAAATGGATATCAAGACTGCATTCTTGAATGGAGATTTAAAGGAAGAAGTGTATATAGAACAGCCTGAAAAATTTTTAATGCAAAAAAATAAAAGGTTGGTATATAAATTAAAAAAATTAATATATGATCTTAAATAAGCTTCTAGACAATGGTACTTAAAGTTTAATCATATCATTGCTTTCTTCAGATTTAAGAAAAATATTGCTGATCAATATATATATCTGAAGGTGAGTGGGAGTAAGTTTATATTTTTGGTTCTATATGTGTAGATATCTTACTAGCCAGCAGTGATTGAGGTCTCTTGCATGAAACTAAAAATTTTTTTCTGAACATTTTGATATGAAAGATATGAAAGATGTTTCTTATGTTCTTAGTATAGAAATCTATCATGATAGAAATAAAAGGTTACTTGATTTATCTTAGAAAAATTATATTACTAGGATCCTAGAAAGGTTTGAAATATCAAAATGCTCATCAAGTCAAGTACCAAATGTTAAGGATAATAAATTCAGTAAATTTCAGTGTCCCAAAAATGAGATTGAAAAAAATCAAATGAAGGATATATCCTATGTATTTGTAGTGGGTAGTCTGATGTATGCTCAAGTATGTACTCATCCTAATATTAGTTTTACTTTAGGAATGCTTGGTAGATATCAAAATGATCCAGATATGGACCGCTGAAAAGTTGCCAAGAAGGTGATGTGGTATCTTCAAGGGATTAAAGACTACATACTCACTTATAAGATGACTGATTAGTTGGAGGTGATCAGTTATTTAGATACAGATTATGCTAATTGCCTTGATAGTAGGAAGTCTATTTCAGGTTACATCTTTCTATTGGCTGGTAGAGCAATTTCATGGAGGAGCACAAAACAGTGCATTATTGTCTGCTCTACTATGGAAGCTGAATATATAAGTTGTTATAAGGTTTTTTCACATACTTTATGGTTAAGAAAATTCATCTCAGGGATCGAAGTTATGGATTCTATTTTCAAGCTGCTAAAAATTTATTACGATAATTTTGCTATAGTTTCTTTCTTTAATAGTAGTAAGATGACCAATACAAACAAGCACAATAATGTTAAGTATCTTACTGTGAATGAGAGAATTAGTAGTCATCAGGTGTATATTAATTTTATTGGCACTGCTTGTATGATAGCTGATTCTTTGATGAAAGGTTTAGTACCTAAAGTTTTCAAAGAGCATATAAAAGTTATGGGCATTTGTCATTGGAATATTTATTTTGTAATAGACACTTATTTTGAGATCTCTTAATGGTTTGATGATTGATATTACTTTTGTTTAATTATTATTTGTATACATTATAGTTAATTTTTGTCAAAATTAAAATAAACAGAAGTGTTATTTATATAACATAATAGTGAGACCATTATCATAGATATTATAATTTTTGATAGCCTATGTATTCCAGTATATAAGATTGAGTTAAGTAAGAATTATTGATGTCATGATACATGAAATGGAGTATGTCAATTGAGATATACAACCACCATGATCTGCATTAATAGTTTTTACTTAATCAAAGTATAAAGGATCTTTCAAGAAATAGATAATTGGACAAATTTCAAAAATAAGTGCGCACTCATTGGGCCAATTTCAAAATTTTGATTCAGGACTATTATTTTTAAAAATTAAAATATTTTATTTTTTAAAAAAAATAAAATATTTTTTTGAAAAATCAAAGAGTTATTTTTAAGTGATAATATAGGCCAAGTGGGAGAATATTGGATTTGACTCCTAGAATGACCTAATTATCACTTAGTCAGATTTAACTCTTTGGGTTAGCCACATATTCTGAATCAATTACAATGAACCTAATTAATTAAAAAATCCTATTCCTTATAAGGCTTAGACTAGAATTTCAATTCTAATTAAGAATAAATCTTTTTATGGGACAAGACAAGTGCATGTATAAATAGAGATGACCTAATCCCTTTTCTCTAACTCTCAGGAGAGTATAATGATTCCCATCGATCATCTGCATTAAGGAGGAGGATGAGGAGAGAGAAGACCAACCACTCGTGAAGGAAGATCAGACATTCTACATGCTACGTGATCTTCGTATTGACGAGACAATGGCACAAGATATAATTTATTTATGATTTTGATTTTTGCATGAATATCGGAGCATGATCCACGCATAAAAAAATTAAATTATCTAATAGGTCAAACACTGAATAAAGTTGGATTATATTTGTCTAGCCCCATATTTAGTCATGGTCAATTTTATTCTACACTTTCATGTGTTACTCTCATCAAGCCCTCAAGATTTAATAAAAAATGAGCATACAGGATGCAAAGATTATATAAAAAATATTGTTTATAAAATTCTTTTTTCAGATTTACCTTTAGGTATTTTTATGCCATTAGATAATATATTATATGGTTGCATAATTATCTATATAAAATTTTGCATACTTATTTATCTACGTTTGATTTCAAGTAGGTTGATTACAAACATGGAATATAATGTATTGTTGGGTTTATCATTGGAAAGGAAAAATTAGAAAATAAAAGTTAGAGTTGCAAGAATTTGGGATTCAATAAATCCCAATACTGATAATTAGCTACTAAGCATTGATTGTATCTTCATTGTGTTGGAAAATATGTCCCAAAAGTCAATCGTCAAGCTGTTGATGGTTGAACAATCAAGTATGATAATTGATTTATTAATAAATAAAATATATTTGATATTTTCATCATAAGCATTCATCTTCTAATGAACTCCATTGTTATGATGAAATTTTTAGGACTATTTAGATTCAATAAAGAGAGAATTTATCGATTAGTCCTTAAAACTGTTCATGACTAAATGATAGATTGTTAATAAGGACGACAGCTTCTATCGAGCATAGATCGCTGTAGGCCATATGGGTTGGTTGTCCTCTTAACCAAGGAGTGTAGAGACACTGGTATGGCATACAGATGAGATGTAAGGGTACATCATCATTGAATGTGACCAACTCCAAAGCATTCTGCTATCGAGAATGTCTGGGGTAAACTACCATGGGTTACTGGGGTTGCTTCAGAACTTTGAGAAAGATTACCAACTCCACAAGGAGTCGGTAAACTTAGTGGGAGGTTCGTCTTCTGATTTCCAACCCTTTGAGAAAGGAAAGAAGAACAAGAAGAAGAAAGTGAAGAAGGTATAAGTTCAGGCTGGGACATCAGTGTAGGGCCAGACCTGAAAGATCAAGCCCGATAAAAATCTATTCTACTGGCAAGCACCCTAGATTAGATAGTGTGTGTCAGATATCTACTTATGACACTATAGGCTAGGTCATATAAACAAGAACAGAATAAACAGGTTGACTCAAGAGGAAATCTTCGAAGTTAGTGATTGTGAATCACTTCCAACCTGTGAGTCCTGTCTTCTTGGTAAAATAATCAAGTCACCTTTTACTGGAAAAGGTGAGAGAGCTACTGAGCTCTTGGGCCTAGTACATACTAATGTATGCGAGCCCATGAGCACAAGTGCTAGAGGTGGATATTTTTACTTCATAACTTTTACGGATGATCTATCCAGATATGGATATGTCTATCTGATGAAATATAAGTTGGATTCATTTGAAATGTTCAAACGATTCCGAAGTAAAGTAAAAAAATAAATTGGGAAGAGTATTAAAACTCTTCGATCTGACCGAGGAGGAGAATATCTTTCTAGTGAGTTTCTCACATATCTAAGAGAGAATGGGATTCTCTCCTAATGGACTCCTCCAGAAATACCACAGCATAATGGTGTGTCTGAAAGGAGAAATTGAACTCTATTAGATATGATCCGATCCATGATGGGTTTTGCCAGCTTGCCGAAATCCTTCTGGGGATATGCACTCAAATCGAACTGTTATCTGTTAAATAGGGTTTCAAATAAGTCTGTAATTAAGACTCCATAAGAGATATGGACAGGGCATAAGCCAACACTTTCACACCTTAGGGTCTGGGGGTGCCCGACCTATGTCAAACGATTAGTCACAGACAAACTTGGATCTAGGTCTGACAAATGCACATTCATCGGGTATCCCAAAGAGACCAAAGGATATTTTTTCTACTATGCTGATGAACAAAAGGTATTCATCAGCCTTAAGGCAATCTTTTTAGAAAAGGAGTTCCTTGGTGAAGGAACCATTGCCTCTAAGGTTGAACTTGATGAAGTTCAACAGGTAGAAGGACCGACACCAATAGCTAAACCTGAGTCAGATTTGATTAGATCAGATCCGAAGCCCAATGTACCTGCACCATTAAGGCGATCTGATAGAGTACCACATTAATCGAACAAATACTATGATTTTTTGATCCGAGATGGTGATCCCATCGAACTCGATGAGAACGATGAGGATCCGATCACCTATATGGATGCAGTGCAGAGATCTGATTTCGAGAAATGGCTTGAAGCCATGAAATCCGAAATGGAGTCCATAAAGGTCAACGATGTATGGACATTAGTTGACCCACCTAAAGGGGTTAAACCCATTGGGTGTAAATGGATGTTCAAATGGAAAAGGGGCGCAGACGGAAAGGTGGAGACCTATAAAGTCCGTCTGGTTATCAAAAGGTATCGTCAACGTTATGGTATTGACTATGATGAGATATTTTCTCCTGTGACAATGCTCAAATCCATTCGAATAATGCTTGCAATAGCTACCCATCTAGACTATGAGATCTGACAAATGGATGTAAAGACAGCTTTCCTGAATGGAGAGCTGACCGAAGAGGTATATATGATACAACCTAAAGAATTTACATCCACAGATAAGTCCAAGGTGTGCAAGCTTCAGAGATCCATTTATGGATTGAAGCACGCTTCTCGAAGTTAAAACATGTGTTTTGATAAGGTGATCAAAATGTATGGCTTCGTTAAGAATGGAGAAGAACTCTGCATCTATAAATGGGCAAATGGTCTAGTTGTGGTATTCCTTATCTTATACGTGGATGATATTCTTTTAATCAAAAATGATATCCCCACACTATAGGAAATAAAAGTTTGGTTGTCATTGCAGTTCTCTATGAAAGACTTGGGTGAAGCATCCTACATCCTAGGGATGAAGATCTATAGGGATAGATCTAAAAAGATGCTTAGATTATCCCAGTCTACGTACATAGACACTGTACCGAAGAAGTTCAGCATGGAGAATTTCAAGAAGGGCTATAGGCCATGGAATTTCTCTCTCTAAGAAAGATTGTCCGATAACTCCTGAAGACAGAGAGCATATGAGTAGAGTCCCATATGCTTCGACCGTGGGATCTATCATATACGTCATGACATGTACAAAATCAAATATGGTATACTCACTAGGAGTAGTGAGTAGATACCAATCTGATCCTGGAGAAAACCACTGAAAAGTGGTTAAAGCCATCCTTAAGTATTTGAGAAATACTAAAGATCAATAGTTAGTTATGGCGAGCCAAATCTGAAACTTATGGGGTTCACAGACTCTAGCTTTCAATCTGACCATGATGACAGCAGAAGCGTGTCGGGTTATATCTTTACTCTGAATGATGGAGCTATCTACTGGAAGAGTTCCAAGCAGCATACTGTGGCAGACTCTGTTTGTGAAGTGGAGTACATCGCAGCATCGGATGCCGCAAAGGAAGCTGTGTGGTTGAGAAAATTCATCACCGAGCTCGGAGCAGCACCCTTCCTCGATGGTCTGGTCCTGCCCTACTGCGACAACACTGGTGCCATAGCTCAGACGAAGGAATCCAAAGCACACCAGCGGATGAAGCATATTTTGCGCCACTTCCACCTGGTCCGAAAGATCGTAGATCGAGGTGACGTCGACCTTCAAAAGATCGACGGAAAGGAGAACCTGATCGATCCTTTCACTAAATCCCTGACGATAAAGGAGTTCGACAACCACAAGTCGAAGATGGGTATTAGATACTGTGCCGAGTGGCTTTAGGATAAGTGGGAGTTATTGAAAAATATATCCCAAAAGCCAATCGTCAAGCTGTTGATGGTTGAGCAACCAAGTATGGTAATTGATTTGTTAATAAATAAAATATATTTGGTATTTTCATCATAAGTATTTATCTTCTAATGAACTCCGTTGTTATGATGAAGTCCTTAGGACTATTTAGATTCGATAAAGAAAGAATTTATCGATTAGTCCTTAAAATTGTTCACGACCAAATGATAGGCTGTTAATAAGGACAACAGCTTCTATCGAGCATAGGTTGCTGTAGGCCATATGGATTGGTTGTCCTCTTAACCAAGGAGTGTGGAGACACTGGTATGACATACAGGTGAGATGTAAGGGTACATCATCATTGAACGTAACCAACTCTAGAGCATTCTGCTGTCGAGAATGTCTCTGATGGGATATAGATATAAGTGTCCTTTAGATCTGAGATCACCTTAGTGACTTGAAAGCAACTCACTGTGCTTTGGTACTGGACTAACTGAATTTCTAATTCAGTGACGGAAGGTTTCTGGGCATAATCAAGTATTTGCGAAGTCAGAGTATGATTGAGATGGAATTGACCACTCCAAGAGTTGGAGAAGAATGAGTCACTGTATTTCAATTTAGCAAAACCTTGGCCAGGGTAATCCATCAGATGGATTTGATATTTTGAAATATAATATGGACAACCTGATTAGAGTTGACAGTTGAACTCTGAGGTATCCTATGATCATTTTGGTCAAGGAGATGAATTATATGAAAACTATATCCGCATCGGTTCTAAGGATGTTGTTCTACACATTCGACCTATCCGGTTGTCGGATACCATTGCTAGATGGTCACTTTGATTGGTACAAAAATTTATTCCTATGCTACCGACTTAGGTTCGGACCTATGAGGTCACACACATTAGAGTTCATGGTCCGATCGGATGGTTGATCAACGATTAAGAATCGTTCTAGGGTTAAATGATTAATACGATTGACATTTAACCTAGTGCAAGTGTTGCAGGAGGATCGATTAGCAATTCGATTGCTAATTGGCTTAATTTGATTAAGTCAATAGGCTGAGATTAAGTCTAATTAAATATAATTTAATTAGATTTAGTTTGGACTTGATTGGATCAAGTCCAATTGGTTTATTGGATAAGCCAAGTGTAAGGAAAAAACTAGTCCTAGTTCAATTAGGACTTGGATCAACCTAATTTTTAATTTGATTAAAAAATTAAATCAGATTTAAATCTAATTTAATCTGATTAAATTAAATTTTTAATTAGGTTAAGACCTATTTTAATTGAGTTGATCTAATTTTGGTTTGATTTGATTTGAGAAATCAAATTAAAATAAGTCATAAGATAGAATCCTAGTAAGACTAGGATTCCACCTTGCGCCATATAAGCCCCCCCACGCCCTCTCTCTTATTCCATGCCAATCTCCTCTTATTTTGTGTGACAAAAGCCCTCTCCTAGGTCTTTTCCACATCCAAAAGGTTTTCTCTCTTCTTTTATACATGGAAAGTGGTTGTGGATCAAATCAAAGTAGGAATAATTTTGGATTTTAAATTCTATGAGATAGAGTTTTAGAAATTCAAAACTTTTTTTTTTTACATCGAATTTATCCAAATTTTTTTTGAAATTTTTATAATTTTTAGGGCACACATTGTGCACCCTATGCTGGTGGTCCATGCACGAAAATAAGGAGGAGGCACCCAAGAGTTGGGTGCCCCTTATCTTGCTATGTTTGGATGAGTCTTGACTAGGTATTTGACCTAGACAAGGACTCTATCATATCTCTCTCTATAAAATGAGTTTCTTCATGAAAGTTTTGGAGAATACAAAGATTTGAGAGACCTTTAGGGTATCTAAAAATTAGAGAGAAATACTTTTGGGTCGTGGAGATATAATAGATACAAGACAGGGTGTCTAGGAGAGAGTAAAGAGAAGAAGAAGAGGATCTTCTTCTAGAGTTGTTAGTTTCATCTCTTCCCTTCCTCCATCTTGAGTTTTCTGAGAAAGTCTCAGATCTAAAACTCCTCCTCCTACTTTTTATCTTTGGAAGAGTCCAAATCAAGAAGGAGGCATCTGATCAACCATCGAAAAAGGATCAGCACAGTACTAGCATACTGTGCTGATTTTCTGAAGCAGGACTTCTGATCGAGATTCGTGAGCTTGTGTGGACGACTCCTAAAGACTGGATGCGTATGTAGTTTGCAACATCATCCTTAAGCCCGGATCAGCAAGGTTAGAATGTCTAACTTGTAAGGTAATAGATCTGATCTATTGTTTAATACATACATTAGATGTAGTATAGAAACATGTTGATATGATCAACATGTAGTTCATACTCTATATATTTTAATTTCTGATTTAATGCTGTGTAATAATCATGTAATAAAATTTTAGATCTAAGAATTCTCTGATTTTAGAAAATAAATTTTGATTTATTTTAGTCTTCCGCTGTCTGATCTTGAAAAAGTTTCAAGATCTAACCCTGAAATCCTAGATCTAGTTCCTTCACATTGATGAAAAGGTTATAATGTATCTTTTTTCTATCATTTTCGATGTACACAAATTCTATATATTTATTTTTGATAAATTGATTTCATACAGGAGAATACTATTCAAGTATCAATTCGTAGGGAAGATGTGGTTCAATTTAGGACCATTCTTCTTGAAAGGAACATTTGTTTTTTCAAGGGATTCAACATTGCACAGAATAAAAAAAGTTTTAGAGCTACTATCCATAAATATATTATTTATATTAATAAATAGACAATCGTGCAGCTAGTTAGCAATGCTGATGTTCCTATACCTCTTCATAAATTTAATTTTATCAAATTTGATGAATTACTAGCTAGAAATTATAATTGATCTTCACTTGACCGGTATATATATGAATTATTTGCTGTGACTTATAATTCTATAAGAAAAATCCTTCTAATATTTTGATCTCCTTTTTCTTCATATGTTATTGGTCATATAGTGGCTGTTGGACCTCTTGAGTGGACAAGCATTTGACAGAAATTAGTTTATAAGAGAAATATGGATATTAAAAATTTGAGGTAACATTTATTGGTTCAATTTATCTTCTAATTATCATATAAAATTTTATCATTGCAATGTGTATAAATATTTTGTAGAATGTGAAAACTATCCATTATATTTTGGGCTAAATTTGTTGAGGAGGTTGATCGAATTGTCATTCGAGAACAAGAGAAAGAAGGACCAGTTGTTTATATTTTTGCAGGAATGATCGTAAGAATATATTAAGGTATTTTTTTATCTTCAAATATATCTATTATGATTCAATTTATGATTTCAATAGCACTTCATCTATTTTATTTTTATAGAAAAAAATATGTCTATCATTGTGTTCCGCATGCAAATTTTACACAGCTTTAGAGATACATGAGATAAGAGAGTATCGAAGCAGGTTAGAATGATGATTTTTTTTTATGCTATATTCAATTAAAAAAATATAGAGCATTTTTATGATTTGTATATGATTATGAAATTTTGTATAGGATAAAAATGCTAGTTTCACTAATTGAATTTTCGGAACAAGAGCACCACACTATTATCCATCTACATGATGAGAGTATTATTCATATAAAAACAATAGATGAATTACTGAAATTAGACCGACAAGAGTTATAGGTATGATATGGACTGATAAAAAGAATGATATTGTACTCATGCTCAAAACTAAAATTATTCTTCTTAAATATTTTAGAGAGAAAAATTCACATGTAAGGCAAATATAAAAGAGATCGACATGACATACGGATAGTGGTACAAAGTATGTTACAGTTATAGGACTACGGTGAAAGTTTATAGTGATAATTTTTGATGTAACCAGTATGGAAAGAATAATCAACCTCCGGTACCATGGTATAATCATTATAACCTTGAAATTTTGTTATTTCATATAAATAGATATATTTTTTTATGTAAAAAAATAACTTCTATAATTTTGATATTTTTAGGTACAAATTAAATATTGTTGCCGAAGATGCTACTGGCATAGCAAAATTTATTATTTTTGAAAAATTAGCTCAACAACTAATAGGAGTCTCGGTGATTAATCTCGCAATCGATGCAAGATCAGATAGATTTGCTCTTCCAAATATCATAAAAAAATTTTCAACTGCACCAACATTTTTTAGATTATGCTTGGTTTACAAATTTCTAATAACAGTGCTTATAATTTCAAGGTAACTAGTATTTTTCAAGAAGCTCAATCTCAACAGGATGATGTGCAAGGTAGTTCCACATCTAGATCTTTATCTGCAGTATATATTCCAGAAGAGCCTACATTTTCAACTCCTGAAAAAGAAATCTAGTGCAAACTTTTCTAAGAAATGAGTCCTGCAAAGCGATCATCGAGCACAATACGGTAACATAATTTTGGTTGTGCATCTTCTTCTTCCTTTATAAAAAATTCATATAAATAATATTGCACTATATGTACAGAAAAATATTGACAATCTCTCCGTCGAAAAAAATAAGGTCAAGTACTTTAAAGCCAAGAGTCATATATGCACTCTTTTTTATTCATTTTCATTTTCATTGCAATATGAAATTTTCATATTTAAAAAATATTTTAAAAAAAAAATTTTATGCTCTCTTTTCAGTTCGAATGAAGGATCTATTACTGATGAAGATTACTGAAGTATTTTTTGAATCTTGATCTGCATCAGTTCGATCAATCTATAGACGATAATGTTTAATGTATACAATTGTTTGTCATGATATGGTTGGATACTATTTATTTTGTATTAGATAATAATATAATTTGAAGAAGAAGAAATAGTGTCGGAATAATTTTTGGGATAAAAACTATAAAATTTAAGTTAAAAATTATTATTCATATTAAATTATCATTATATCTTTTTATAGAGTTTTTTTGGGTCCGTTGCATAGCGCGGGTTACTTACTAGTTTGACAAGATGTCAGGTCTTTTCCTCAAGGGTCACAAAGCATATGTTTTTGCTAAACATGTACTAAATTATAATTTGTACACATATATAACCTTTTTTTTCATGTATTAACAATTGCTTTAATTCATATATAATTTATATAAATCTAAAATTTTATATGTGTTACACCATAATGATGGTATTGTTGCAAGACTCCGATCCGTGGCTAATGGTTGTGATCGGGCTCCTTTCAATCTGGATGCTCAATCTTAATCTGATGAAATGGACTTCTTGGAGAACCTGTAAGATAAATCCACTATTGTCGAAGATTCTTCAATGTGGGATTATTCAATGCTTAAGTCAGTCAGATCTTGAGAACAGTAAAAAAAAATTGAGTAAAAACATGCATTGTTCTCTTTGGTGTAGAACTCACCTGAGGGTTCCATATGCCCCTCCTTTATATATAAGGGAGTAGTCGAACATTATTGATTATCTTTCCTCCTGTAATGGTCTGTTGGTCATAGAACTTCATCTCCTATCGTCAGTAAGATCCTGACTCTGAGGTCGGCAAATGTCCAAGCCATGGATAGAAGTCGATATCATAAAGTCACTTCATCTTGATTTTTTGGTCATCTCTTTTCGATGTTCAATGGAGTTCTATTGAGTTATTAGTGAGTGCTCGATTATAATCTGATAAGAGAAATATTGGATTGGATGGCAGATTATCTCCATAATAGATGGCATTGCGACAAAGATGCTCCATCAAGTCAAAATGAATTATCTTTGTATGCACACAAGTGATTAATTAACATGAGTTAAATTAGTATTTTTTTAGCCAATCAACCTAATTAGGGAATGATTTAAAGCTACATTGCATAGACAATGATTTAAAAATTTAGTAATGATGGAGCCAAACTCATTACCCATCAATTCAGTGTATTTTTGTCAATTAGTGGGGTTGGAATCATTAAATAATAGATACTAGTATTTCACTATCATAAATTTACACCTTAACGCGAACTTATTTGTACAAAAAAAAAAGAACTTATTATTAGGAAAATTAGTGTATTACATGCTTCAATAAGTAAGCAAGTACCATATTAAAGGCTTTATCAAAAAATGAAAAAAAAAACATATTAAAGGCAAATTCAAATGCCATAATTTATTTGCCTATGGCTTATTTCCAATCAACAACTATTCAACTAACCATCTCTTTCAATGTACAATGCCTCGACTTATACTCTGAACTGAGCATTAACATAGTAGTAAATCTATCATGGGAAATAGAGGAGGTTATGATTCTTGTTAGGGTAAATCCTCATCTCCCAACCGACTAAGTGGGCAATCGATTAAGAGGGACATGCTGACTTTGATATCGACCGACAATCCAATTCAGAGTTCAACCAACTATGATTGACTAAGATTAAGTCAAATTTCAGTCGACTAAGTTCGGCATGCGACTATCGATATTCGGCTAACAACTTTCTTGATTTCTTGACGACTATCTCGATCCCCAGAGAATGGGGGTCGAGCGACGGTTACTCAGCATGGGTATTGATTACCCACATTCATGAGATCATGGAGCGTAATAACCACCTACTGATCACTCCTTACTCGATTTCAATGATGATTAATGAGGTAACCATCCACCAAAGGCAATAACTCCCACATCCCAAATTTTAAGGGGCAGAAGTTATACAATAACGACATTCTCCATCTTATATAAAGCGGTAAGTTGGAGGACTAGAAATTTTTTTTTTTGATTGACTCAACTTTTTGCTCTCGTGCTTTAGCTCTTTCAATTGTTTCCTATCTTCGAATGACTTAAGTATCGGAGGGTCTTCTATCGAACAACTTCTGGTAAGTGAACTTGATTTTGCAGGTTATCTACCATCTGATCACCAGATGTATCATTTTGGTTCTATCTCACTGGAGATTTGCGGCAACAATTCTAATCCTAGACATTATACTAAAAAAAAAAAGAACTTAGATAATTTACACCAACTCCATCTTCCTTCCATTATCTAAAAAGAAAACCCATCTGGTACTGAAATAAAAGATCATTTTTTTAATTCTTAAAAATTGTAGGATGCAACTAATATTTTCTACAAGCCTGATAGATTCTGATGGATTTGAAATTTGATAACTCCATTACATTGCATAGGTTGCCATAAATGAGATGTTCACCATATAAGGATGTTACTAATTTTTCAAAAGTCCCCTAGTTTTAATCATTTTTCGTGAGGATAATGTACATCCCCAAATTTGACCTAGAAAATGAATAAATAAACAAAACCCAAATCAATAAAATCCAAATATTTTTGTAGTCCCTCTTGACTCACAATCATTGTGAGACTAAAGGTACCATCCACTCTATATGATGAGCCTTAAATGGATCAGTTCTCTGCATTCATCCATACGAGATATTGTCCGCTTTGGTGGCCCATGATATGGGACCTCATAGTTTTGTTCTTTAAAAAATGCCTCATTGGAGGAGAAAATACTTTGAGCTCATATAAGCCAGAGTTTCTCTTGACATGATAGAGATTCTACCCTCCACAGCCTAGGAAGCGAGATGGAAACCTCGTCTGGCATGCGGACAATGTTGGAGGAGTGGAGCAGGAGAGGTTTGTTGGAGTAGATCCTCATTGCTCAGCCGACTAACCCACTTCCTCGCCTTCCTACCGACTAAATGCGCAATGACTATCTTTCTTCTTCGTCTCTGCACCGACTTGGATACGAATTCAGCCAACTAAATGCTATGCTATGAGTTGGGCCGACTTAGATTGGTGGAACTTGAATAAGTCAGCATTTAACCGACTTAGCTCAACACAATCAATGGCTGGCCGACTAACAATTCGACATATGGTTGGCATTTGACTAACGACCTACTTGGCGCCATACCGAATATCTAAATCCTGTATATCTGAAGATTAAACAATGATTATTCAGTATGAGCAGTAACTACACATGAACGTGGAGCATAATAGTCGCCCATGAACAGCCCATTACTCGATCTTAATGGTGGTTAATGAGGTAACCGCTCATTAAATGCCATAACTCCCACGTCTTGAATGTTCGGAGGTGGGAGTTACATAGTAATGGCTTTGCTCGCTCCATATAAGATAGTAAGTTATGAAAGATCAAATAAGCTAAGCTTTCTAAATATAAACTTTTGGACTTTGGCTTGTGGCTCTCGACGTGCCCTTTCTTTGACTAATTTAAGTATTGGAGGGTCTCCCACTGGATAACTTCCGACAAGAGGATTTGTTTTTTTTGGTTTTCTGTCGCTCACCACTTAAATGCAATAACTCGGCTCTTCGCTGACTATCTCACCAAAGATTGGCCGCAATAGTTTGTTATGCCAGATAGGAGAAGGAAGAAAAACTGCTATGACCAAGATGAGAGCATAGAATACTTTCACAAGTTTCGCTCGATGCTCATCATGCCGTGATGCACTTTTGGCAATCCTCACAGAGCTCAGTGCCTCATGATCGATGGTCACCATGGATCAACAATAGTTTGCTATCCTGGTGCAGCAAGTTAAAATATTGACAGAGGCTATCCACAGTCTCCAGCAGACTGTAGAGTAGCAGCAATAGTAGCAGCAATGACGGTTGGAGAACCCAACACTGTGGGATATGCCATCCCGACACAATCGTCGGTCCTGTTCTCCATCCCGCCACTCAACTTGACACTCTCACTAGATGAGTCATCGACTCATCCGACACACATCTCACCCTAATTCTTGGCATGCCCCACATGCCAATTTTGAAGATCATCGGTCTCCTTCCCCTCAATGAGTCTTGCAAAAGGAGAAAAGACCACGATCCCCACAAGTTCTTCTGGGGAAGGTTCTACCCCAGGATATTCTTAGCATCCTGATGAATCTCAAAGACGGTTGGAAGAATACGACCATAAACTGAGAAAGCTCGACCATCGATTGGATCAGCTTCAAATAAATAATTAAGATTCTACCATCGAACTCGACATCAACACTCATTCACCCTTCTCCCAATGAATTTTGAATAAGCTGATTTCAAGTTGATTCAAGATATCATAGATTGAGCCGTACGACGGCTCCACCAATCCACTCAACCATTTTGAGAGCTATAAAGCTCTCATGCTTCTTCAAGGGACGTCCGACGCCCTCTTTTGTATTGCTTTTTTGGTTACTCTTTAAAAAAATACTCAGACCTGGTACTTCGAACTTCAGTTAGGGAGTATCCAATCATTTGAGCAATTTGAACAACTTTTTATGGCACACTTCAGTACTAGCAGAAGGATGCCACGAACTTCTAACAGTCTTTTCTCCGTCATACAGCAAGACGGAGAATCTCTACAAAATTTTATGGCATGTTTCAATGCTGCCACCTTAGAGGTTCGGGACCTTAATGAGTCGACGGCCATCGCGGCCATGAAGAAGAGGTGCGAAGCTTTAGGTTCACCTATTCCCTACACAAGATGCTTCCTCAGTCCTATGCCAAACTCCTCGAGTGCACACAAAAATATATTCGCACTGAGGAGGGTGCAACTAACCAGCACCAATCAGAAGGTAAAGGTCACAAGAAGATGAAGAAGGGAGGAACCTCCATGGGACCCAGCTGAACCCACGCTGAGAGAGGCTCCACCTCCCCGATCAACTCTGAAGCCAAAGAACTTCGACAGCAGGTATGACTCTTACACCCTCTTACTACTCTTTGTGCACAGATCCTCATGGAGATAGAAGGAGAGAGTTACCTCCGAAGACCCCAACCGATGAAATCGTAGCTGGCATCTCGCAAAAGGAAAAACTATTGTCAATTTCATCATGATCACAGTCATGATACTGAACAATGCATCTAGTTGAAGGATGAGATGGAAGCTCTGATTAGGCGGGGCTATCTTAAAAAAAAATTATGGGACTGACCTGTGCAACTGCCTGCTGATCCTCAACCATAGCTGTGTCCTGGGGAAGAAATGCTCAATCAACGATGGATGTGATCAACATGATCTCGACAGGATCGAGACTAGGAGGGTAGACGACTCGAAAAGCTCTTCAAAACATCAGTGAGAAAATGATGACACCATTTTTATCAAAGAAGATCTACGAGGAGTCCAAACTCCTCACAATGACATTGTTATTATATCTATGACAATAGCTAACTACGATATAAAATGATGTCTTATTGATAATGGAAGCTCTGCTAACGTATTATTCTACGATACTTTTTTTCGAATGTGACTTTCTACTAATCAACTAAAACCAGTCAATATGTCTTTAATTGGATTTATTGGTGACTCGATCAAGGTGGAAGGAGAGATAGAACTTTCCATCACTGTTGGACAACAATCTCTACAATCGATCGTGCGACTGAACTTTCTCATAGTCTGAATTTCTTCTGCCTACAATGTTATCTTAGGATGACCCGAACTAAATATGCTTTGAGTAATTGTTTCAACATAGCACTTGCTCGTGCACTTTGTGATAAGAAATGAGACTGATGAAATGAGAGGAGATTAACAGTTGGCTCGATAATGTTACTTAACTGTGATCAAAAGAAAGAAGCCAACTGAAGCTCTTTCCATCGATGGATTGGATCAGAGAGAAGAAGAAAGTCAGAGAGAACCTACAGAACAATACATTTCAATGCCCTTTAACGATGAAGATCTGACTAAACCATCCAAGACGGATCTTCGTTAGATGACAATCTACGAGAATAGCTTGTCACCTTTTTAAGAAAAAATACTGATATTTTCACCTGATCTACCTCAGACATACCGAGCATCCCCTTGGATGTGATTGTCCATCGACTAAATATCGACATTAAGCATAAGCTAGTGAGACAAAAGAAAAGAAGTTTCACTCTCGAGCGATAGAAGGCCATCGATGAAGAAGTCGATAAGTTACTGGTAGCTGACTTCATTCGTGAAGCAATCTATCCTGATTGGCTCGCGAACGTCGTGATGGTCAAGAAGGCTAATGGTAAATGAAAGATATACATCGACTACACCAACTTGAATAAAGCTTGTCTGAAGGATCGCTTTTTATTTTCATGAATTGATCAATTAGTTGATGCTACCTCAAGCTGTCAGCTGCTAAGTTTCATGGATGCCTTCTCTGGGTATAATCAAATTCGGATGACATCTGAAGATGAGGAGAAGACGATATTTATTACTGATAAAAATTTATACTATTACAAAATCATGCCTTTTGGTCTCAAAAATATCGAAGCTACATATCAAAGGTTGGTCAATAAAGTCTTCAAAAATTAAATTAGTTATAATATAGAAGTCTATATTGACGACATGCTCATGAAGAGCAACGAAGCTTCTCTCCATATCGATGACCTAGCAGAAGCTTTCGATGCCTTGAGAAAACATCAAATGAAGCTGAACCTGACTAAATGTGCCTTCGGAGTCACTTCGAAAAAGTTTTTCGATTTCATGGTGATAAGACAGGACATCGAGGCCAACCTCGAGAAGATTAAAGCTGTTCTTGATATGAAGCCTCCAACTTCTCGATGGAATATTCAAAAGTTGGTAGGACGTATTGCGTCCCTTAGTCGATTTATCTCCAAATCTACAGAGTGATGCCTCCCCTTCTTCAAAATCTTCAGACAGATGAAAGACTTCACTTGGACAGAAGAATGTCAGAAGGCTTTCAATGACTTGAAGCGATACTTAAGTTCTCCTCCACTCCTAACAAAGCCAAATATAAGTGAGGAGCTGTTCATGTATTTGGCTACAACTTCTGAAGCTGTCAGCTCGGTGCTAGTCCGAAAGAAAATAAGATGAAAAAATTCATCTATTACATAAGTCGGATCTTGCATGGGGCCGAAATAAGGTATTTTCGGATTGAAAAAGTCATCTTCATAATTATTACGATCATTCGACAACTACAACCTTACTTCCAAGCCGATTTGGTAAAAATTTTGACTGATCTTCTCTTAAGAACTCTACTCCAATGATTAGATATTTCAAAGAGAATGGCCAAATGGACAGTCGATATCAGTGAATTCGATCTTTCTTAGGTCCCACGATCCTTGATAAAGACTCAAATACTTGCTGACTTTATTGTTGCATGCACGCCAACCGACGATAGTCAAATGAGGATCAATTCTAAGAAGATACTTCAGAGTCAGTATGGATTCTACATGTGGATGGAGCTTCAAAAATCCAAGGATGCGGCGCAAGTCTCATCTTAATCAGCATCGATGGGATGGTGACCGAATATGCTCTTCGATTTGGTTTCAAAGCCTCCAATAATCAAGCCGAATATGAGACCTTGATAGCAGGACTAAAGATAGCCAAAGATCTCAGTATAAAATGCCTAAAGGTGTTCACTGACTCTCAGTAGGTTGTCAGTCAATCTTGAGGAGAATATAAGGCCTAAGATCCTATCTTACTAAGGTACTCCAGAAGCTAAAATCTCTGTAAATAAATTTTGAGTATTTTGAGATCTTTTATATATATCTCCCGCTTGGAGAATGCCCGAGTTGATTCCTTATCTCGACTCGCTACTTCTGGTTGTGGTGAGTTGAAAAAAAATTTCATCAAGTATCTTGAGAATTCAAGTATCGACTCCAAAGAGGAAGTGCATCAAGTCCAAGTTGGTCATAAACTGAGCTAGATTGATCCGTTCATTGAATTCTTGACTAACGGGATCTTATTGACTGATCTTACTGAGACACACCAAATGAAGAGATTGACAGCTCAATATGTGATAATCAACAATCCATTTTATCGAAGATCTGCATCCCTACCCTTGCTCAAGTGTCTTCATCTTTCCGAAGCCGACTATGCTCTTCGAAAAGTGCATGAAGGCATTTATGATAATCACTTGGGAGACAAGTCGTTATCCTACAAAATTCTCCGACAGAGATATTATTAGCCGACTATGTAAAAAGATGCTACCGACTTAGTGTAGAAATACGATTAGTGTCAAAGATTTGCCAATATCTAAAGGCTTCCATCAAGTCACTTTACAACCATCTTGGCACCTTGGCCATTTGATCAATGAGGAGTCAACATACTCGATCCTTTTTCACTTGCCAGTGGACAAAGAAGGTTCATCATTGTAGTCATCGACTACTTCATCAAGTGGATAGAAGCTGAATTACTGGTGCAAATGACGAAAAGAAAGACTACTGACTTCCTATGAAAATCTACCATCTGTCGATTTGGTCTTCTCCAAGTAATCATCACTGACAATGGTCGATAATTCAATAACATCAAGTTTAAAAAATTTTGTGCGAAATATCATATTATCCACAAACTTATTTCGGTTGGGCATCCACAATCCAATAGAGAAGCTGAGGTGACCAACAGGATAATACTAGAAGGCCTAAAAATAAGAATAGATCAAGCTAAAAAAAATTGGATCGATGAACTCTATAGTGTTCTATGGTTATACCGAATAACTCTTCGAATCTCGATCGGAGAGATTTCTTTCAAACTGGCATTCAAGATAAAAGCTATGATTTCGATGGAAATCGGCCTACTTTCGACTCAGATGGAGCACTACGATGACTTGTTCAATTCTTACAAATGGCGAGCTGATCTGGACTTGCTCGATAAGACTTGGAAACAAGCTCAATTAAGGATGGCATTCTATCAACAAAGGATAATCCGATACTATAATTTCTGAATCAAACCCAAGATCTTTCGAGTAGGAGACCTTGTCCTTAGAAGAGCGGAAGTCTCCAAACCAATCGAGTAAAAAAAACTATCTCCGAATTGGGAGGGCTCCTGCAAAATCTCAACAATTCTACGATCAAAAGGATACAAAATTAAGAATTTGGATGGCACGAAAATTCTTTAGATTTGGAATGCTAAGAATCTACGAATGTACTATCAGTAAGATTATTTTATAAATTAAAAAAAAAATTTCTACAATTCTATACCGACTAGTTCAAATACTCGATAATTTATCGAATGAAATGGTCTCTTGACATCCGGCCATATAATTACATCATCGGCTAGTATCCAACAAAATATTATTTGGCTAACATTCGATTAATGAAAAAGCAAAATAAAAAGCTAATGATTGATTAGCTAAGGAAGTTAGTCGGCTTTTACCTAAATGACTAAGGATCAAATGGTTCAGAATAAACTAGAGAAATTTTCTCTAAAATTGATTATGTTCTAATTTGATGGGATGTTCTACAATAATCGACTATGTTTCGATTTGGTGGAACAATCTCTAACGATGTTCCAATCTGATGACTATGTTTCGAATCCGATGAAGATGTTCTACAAAAGCCGATTACTTAGAAAATTTTTTAAGTCTATCTACTCAATTATGGGTTTGCAACTTCCTACCGACTACTTTATTTAGTCTTACTGACTATCTTACTTAGTTATTTCATAGAAACAAGTAAGCAAAGATGGATGAATTGCAAATATACACAAGTCAGAATTTAAAATGAAAGAAGATCATTTTATTACAAAAAGAAGTTTGATACATAGCTGAGGAAAAAACAATAAAGATACAAAGCAAAAGATAGAACAAGAGTTTAAGAAGATGGAGGACGATCTTCTTCGTTGTTAGTTTCCTCGTCGCTCCCCAAGCCTTCTTCTTCGGGAGCACTCTCCAGTTGCAAACTACTCGAGTCCAATTTAGGTTGCATCTGACTGATAGCCTTTTTGTAGTCTTCAAAGCCAAGCCGGTAAGTAACCGTGGAGCCTTTAGCGATCTCACCCTCATACTTCTGAGACTCTCGAAACTCGATCAGTGCTCGAGAACTTGCTTCTTGAGCCCGAGTATCTGCCGTCGATAATTTCTCCTTGAGATCTTGGGCGGACTTCTCAGCCTCTTGCCTTTTGCCCTTCTTGTTGAGGGTGGTTTCTATCGATTCAATCTTTTTCTGAAGGTTGGCTTTTGGCTTGTCCAACTCCTCCTTATTCTTCTTTTGCTGGGACTCCAAAATGGTGGCTTTGTCCTGGGAAGACACCAACTCAGCTTCCAATAAAGCTATTTTTTTTTTGGTACTTTGTCTCCCGCTTCTCGATGGTGTGAAGAAGTTTCTTGGTGACCTCAATCTGAGCATGTGTAGTCTAGGCCTTATCTTCAAGCTGAGTGTTGAGCTGTACAAAAGCAGTCAACCCCTCATACAGAATGCTCGTGTCATGTGCCAACTGCAAAAAGAAAAAAATTTGTTAAGTCACTTACTCGGTGGATACGACTATTTAACAAAAGGAAGATAACTCAACATCGAGAAAGGAGAGCCGAAGACCTACTGACATCAACGACGCATAGGTGCCCGTAATGATCTCCGCGATTGGGCGAGCTTTCCTCTCTTTTCAGTTGGCAGGCAACATCACCATTTTCATCAACTCCCTGATGAGTCGATGATTTTGAAGCATTTGATCAGTCACCTTGAGTGCATACCGAGGGTGATGAAAGTCTCTCTGAAAGAGTCCGAAGGACCGTAGTTGGTGATGAAGGGAGGGGTCATTGGAGCTTTCCCCTTGTCAGCATCTCCCCAACCAGTTCCTCGGTCACCACCCGACCTGCCTTGAGTGAGCAGGGCTTAGACCGCGCTGATGAGCTTGGTCGGGGCTTCAACGACGACGATGTCATTGTCGATCGAAATGACTATGACAGGAGGTGGCAGTGAAGACCACTCTACCAGAGGAAGTCAGGGTGGCGATGGTGGCTACATACTCCTCGGCACCCAAGGAGAGGATTCTTCTCTTGACTTCTTTGATGGATCTTGAGAAGATCCACCAGGCTCGAAATCCGCCTCTTCCTGACGGCATGGTAGATAAATGCGACCGAAACCCTCATGCCTATAGGTCAAAAATAGAAGAAAAATTAATACATAAGCAAAATAAAGAAATCAATGAAAAATACCTCGAAGATCTATGAAAAGAAATCTATCCAAGTGACTAGTTGGGTTTATTCCAATGTCATACAACGACTGCTCCTCGAGGAGCTTCTGTTGCGGAGGGACCTAGATGCTGAATAGGAGATCGTATTGTTCCTAATCTTCCTCCAAGACTACTTCATTTTTATTCGGAAAAATGTTGGGCGTAGTCCAAACCAATCGAAGCCCCAGGGGTGGTTTGGCAATTATATAGACAAATTTATTCTTCCATCCGTGAACAGAAGAAGGAAGTCCAATAATAAATTGATGTTGATTCCAGGGACTGAAGAACCACCATCCTCATTCCCGAGGATGTTTCTTCAACATGAAAAGAGCGAGGAAAAAAAAAATTTGTGGCTCAAAACAAAGAAGACAACAAAGAACTACAAAAGAAGATAAAATCCTAATAGAATTGGGGGTTAGTTGGGTAGGAACTACCTCATACAAATTAAGAACGTTTGCAAAAAAGAGATGTACAAAAAATTGGAGTCTCGAGCAGAAGAACTCTTTATAGATGGCAATGTAGCCATCCGGAGGCTGGACAACCCGACCATCTTCGTCGAATGCCATCAATTGATACCGACTAGGGATGTGGTGTGATCCCTTAGCCGTTCCATATCAGCATCAGACAACTCGGACCTCTCATAAAAAGGCCCAGGAAGATTCTCGAGAGCTGACAGGTCATCCAACTCTTGAGAATCGGGACAATCCTACCGAGAAAAAGCATGTTCAAGGTCATCCCGAGGAACATCCTCGGTCTCCCTCCGGACAGTTGGAGTCCAAGAATCTTGGTCTCCCACCATGTTCTTGTCTCCGGACCCTTTATTAGAAGAAGCATTCCTAAGGTGAAAATCAAGGCAAAAACCTAAAGAGAGGAGATAAAGAGGTTAAACCTTAAGAAACAACTGACGATGATGAAGGAGAGATCGACGACGATGAAGAAACCGACGAGGAAGGAAAAAACTGACGACGATAGAGAAACCGGCAAGGAAGGAGATGGCTGATGATGATGAAGCCTAAACCACCCCAGGGAGACAAATCCTAAACTCTATTGAAGATAAGGACCCTAGGCTAGGAATAGAAGGTCTAGAAATAGAAGGATATCTGAGGGGAAAATAATTCCTATTTATAGATTCCTTCAGCGGTCATAATCGATGCAGAAAAATGTGACCTCCTTGGAGATTCTGACATGTGGCCACCATCCTCGCCGATCATTCTCTTGGCTTTTCGATGCACCACCATTGAGATCACGCCAGATAAGCCAAATCCCTAAGACAACAAACTAAGCGAATGGCCAATCAACGCGTGGAAGACTCGGGCTGCTCGACGAATTATTGATCGGCTGCCTGATCTTCTGCAATCATTATGGAAGATCACCTCGAGCCATTTGTAGTATTTATTGTTGCATGACCTGCGATGTGACAGAGCCTCCGCACATCTTACGAAATGACAAAATGATGACTCGTTCTATGCAATGATGGACAGCTAGACACAGTTTTTGGAGTAATATTAAGTGAAGATCATCGGAGAAAAGCAACTCAAATCCATATGATAATTAACTTCTCTCGTCCAATTAAAGCTACAGAATCAGACTCAGGAGCTAGGGGGTAAGTGTTGGGATAGATCCTCATCGCTCAGCCGACTAACTCTCTTCCTCACCATCCTACCAACTAAGTGCACGATGGCTATCTTTCTTCTTTATCTCCGTATTGACTTGGATACGAATTCAGCCGACTAAGTGCAATGCTATGAGTTGAGCCAACTTAGATTGGCGAAATTTGACCAAGTCGGTATTTAACTGACTTAGCTCAACACAATCGACAGCTGGCCGACTAACAATTCGATATATGGTCGGCATTTGATCGATGACCTACTCGATGCCATACCGAATATCTAAATCCCGTATATCTGGAGATTAAAGAACGGTTATTCGGCATGAGCAGTAACTACACACAAACATGGAGTGCAATAGTTGCTCACGAACAGCCCATCACTCGGTCTTAATGGTGGTTAATGAGGTAACCGCTCATTAAATGCCATAACTCTCATGTTTTGAATGTTCGGAGGCAGGAGTTATATAGTAACAGTTTTGCTCACTTTATATAAAGCGATAAGTTACAGAAGATCAGGTAAGCTAAGCTTTCTAAATATAAATTTTTGGACTCTCATTTTTGGCTCTTGATTATATCTTTTTTTTGGCTAACTTAAATATAAGAGAGTTTCTCGTCGGACAATTTTTGATAAAAAAATTTATTTCGTAGATTTTCTATCATCCACCACTTAGATGCAATAACTCTAATTCTCTATCGACCATTTCATCGAAGATGGACTGCAAGAAGGTTCAACAGCGTCGCAAGGCATTGGAGGAGCAGACGGGTCAGATGAGTGGTGGGCTTGGAGGAGATGGGTGGACGATGCCGGAAGACAAGCCAGGGAGCGGTTCGACGCCATGAGACGTGGTCTGTCGGAGGACGGGACAGCAGCATGATATCCTCAAGCCAATGGCTATCTGCATGAATGAATATAAATATATAATTTTATTGAAAAGACCTAACTTGAATCGGGCGTGGAAAGTAAATCAGTCAACTGAAAAATTATTGTTTGAGCGCGTGGTCTAGGTAGAGCACTCAGATCCCACGGTGGATGACACGCCACATTAACCCTTGCATGTCACGAATTCCCGATTGCACGTTATCCACTGTGCACATGCTCCGAGATTTGCACTGATCTATCTGGGCGTGGTCCAGGCAATAATTTCAACGATCGTGGGCCGTGGCACAACCACTGCCCAGTTGTTGCAACGCCATTAATAAGAGGGAAAGAAAAGAAAGAAAAGGGGAGTTCATTACCTAAATAATTTTAAAAAAAATATTTATCAAAATAATATATTTTTTAATTTATTTATAAAAGTAATACAAATCTATAAAATACCATTTGAAATGGTATTTTATAGCCGCCATGTCACCACCCTCTCTCCTCCACGTGGATGACAAAAAAAAAAATTAAAGTCACCATTTGAAATGATGTTTTTAAAAATATCATTTTAAATGACGACTTTAATTATTTACTTTCAAAAAAAATAGAAAAAATGAGAAAAAAATAAAAATTATAATTTTAAATTTATAAAAAAATAAAAATTTTGATTTTGATTCAAATAAAAATCATCATTTTAAATTACTTTCTCTATTTTAAATTATTTTTTTAAAAATATCTACTAAAAAAAATAAAAATTATAATTTTAAATTTTAAAAAAATAAAAATTTTAATTTTAATTCAAATAAAAATTACCATTTCAAATTAGTATCCCCATTTTAAATTAATTTTTTAAAAAAAGTATCTAAAAAATATGTCAAAAAAATAAAAAAATAAAAAACACCATAAAAAAATTGAAAAAAATAAAAATTCTAATTCTAATTTAAAAAAAATAAAAATTTAAAATTTAATTCAAATAAAAATCACCATTTTAAATTAGCATCCCTATTTTAAATTAATTTTTTTAAAAAAAAATCCAAAATAAAAAATACATAAAAAAATAAAAAAAATAAAAAATAACATAAAAAAATTTTAAAAAAATAAGAATTATATTTCTAAATTTTGAAAAAAATAAAAATTTTAATTTTAATTCATATAAAAAATACCATTTCAAATTTAATTTTTTAAAAAATATCTCAAAAAAAGAGAAAAAATATCAAAAAGAATAAAAAAACACCATAAAAAAAGAGAAAAAAGTAAAAAATAAAAAAATTATAATTATAATTTTAAATTATAAAAAAAATTATAATTTTTATTTAAATTCAAAAAAAATACTGTTTCAAATTATTTTCTCCATTTTAAATTAATTTTGTTAATAAAATATCTTAAAAAAGAGAAAAAGTACCTCAAAAAAATTAAAAAAATAAAAAAGGCCATAAAAAAGGAAAAAAATAAGAAAAAAATTGAAAAATTATAATTATAATTTTAAATTTAAAAAAATAAAAATTTTAATTCTGAGATAGATGAGACACATGAGACTCTGTGTATCCATGTCCACAAAGCGTAATATCCGATCACTTGAAATGATATTTTCAAAAATGAGCTTAAATATCGAGAAAAATAGAAAAACATAAATTTTAAATTTTAAAAATAAAAAAAGTAAAAAAATAAAAATTATAATTTTAAATTTAAAAAAAATAAAAATTTTAATTTTAATTAAGATAAATTTTAATTAAAAAAAAAGAAATGAAATAAAAATTTTAATTTTAATTCAAATAAATTTTAAAAAAGAGAAAAAAATAGAAAACCAATCCGTATCATCCCGGTACCGACTTATAACAGCCCAAACCGCATCGCATCGAGCAGTTGGTAAAAGCACTATAATATACCAGAACCTTACCGACCTATACCGACCCATACCGCACCGTATGTAGCTGTTCGTGTCCGTACCAGATCGAGATGTACCAGTACGGTCTGATTCATCTCATTTATCAAAAAATCGGCTTGAATATTGTCTGATTTAGCTTATTTGTAGATATTTTAAGAAATATAATTAAATTATCTGATATATTATTATTATTTACGTTATAATTTCTATAGCCCTTTTAGCATAACTTTTTCTCCCCTAATATTCTGAGACACATGAGAGTATGTGTATCCATATCCACAAAGCATAATATCCGATCATTTAAAATTAAATAATATAAAATAAAATTAATAATTAATAATATAAAATAAAATAAAAATATCAAGTGTACAAAAAATAGTACAATAAAAGTTTCAAAAATATTAAGTATAAATCTAAAAAATACTAAATCCCACAAGGACGTCATGATGCTCGTAGTCGCTTGGACCTTCTCAGGAAGATCCTCAACGACTGCTCCTGCTCCTGTATCTGCTGTGATGGCTCCTCCCTTGTATCAGTGGAGGTCTGCTAGTCATACTGCTCAGAAATAACTGATGCTGTCGGATCATCTATGGACTGAGCGACCCCCTCAACCCTCTCATCTGGATATATGGAAGGGCCTGAAAAGAAAGTGTCATACTCATGTGGCCAACTGGTACCCGATGATATCATCTGGGGGATGTAGGAAGAAGAAGGCGCTGCCATCTGTGGATCAAAAGATCGTGACATCTATGCAGCGTTTAGTGATGACATCTGTGGAATATGTGGTGATGGCATATATGGAACATATGATGATGACGTATATCTCATATTTGGTGCATCTGCTGCTCCATGCCAAGATGCACAACTATATGGGTCAACACCAATCGCCACCAATGTTCTAGAACTTATTCTCTCTATCTCACGTAGTATCCTAATCCGTTCGTCCTCATCAGTCGTAGATAAAGCATGACGAGCATCCAACACAAGATCCGATATAGAATTAGTCTACATAATAAAAATAAAATTAGCAATATACTGTAAAATATAAAACAAAAATATAACACAAATAATATAAACTAATTTTCAATCTTAATTATTAGAAGTAAAGATATTGATATAAAATATAATTTTCATAGTCTTATCAAAAGACGCACAGCAGAACTCTCACCCTCGTATTCGGAAACTGCATACCGAGGCTGTCCAATGACTCACACTGTAATGCTAAAAAATCAAGCCATGTAGTCTTCGGTATATGAACGGCCTCTCCAAATGGGATCATCATAAACAATGTGATCTCAACATGCATCCCAAATATCGATGTACTCTGCATGTCTGATACGCCAGTCAATACGAGCTCTCCCTCGTCGATCAATACGATGAAGTCCCTGACTGATATCAAACTGCTCTGGGATACCCTGAATCTGACCAAACTACCACAGGACACGATCGGAAAGATGCCACTCTACCACATCAAAACAAATAAGTGGCACTCTAGCAGTCCATATGTCATGTCCAACTATACATATCTGCGGCAATATAGCCAATATCTCATGTATATATGGCTCTCACAAAAACTGACAGAGTTAAAATAAAAAAAATTAGTAAGCTAAAATTTTAATAGATTATGAATATTATAAAATAATATTTATAAATAAATAAAATTTATCCATCTATGTGTATCAACTAATGTATCTAGCTGACATCTATAAATCCGTGTCACTCTTGTCGATACATGATGAACGTTGAATGCAACATTCCATAGGCTTGATAGTCTACTCATGTTAAATAAATTTTTTTGGATTTAAAATAGTACTAAATTTCAAGTTAACGAAGCAATATGTTTATACCTATATCCCAATGGTCCATCTAGTCTGAATGGAATATCAGGGTCATGCTGCTCTGGTGGCATCTCAAGCAACTATCACCGTAATAGACTAATAGTCGACATCCTCTTCTATGCCCAAATCTACAAATTTTAAATAAAATCATACCTGATATATCAAATCAAAGCTACAATATTAACTTTTTAAAAATATTAAAAATATAAATTTTTAATTCACATACCTGTAGTAATATAAGATAACTATCAATCTTGCTCTGGTCAGCATAAGAACCCCGGCACATAGCCCTGTACAGACAAGCTAGTACTGCACTGCCCCAACTGAGCCTATGAACGAACTCTAAATCTTCCAATAATGGCAAAAATATTAATTTTATCTTATTCGATGAAGTATCAGATAATAGAATACCATCAAGCAACCGCAGCACCTGATCCCTGACATACTGCTGCACCATCTCCTTGGTGCATCATCTCCAATGTGAAAATATCGATAACGATTATCCAAACACTCTATCCTGAGTCGTGAATGATCGAAAAACTGGATGTCGGGCTCAAACCCTAACAATTATAAGCATAAAGCCTGCCACTCCAGAATGGTAAGCGTGGGATCCACTCTGGTAATTAGATCGCCATCAACCGGTAGTCTAGTAAAAATGCTAACATCCTGTAATGTGATGGTCACCTCACCGAATGGAAAATGAAACGTGTGTGTCTCTAGATGCCATCTCTTAAGTAAGACAGTAATAAGACCAACATCCATCTTTATGCGATCAATCTGATACACTCCATAGAATCTAAGATATCGTAAATAATCTATCACTCTAAGTGAGATATGCTCTATCTTCCAGAAGTCAGCATCAGATCGTCATAGTCTAAGGTGTCTGGGCTCCTGCAATAAGATATAATAATTAGATTATGTATATAATTTTAAAAAAATATTAATAATAAGAGTAGGATTGAAATGCTTACGCTGCCATCTAAAATAGTCTGTGATCGATGGTGCTCCTGCAATATAAGAATACTCGTATCTCGAGGGTCTGGATACCACGGATCGTAAGCCATAGCATGTTAATGAATCTAAAATAGTGATATTATCCCAAGTGTGTTAGAGCATGAAAAATATGATAGCCATTCATTTTATGAAAAATCTATTTTAAACATAATATTGTCATATAATACAACTTAAATACACAATACAGTTCATCTTCGGATAGAAAGCAACATTAAAATTACAATCACACATAAATACATAAAACATCCCACATAAATATATAAAATAATATTGAAAAGATATCTTCGGAGTCTTTAATTTCTTCCACTACTTGAAGTTGAAGTGTGTTAAAGTATCCTAGGACAGCGACGATGATCATGACCCTGTTCCTTACAATGCAATAGTGATTCTTACTTCTTGTTTGCCTATCATCAATTTCATTTTGCAGTCTTGTTGACTTTGATTTATCTTTCTGCTTGGATCTCAAACGATGATGATCATAAATATATTTGAACATACGTGTATGCATCTAATAATCTTCATGTGGTAATGGATTAAACTCGCCACTCCAAGCATTCATATATGCTGTAATTGTATATGCATCATCCACAAACCTACTAAAATGTATAGTAATTTCTTGGCACACAGCTAAAACATGTGAATATAGATATTTGTACATGCTTCACTTTTCATAAGAATATTTTCTTTCAGTTAAAGTAATAGTATGAAAATTTTTTCCACCTCGTAATCCTACGCTTGCTCTCCTCGTAAGCACTTCATATATATCTCTTTGAAGGTTGAATGCTGTTACTCGGTGCTGGTTAGCTTTAATTTGATCTTCAGCAATCTTAATTGCAATATGAGGAGTAAAAAGATTATTTGAATTCTCCTGTACATATCTCAAGACTTAGGCATGCCTTATATTAAAGTATTTCACAAGACGGTAAAATATCATTTGAACACTAGCTGTAATTGACATATTTCTAGCTTCTCGTAAAATACTATTAAAAATCTCTGACAAATTTATAGTTAAGTGTTGCTCCATAAATTGATTTTGATGATTACAAAATATTTGAGGGGGTTACTAATAATTTTAGCTTGAAAAAAGATTTATTGTATTTCAGGGGTAAAATTATTATTTTATCAAGTTCTGATTCGAAAGTCTCAAGAGTAAGAACAGAAGATTTGTAATCTATTGGAGGTAATTTCATATTTTTTGGATATGTATTTTGAGAGAAAATCAAGTTTAAATAAAAGGGTCGACCCGTAGGGTCGATACTTGTCAAAAGGGCTGAACGGAATGCTATTTTTGGCTGGCACACCCAAAGAGGACGACCCTATGAGTCGACCTCTATTGTTGTGCAAGCCAAAGATACAGAACAGTGACTTTCTATTTTGCGCTATAAAGGTCGACCCTATGAGTCGACCCCTATGCAGAGGTCGACCCTATGAGTCGACCCCTGCGATGGAAAATCTCTGTAACAGCTAGTTTTTCAGTTCATTTTGATCGTATTTAATATTTATTTAATGCACTCCAATGGCTCTAATCCTATCCAGATTACTCTTCACCATCTATTAAAGATATAAAGGCACTTAAAGGAGGGAAAAAGATAAGGTTTTCAAGCATTCATTTCAGCCCAAAAAGAAAAAAGCCCTCTTCAAGTAAAAGAAGCTTTCATTTCAAGTTCACCAACCGCTCAAGAGCTCATTCAAGTCTTCAACAACCTTGAGAAAAATCAGAAAAGATTCTTCCTTGTTATGTAAAGTGTATTTAAAATTTTAATTTGCTCATTAAAGGAGCTAAACTTATATTTCCATATGATTAACTCTTATACTCTGTTTTTGTCTTGATCCTTAGTTTTGGAAGGGTTTCAAAACTTAGAAAGATTGATCCGAACCTTGAATCAAATTTTATTGAGTTGGTTTGTACCCAGAAAATAAATATTCTAGCTTGGAATAGCTAGAGTCGGACGTACCGACATTGTATTCTTGTTGAATACATTTTAGTGGATTTAAATTCTCAAGTAGGAGCTTGAAGAGTGGATGTAGGTACAAGGTTGGCACTGAACCACTATAAATCTTGATTGTTTGTGTTGTGCTTACTTGCTCTTTTTTTAAATTTTCTTTTTTTTTTTGCATTCTTGCATCTCATTTCTACACATTGCTTAAATCACTAACTACATATAACTTGCTTTTTATTACTTAATCCTTGTGGTTCTAAATTAACTATAAAATTTCAAAAATCTAATTCACCCCCCTCTTGGGTTGCATAGTTGGGCAATAAGTGGTATTAGAGCACGATGCTCTAGCCTAACTTTGATTTAACCATCAAAGAGCTAAAGATCTATGGCAACTCAAGTTGGTACTTCACTAATCGAGGGGCAGTCTACAAACCGACCTCCACTTTTCAATAGGTCAAACTAGAAAAGTTCGGATAAAAATTTTTATCCAAGCACTTGACTATGATATGTAGAGTATCATAGTTAATGGCTCACATACACCCATTAAGATAATTGATGGTGTAGAATCAGTCAAACCCAAAAAAGAATGGAATGAGGTTGATAAGAAAATAGCTCAACTCAATACCAAAGCCATGAATATTTTATATTGTGCTTTAGATGCAAATGAGTTTAATCATATTTCAACATGCATGTCGACTAAAAAAATATGGGATAGATTAGAAGTAACACATGAAGGCACTAATCAAGTTAAGGAATCAAAAATTAACATGCTTGTGCACAAATATGAACTCTTTAAAATAGAGCATGATGAATCAGTAACTGAAATATTTACTCATTTTACGGATATTATTAATTATCTAAAAAATCTTGGTAAGTCCTATTCTAACAGCGATCTTGTGAGAAAAATTCTTAGATCTTTACCAAGGACTTGGGAGGCCAAAGTGACCACAATTCAAGAAGTCAAAGATCTGAATATTTTATCTTTGGAGGAGCTTCTAGGATCGCTATTGACACACGAGCTAAGCATGAAATAACATCAAGAAGAAGATGTCAAGAAGAAGAGGACAATCGCTCTCAAATCAACTGCTCAACTCGATAAGAAATCTGATAAAATAGAAAATGAAGAGCAAAATGAAGAAATAGCCCTCATTACTAGAAAGTTTAAAAAAATTTTGAAGAAAAAAAAATAAGAGATGAGGAAGAGACCATCTACAAAAGGGGAGCATAACAAGAAGAAGGATAAAGAGCTGCCCCTTATTTGTTATGAATGTAAGAAGCCAGGGCACTTTAGGTCCGAATGTCCACAACTTAAGAAGGGCCCCAAGAAGTACAAGAAAAAGGCTATGGTGGCTACATGGAGTAATAGTGATGAGTCAAGCTCCGAAGATGATTCACATGAACATGCTAACTTGTGCCTTATGGCACATGAAAATGAGGTAAATGCTTAAACTCCTAATGACTTTACTTTTGAAGAACTTCAAGAAGCATTTTATGATCTAGTTGATGATCTAAAGAAGTTAGGGGTAAAGAACAAAGAATTGAAATCAAAGAATCAATCTTTACTAAAAAAAAATGAGATTATTTCAAATGAAAAATTGGTCTTGACACAAAAAAATCCGAACTTAAAAAATAAAATTGCTAAGTTAAAATCTATGGTAGAAAAGTTCACTCTAAGTTCAAATAAACCTCAAATGATACTTGATAATCAAAAGGCCGTTTATGATAAAGTCGGTCTTGGCTACAACCCTTTAAAGAAATAAAATTTTTTAAAAAATATCTATGTGAACTCATCAAGCAACAAGTTTTCAAATATTACTTGCTTTAAATATGATAAAGTATGACATAAATCCTATACATATTTCTCTAGCAAATCTGAAAATTCTAATGTGAAGAAAATATGAGTTCCAAAAGAAATTATTATGACTAACCAAAAAGAATCTAAGAAAACTTGGATACCTAAAGTCAAAACTTGATTTTTGTATGCAGGTGTATCTTGCATCCCAAGGAACAAATCGAAAATGGTATCTTGATAGCGGGTGCTCAAGATACATGACCGGTGATGAATTTTAATTCATCATACTCGATGCAAAAGATGGAGGGATGGTCACTTTTGGAGACAATAGTAAAGAAAAGATCATTGGTATAGGTAACATTGGTATCACTCCCTTCAAGTATATTGAAAATATTTTATTAGTAGATGGTTTGAAACATAATCTATTAAGCATTAGTCAATTTTATGACAAAGGGTACAAAGTTATTTTTGAATCTTCATTATGCATAGTAACTAGTCTCAATGATGAAAGTATTAAATTTATTGGGCATAGATATGGTAATGTTTATATGGTAGATTTGAATGATCTTTTCAAGATAAACATGCAATGCCTAGTAGCCTTAATGTCAAAATTAATGAGACTAGTTAGTTTTGGCACTGTAGGCTTGCACATATTAGCATGCATTCACTTTCAAAACTTATTAAAAAAAATTGATTACCAGTTTATCTAAATTAAATTTTAAAAAGAAAAGAATTTGTGATGCATGCCAACTGGGTAAACGAACAAAAGTATCATTCAAATCTAAAAATATTATTTCAACTTCTAGGCCATTAGAATTATTGCACATGGATTTATTTGGACCCACTAGAACTACTAGTTTAGGTGAAAATATTATGGCTTTGTAATTATTGATGATTTCTCTTGTTTTACATGGATTTTCTTTTTGGTACATAAGGATGAAACTTTTCATGTGTTCTCAAAATTTTATCGAAGAGTTACTAATGAAAAAGATTTTTCAATTCAAAATATTCAAAGTGATCATGGAACCAAATTTAAAAATCAAAATTTTGAAAAATTTTATGATGAAAAAGGCATTGACTACAACTTTTCAGCACCTAGGACACCCCAATAAAATGGGATAGTAGAAAAAAAATAGAACTCTTAAAGAAATAGTCCGTACCATGCTATGTGAAAGCAACCTCCCAAGATATTTTTGGGTGGAAGTAATTAACACGGCATGTTACATTTTAAACAATGCTTTAATTAGACCAATTCTAAAGAAAACACCCTATGAGCTTTGGAAAAGAAAAAAAATCAAACATTACATTCTCTCATGTTTTTGGTTGCCGATGTTTTATTTTGAACAATGGTAAAGAGAGATTAGAAAAATTTGATGCAAAATCCGATGAAGCTAATTTTCTTGGTTACTCCTCTTGTAACAAAGCTTTTAGAGTTTTTAAAAAAAAACTTTAGTAGTAGAGGAGTCAATACATGTTGTTTTTGATGAGACTAATGATCTTTCTTCAAGAAAGAATGAAGGTATTGATGATGCAGATCCTCTTATAGAAGGGATGAAGGAGCTCACCCTAAAAGACTCAACAATTCAAAATAAAGAAGACCTTGAAAACAAACAAGAGGATGAAGGTGAAGAACAACAAGAACAACCTCAAGGTACAAATGATTTATCCAAGGAATGGAGGTATGATCACAATCATCCCAAAGAATTAATCATTGGTAATCCTACACATGGAGTAAGAACTCGTTTTTTACTTAAAGATGCATACAATCATTTTACATTTATTTTTTATTTTGAACCTAAAACCATAGATGAAGCTGAAAAAGATTATAATTGGATAAATACAATGCAAGAAAAACTTAATCAATTCGAAAAAAATAATGTATGGACTTTAGTATCAAGACCTAAAAACTATCTAGTAATTGACACAAAATGGGTATATAAGAATAAATTATATGAACATGAAAATATAATTAGGAATAAAGTAAGATTGGTTGCAAAAGATTATAATCAAGAAGAGAAAATTGATTTTGATGAGATCTTTGCACTTGTTGCTAGATTAGAAGCAATTAAGCTTTTACTTGCATATGCATGCTTTATAAATTTTAAGTTATTCCAAATGGATGTCAAAAGTGCTTTTCTAAATGGTTATATTGCTGAAGAAGTATATGTAGAACAACCCCCTGATTTTGAAAATTATTCTTTTTCTAATCATATTTTCAAATTAAACAAAGTATTATATGGTTTAAAATAAGTACCTAGAGCTTGGTATGAAAGGTTAAGTAAATTCTTACTTAATAATAATTTTTTAAGAAAAAATGTAGATACAACCCTTTTCATTAAAAAAAATCATGATGATATCTTAGTTATATAAATATACGTTGATGATATTATATTTGGATCTACTAATGAAACTCTTTGTCAAGATTTTGCTAAGCTCATGTAGGGAGATTTCGAGATGAGCATGATGGGAGAACTTACATTCTTCCTCAGACTCTAAATCAAACAAATAAAGAAAGGGATCTCCATCACCCAAAGCAAGTATACCAGAGAACTACTCAAAAGATTTAGAATGGAGAGCTCCAAAACAATTGGTACCCCCATGAGCCCATCATATAAGCTTGACAAGGATGAAGGAGGTAAAAATATAGACTCAAAACTTTATAGAGGTATGATTGATTCTTTATTATATTTAACTGCTAGTAGATCAGATATTATGTTTAGTATTTATCTATATGCTCGCTTTCAATCAAATCCAAAAGAATCACATTTAAATATAGTTAAAAAAATTCTTAAATATTTAAAAGGTACACAAACTCTAAAATTATGGTATTCTAAGGACTCATCACTTGACTTAATAGGATATTCAGATGCCGATTTTGCTGGATATAGATTAGATAGAAAAAGTACTAGTAAAACTTACCAATTTTTAGGAGTTAACTTAATCTCTTGATTTAGCAAGAAGTAAAATTCGGTGACACTGTCTACGGTCGAGGCCGAATACATTACAGTCAGAAGTTGCTGTGCTCAAATCTTGTGGATTAAGCAACAACTTGAAGACTTTGGCATTAAACTCAATGAAACTCCCATAAGATGTGATAACACTAGTGCTATTAATCTAACTAAAAATCCAATTCAGCACTCTAGATCAAAGCATATTGAAATTAGATATCATTTCATAAGAGAGCATGTCCAAAATAATGATATAATTCTTAATTATGTATGTACTGAAAAATAATTGGCTGATATCTTTACCAAGACCTTAAGTGAAGATAGATTTTGTGAAATTAGAAGAGAACTAAGAATCTTTGATCCATCAACTTAAGTATCTTTTTGATTTCAAATTCTTTTTGTCAAAAAATTTATTGAACCAATTTTTGAGCTTAATTCTCATCTCTCTTTTCTTAAAAGCTTAAAACTATCCTTCATATGATCAATCTCTTAAATAGACACCCTTCTCTCAAGTTTTAAATTTTTTTAAAATTTTTTCATCATTTTTTTTTAATTTTTCTAGCCATGAGTCGACCCCCAGGGTCGATCCTAGGGTAAACTTGTAATTTTTATTAAAACCCATCGGGTGCTCTATTTTATTGAAAAATCTTCGTTTGTAAATGAGTCGACACTTTGCCTTTCGTCTTCCTCATCCCACCGAACAAAACCTCCTCCCTCTCCACTCTCTCAATCGCAAAAATTTCTTAAAATCCTTCTTCCCACCGAGTTTTCCCCTTCAAATCACCCTTTTAGGAACTAAATCTCTCTTTCTTTTCTTCTTCGTTTGTGCGGATCAAGCTTACCTTAGCTTCAAACCTTCTTCTCCAAACTGGCGGTCTATCTCCCCAAAAATCTCTGCTTTTCCTCTAAAATCCTTTCCACTCACCTCTCATTAGGTCTCCTAAGCTATTTGCAAGTCTCTCTTGTCCAAAATGGCTCTCAAATTGAAGCTACCATAGAAAAGAAAGTCTGTTCGTGGGTTAGAAGAGGATGTACGCAGAAAAAGAATGGCAGTCGAGCCCTCTCCTGCTCCAACCCCTGTTTCAGGTCCTGCTCCAGCTTCTACATAGTCTCCACTCAGTCCAAGCAAGGTACCTCTCTCCAATCGAAAAGTGAAATCTGGGAAGAACATAGATTTTAGGTTTTTTGAAAAAGAAGGATTCTCTATTGGATCAAAAATTAAAAGTCAAGGATGAAAGTTTTACTATCTATTAAAGAAAAATACTTATGTGGATTTGGTCAGAGAATTTTATTTGAACTTAAGTTACTGCAATGGAACAGTAAAGTCTTCAATGAAAGGTGTTAACATTGTTCTTGATCCATTGCATCAGTGAAATGTGCTATCAAACTTTTTGTCCCTAATAGTAGCAGGCATGACCTCTTATCTGGTAGGGATATATACATCATGTACCATGTGATCATCGAGACCCCCTTGAACCTTCCTGCTTTGATGTTTGTGGCTATGAGAGAGACCCTAAATAGGTCTAAGGCTCACTTACCTTATGGTATGGTACTCATCTTGGTCTTTAGGAGGTTCAGAGTCTATTTTGAGGGGAAGACAGTCACCAGATTATCACATTCTGACACCATCAACTGCCACACACTACATCGCATGGATTTTTCAAAGACTGATGGCGGTTGGTCGAAGGGTGTTGAGGAGAAAGCAGAGGAGGAGGGACCATCTTCACCTCCTCATGACACAAAGCATCTCCTGATATTCACTTTGTGTCTGATCACGAGGCTGGTCCCTCAGAGTTAGTGAGGAGACATGCTTCTGTACCATAGTCTGGGAGCAGAATAGATCCTTCAGAGATCAGACTTGCTAACGATTAGATTGAGTTGATGTCCCAGCGGGTTGCTTCCATTTTATCCCAGTAGTTTGCTACCTCAGATTTTGCTCAGAGGACGACATCTCAGGCTGTTTCAGACCAGACCTTGATCCCTCGTATCTCTACTGTCTTTCAGATGCTTACAGCTCAGTCCGCACGTATTGAGGAGCTTGAGGGATATATTCTGAGACTGACGGACAGAGTTTTGGATTTGCAGAGACAGGTATTAGCTTTAGCCCATCCCTAGCCGTAAGAGAACATCATGGAGGTCTCTGACCTATCTGCAGAGGTAGCTAGGCTTCGAGGCATTTTGCAAAGTAGCTTTGATTTTTTAAGGAGAGAGATTAGGGGCTCCAGTGAGACTGTCTCTACTCAGATTGGTACCCTAATGCAGTCCTTGTCGGGAGCTTTGAAACAAGTGGACACCATTAGACTTTCTCTCCTAGCACAGTACATAGCTTTTTAGGCTCCAGGATCTTCTCATCCTTCTGCTCGTGCCGGTACTTCTACCTGTGGCCGAGGCAGACGTGGTCGAGGATGTGCCCGTGGCTTTGATCCTGAGTCTTCTCATCATATCTCTGACTCTTCTGATGCCTCTAGCCATGATATTTATTAGATCTAGCATAATTAGTCTTTTATGTCTAGGATCTATCTTATGGCCTTTGTATTTGTTGACTGATTGACTCATGGATAGTTGTATTTTTTGTTATCCATGACTTTTGTATGGCCTATGTATTTTTGACTTGACTCGTATGTCACATTTTGGATATATATATATATATATATATGCTTTTATCTTATATGAATGTCATTTGGATTAATTTTTTATGAATGTCATCAATTGAAATATCTTAATTTTGTGATATGAAAAATATCTCATATATGTACTATGAAATATTATGAATGGCAATATCCTTTATGTGAGCAAATTAAAATATCCTTTATGATTGCTATAGTGAGGGAGAGTCTTTTTCATTTTTCTTTCAAAAGAGAGAGCAGTGATCTTAATTGATGTTATCAAAAAGGGAGAGTAGAGAAATAAATCGGGCAATAAGTAAATTTGTCAAAGAAAGTAATCTTATAAGCAATTTTCAAACTAATGTTCAAACTACTCATGATGTATTTTATTCAAATAATTAGCTATAATATTTAAGTGATGTATCTTCATAAATTTAAAAATTTTTAATCAATACTTTATATATGTTATATTTTACTTTTGCTCAAGTATTTTATCATCATCAAAAAGGAAGAGATTGTTGCTCTATAAATTGATTTTGATGATTACAAAATATTTGAGGGGGTTACTAATGATTTTGTCTTGAAAAAAGATTTATTGTATTTCAGGAGCAAAATTATAATTTTATTAAGTTCTGATTCGAAAGTCTCAAGAGCAAAAATAAAAGATTTGTAATCTATTGGAGGTAATTTCATATTTTTTGGATATGTATTTTGAAAGAAAATCAAGTTTAAAGAAAAGGGTCGACCCTTGGGGTCGATCCTTGTCAAAAGGGCTGAACGGAATGCTATTTTTGGCTGGCACACCCAAAAGGGACGATCCTATGAGTCGACCTCTATTGCTGTGCAAGCAAAAGATATAGAACAGTGATTTTTTGTTCTGCGCCACAGAGGTCGACCCTATAAGTCGACCCCTGCGACGAAAAATTTTCATAACGGTTAGTTTTTCAGCTCATTTTGACCGTATTTAATATTTATTTAATGCACTCCAACAGCTCTAATCTTGCCCAGATTACTCTCCACCATCTATTGAAGATATAAAGTCACTTAAAGGAGGGAAAAAGATAAGGTTTTCAAGCATTCATTTCAGCCCAAAAAGAAAAAATCCTCTTCAAGCAAAAGAAGCTTTCATTTCAAGTTCACCAACCCCTCAAGAGCTCATTCAAGTTTTTAACAACCTTGAGAAAAATCAAAAAAGCTTCTTCCTTATTGTGTAAAGTGTATTTAAAATTTTAATTTGCTTATTAAAGGAGCTAAACTTATATTTTCGTATGATTAACTCTTATACTCTATTTTTGTCTTGATCCTTAGTTTTGGAAGAGTTTCAAAACTTGAAAAAGTTAGTCCGAACCTTGAATCGAATTGTATTGGATTGGTTTGTACCTGAAAAATAAGTATTCTAGCTTGGGATAGCTAGAGTCGGAGGTACCGATGCTATATTCTTGTTGAATACGTTTTAGTGGATTTAAATTCTCAAGTAGGAGCTTGAGGAGTGGATGTAGGTGCAAGGTTGGCACCGAACCACTATAAATCTTGATTGTTTGTGTTGTGCTTACTCTCTTTCTAAACTTTCTTATCTTCTTGCATTCTTGCATCTCATTTCTACACATTGCTTAAATCACTAACTACATATAACTTACTTTTTATTACTTAATCCTTGTGGTTCTAAATTAACTTTAAAATTTCAAAAACTCAATTCACCTCCCGCTCTTGGGTTGCATAGCTGGACAAATTAAGACACCATAACGCAGACCGTCATCATGTGCCAACATCCACTTCTCTTTTTCTAACTCAGACAACCAGCTCTAAGCCTCTTCATTCACTGTTCTGATCCTACCCATGATAAAGTTGAACTTGCGAACTTGATGAGTGCTTCCTACTTGCCATACTGCTTTTTTCAGCAGTACATTTTTAAAATGAGTATTGAAATTACTGCAGATATATCTTAAGCAGTATCGATGATAGCCACATGGCGGACTCCATCCAATAGACTCATCTGCGATGGTATTTAATATACTTGGATGTCTGTAGAAATTAAGCATATTCGATTTCTATCTTTGACGATATGTGTTCTGAGCTAGAAAAGAAACCAACTCCAACTTGCAGTCATCTCATCATCCACAATTGCATATGCTAATAAAAATATCATATTCTCTACATCAATTCCTGTTGCAATTAACATCTTACTTTTAAACTTTTCATACAAGTACGTGCCATCAATGCTGATTACAGGACGGCAATGCCTAAAACCCTGAATGCATGGTTTAAAAGCCCAAAAAATATAATTTAAAACCTGGACATTGGAATTCGCAGTTTGAAAAAAATTTCATTAAACAACTGTATCGAGATTTGTATGTTGAAGTGCAGTCATATAATAGGATAATTTAGCATAAGACGGCTCTCATTCTCCATAAATATCAACCAATGCCTTCTGCTTTCTACACTATGCTTTCCTGTATGACACTGTATATTGAAATTGATCATTAATGGTTGCCACAATAGCTTCAGCTCTAACACCGGGATCTTTCTCAATAATATGTCAGACTAGTATGTCAATCATCCTTCCACTGACATGTTTGTGGTCTCGACTCAACTCCGTAAACAAACAAGTGTGAGGACCCTCATATCTTGTGATTTGAAAATATTCATGTTTTTTCAACAATACAGTACGAAGCCTCCATTTATAATTTTGAACATTATCTGATGATGTGCATCGTACGGACCACAACTTTGAATGTGACTGAACTACATTGTATGTCCGATGCTTCATAATGTGATAAAGATCAACAGCTCTTCTTACATAATCTTTACTCTTAAATATTAGACCTTTAGAAAATTCAATCATCGAGGAGTTACAAAACTGATAGTCAGAGTTCAATCTTCGATCAGCACTAACACAATCACTATCATCTAAATTTATATCATTAAAAAATTATGAAGATTCATGCAAATGAGGTTGAGGTTCTCCCACATTAATATTAGGCTGAACATCTTCATCATCATCCTCATCTTCACCATCATCATCTTAACTGCTACTGTCCTCATCCATCTAATCATCTTCATCTCCGCTTTCATCTGACTCAAAGCCTAGATTATTAGAATTTATTCCACTACCTATCCAGTCATTGTTTCCTATATGAGTGTCGTCTTCCGCACTTACCACTACTACCAAAGGAGAAGTCACCATAGCAGAAGACACAGGAGAAGTCACCATAGGACTTTGAATAATTGAACAACTAGGACCGGTAGTAGTAAAATATTGTTCTGCAAATATGACCTCAACACTGTCGGTTTGCACCATAGGAGTTACGAAAAGCGAGGAAGGCCCTATAGTATTGTCCGCTTGGGTTAAAAGCTGACTATAGTATCCAAAGCTCGGTACATCTTCCTTTTCAATATATAATTCTAAAAATTGATATTCTGAATATTTCAAAGGAAAGCTCAGCATTTTTTCGACATCTTCATCGTCATCAATTGGAACTGAGATATACTTGCTCTGTATTAACTGTCCCGATAGATTAGGAGATCTCCATTTCAATTTTATTTCATATTTCTCTTTGTCTACAAGAATACTGCTGTATAAATAGTCCAATAATTTTTGACGTGATAATGATGAAGATACTCTAATCATCCGATTTGCAGGGTGACTGTATTGCACACCAGTTTCATCATTCTGTATCATGCCATCATAATATAATAGTACACGATCCGAGTACTGGCCATTTTCTCAAAAAAATTTATGACAAAATCAAAATCAAAAAATTTAGTATTAGTAATTATTTTATCGTTCCAAAAGATTTACATAATAAATGTATCATATCATCAACAAATAGGTATAGATAGGTCCTATCCCATTCAAAAATTGTATTAATTCTATAGGTTAATTATATTAATCAAACGATACGCAATAAGGACCGAAAGAAATTTCGAAAGTATTTTTTCTTAGTTCTCCCCACACGGCTGAAAATATATGAGAAGAACTAAAGGAAAATACTGTCCGAAATTTCTCTCGAACCCTCTGCATATCGTTCGAATAATATAATTACCTACAGAATTAAATACAATTCTCAAACTGTCCAAACTGGACAATCAATTGATTAATATATATATTTTATGGTATCCGTATAAAAATATATAATCAAATATATATTTTATACGGATACCGTAGAATATCCTACATTGGTCAACTATCGGGTCTATGGTTTCATGAAATACAATATATTTTAAAATTATTAAATTAGGGTCGAATCGAATTTTAAAACAAATTCGAATCTAATGAGATAAAAATAAAAAATAAAAATAATGAGACAAAAATAAAAAATAAAAAGATCAAAATAGGAGGGCGCCGCAAGGTCGTCGTCGGTCAGCCACCGTAGGGCCGCGTGGGGCCGTTGTTGGGGGCCGCCGTCGGTTGGCCGCAGCAGGGCCGTGCAGGGCCGCCGCTGCTGGGCAGCGCGGGGCCGCCGTCAGGGGCCTGCCGTCGGGCTGTGCGGAGCCGTCGTTGGGGGCCCATCGTCGGGCCGTGCGGAGCCCCAGTCGAGGGCCCGCCGTCGGGTCATCGGGGGCCCACCGTCGGGGGCCCACCGTCGGGGGCCCATCGCGGGAGGCCCGCCCGAGGCCGCCATCGCGGGCCCACCGCACGGCCGCCGCTGGGGAGGGGCTACCACTGTTGGGGCCGCCGTTCGGGAGGGGCCACTGCGGGTGGGGATGGGGCGGGGCGGGGTGGCCGGCCAAGGGAAGGGGAGGGGCGGGGCGACCGCCGTCGCTCCACCGGTGGGCCAACGACATGGGGGGCGCGCGGGTCCACCGTCGGCCGGCTGTCGTCGACAAGCCAAGGAAAAAGAGGGAGGGAAAGAGAGGAAGAGGGAGAGAAGAGGGAGAGAGAGAGAGGAAGAAGAAAGAGAGAAGAGAGAGTTCATCGCCGTCGGAGCTCGCCGTCGTGCCGTCAGAGAGGAGAAGGAAGATGCGGAGAAGGAAGACGTCGGAGAAGAGGGAGTTTTTTTTTGGGGTCTTAAGCAACAAAAATGCCAAAAGGAATGGCATTTTTCAAAACGCCATTCCAAATGACATTTTTAAAAACACCATTTCCTTTGGCATTTTTCATTTCAAATTTTATTTTTTTTATTTTTTTCTTTTTTTATGATATTTTTTTTTATTTTTTTTATTTTTTAAAGTTATTTTTATTACATTTTTTAATAAAAAAAATAATTTAAAATGAAGATAGTAATTTGAAATGATAATTTTTATTTGAATTAAAGTTAAAATTTCTATTTTTTTAAATTTATAATTTTAATTTTTTAATATTTTTTTCATTTTTTCATTTTTTTATGATATTTTTTATTTTTTAAATTTAAATTAGAAATTTTTATTTTTTTATAATTTAAAATTTTAATTTTAATTTTTTTTATCATTTTTATTATTTTTTTCTATTTTTATAGCATTTTTTTCTTTGTTTAAAATATTTTTAAAAAAATTAATTTGAAATGGGGAAAGTAATTTGAAATGATGATTTTTATTTAAATTAAAATTAAAATTTTTATTTTTTTAAAATAAAAATTATAATTTTATTTTTTTATTTTTTTATGATATTTTTTATTTTTTTTAATTTTTTAGATATTTTTTTAAAAAAATTAATTTGAAATAGAGAAAGTAATTTGAAATGATGTTTTTTATTTAAATTAAAATTAAAATTTTTATTTTTTAATTCAAAATTATAATTTTTATTTTTTTCTATTTTCTATTTTTTATGATATTTTTTATTTCTTTAATTTTTTAAGATATTTTTTTAGGATATTTTTTTAAAAAAAATAATTTGAAATGGAAAAAGTAATTTGAAATGATATTTTTTATTTGAATGAAAATTTATTATTTATTATTTTTTAAATTTTTTAAGATATTTTTTTGAAATATTTTTTTAAAAAAATAATTTTTAAAAGAGATTGTAATTTGAAATGATGATTTTTATTTGAATTAAAATTAAAATTTTTATTTTTTAAAAATTTAGAATTATAATTTTTATTTTTTTTAATTTTTTATGATATTTTTTATTTTTTTATATTATTTTTTTAAATATTTTTTTAAAAAAATAATTTGAAATAGGGATATGAAATGATGATTTATATTTGAATCAAATTAAAATTTTTATTTTTTAAAAAATTTAAAATTATATATTTTTATATATTTTTTTGAAAAATAAATAATTAAATTTATTATTTTAAATAGTATTTTTAAAAATATATTTTTTTATTATGAATTTAATTTATTTTTTTTTTATCAATGAAAAAGAGACGATGATGTGGACACTGTAAACGTCATTTGGAATGTCGTTAGAAATGATATTTTATAAAATTTATATTAATTTGATAAATAAAATAAAAATTATATTATTTTTTTAAATAATTTTCTTTTAATTATTTTGGTAAAGGACTCGAGAAAAGGGAACGGCGGCCCTTCGGGTTTCTTCTTAGCGTTGAAGAAATTGCCCGTCTCTCCTTTTATTATGGAGATGCCGGAGAGACGGCCCGGCTACTCTCTTCTCTCCCAGTTCCCCGACGAGCCGCCGGCGGCGGCCGTGGCACTTGATTGGCTTCAGCGGCAGTCAAGCGGGAGCAGCGTCCGGGAGAGCTCCATGTTGGGAGATTGCTACCCGCCGCCGACCCTTTCGACAGTCTGTGAGGAGACGGCGATTGGCTCGTCCTCGCCCAACAAGAGCTGGGCGCAGCAGGCGGAGGAGAGGTACCAGCTGCAGCTCGCGCTGGCCCTCCGCCTCTGCTCGGAGGCTGCGAGCGCCGCCGATCCCAATTTCTTGGACGCCGGAGATCAGTTGGCTGTGGTGCAGAATGCTTCTGCCAAGTCTCTTTCTCATCGCTTCTGGGTATGGATTCGTGCCGTTTATTCATCAGATCGCGGTTATACTTTCTTTCCAATGGCTTTTGTTAGTTATATATATATATATATACATATATATATATGTATATATATATATATATATATATATATATATATATATATATATGTATATATATATATATATATGTATATTGTTTCCCTGTAGCTCTTTCTCATCGTTTCTGGGTATCTTGATCCACGTAATTTGATCATTAAAAGTAGCGCTATAGTTTCTTTCCTGTAACTCTATCCTTAAATCACATTTTTTTTAACTTTTTTCTTAATGTTGTGATTGCTAGCTTTTTGTTGATTTGCTGCCTCAATTCCATCTGTATTTATTTGGATTATTTTTTGAAGTGTTAAATTGGAGTTCTTATACTCGATTTCTTAAAAATCTTGACCTGTATCGGATCATAAAAAATAAAAATAAACCCAAAGAATAAGCAGCAGAACAAATAAAGAATCCGAGACTGAATATACATTTTGGCAAACCTCATATATGATTATAACACAATCCTTGCCACCGTTTAGGATACGAAAAGTTAGGAGCCAATAGTGGCAAAGAAGAAAGAAGACAATCATTTCTTTCTTTCTTTTCTTATTAAAAAGAGTGGGAAAGTAATATCTTATTATGCCTTTTAAATTATTAATAATAAAAGAAAGAGAGGGTTTTTTTTATAATCCAAATCAGTCAGTAGAAAAATGTTTTCATGCATACATTTATTCTACGCGTGTATGTATAATGTATGCATATTCTGCACCAGTTGGATGTTATGCATCAGAAAAACAAAAGGACAGGTGCACACAAAGAGGAGGACCTTGAACATGGTAATATTTCTATAGTAAAGTAGAGCATCCTTACAGATTAAAGCAATGAAAGCCATGAAGATGGTATACCTAGGTCCAAGGAGCTCAGCATCGACATCTCACGACTTAATTTAGGCTCACATCATCAACAACAGATCATAAAACTCCCATTCTTTAGAACTTATCATGAAATGACGTTTCCCAAATGCTCTAAGCCTCAGCTTTGACAAAAAAGTTTCACATTCACCACTAGTCACCTAAGATTCATGCTGGGATGCGCACACATATAGGCAATTCTTAAATTTCCTTCAACTTCCTTAAGTTCTCAGGACCCAGTTTCTCACATTTAGAAAAACAAAAGATACATTTTTCTTTAGGGTCACAAATGGGTCAGCCCCAGTGATTATTACACTACCCAGGCTTCAGTATAGCTCAGCCATACTGGGTAAAGCTCCCTTGGAGAGTCGATTTTCAAGTTGAGCCTGGGGTTATAATTCTTTTGAGTTAGCTACTGATCCAGTTCCACTTACTTACGGGCTGAGCCTCATAATGTTGTTTGAGCATCAGTCCTATTTTAAATAAATGAGCTTGAAGGATCTGTTACTAAAGCTGATAAAGGTTAAGTGATATGTGCAGGTATGTAGTTTTCCCTTCCAAATGTTAATAGCAACAGTTTCATGTAACATTTATTTACTCTGGGCAATATGCTGTAGTTCCCATATTTTAGTTTTTTTTTTTTTTGTTGTCTTACATAATACTTGCTTTTTTTCATGTCTAGGTAAATGGTTGCTTATCATACTACGATAAGATTCTAGATGGCTTTTACCTGATTCGGGGAATGGATCCACTTGTATGGACTTTATGCACTGATGTGCAAATAGAGAGTCGAATTCCATCTATTGAATCACTAAGGACTATTCAACCCATTGATTCATCAATTGAAGTGGCTGTGATAGATAGACTGGGTGATTATGATTTAAGGCAGCTGCAAAAAACAGTACTTAGCATTTCGTATAATCATGGTACAAGAAAGGATGTCATTGATAAGCTTGCCAGACTTGTCTGCACTCAGATGGGGTAACTTATTTGCACTACTAGTGAATGAGTGACTATAGATTTTGTTCTGATGCTGTCAGTTATTAAGTTCACACTTTTCTGACAAGGGGTGTAGCTTCTGATGAAGAATCTGAATTGCTTCCTCGCTGGAAAGACTGCAGTGAGTTTCTTAAGGCCAGTTCAGGTTCTGTTGTGTTCCCATTGGGCAAGTTATCTGTTGGTCTCTGCAGGCATCGTGCTTTATTATTTAAGGTAAAATTTCATTACCCATGCATACTTTTAGTGTCAATTTACGGAAAATTTAGACTTTTGAGAAACAAATTATGGAATTAGAGTTTCTTTTCTTGATTTACTTTTTAAATGCATTAACTTAATCCAAGGAGTACTTATCATTTTCCTTTTTTAAACTTTGTTGACTGTATCCAACCTTTTGCTTTGATGCTTACAGATGCTAGCGGACACAATCAATTTGCCTTGTCGAGTTGCCAAGGGTTGCAAATATTGTAAAAGTAATGATGCTTCCTCATGTTTGGTGCTCCTTGGGCCTGAAAGGTGGGTTCTACTTGTCAGACATTTAGTTGATTTTATAATCAGCATGAGATGGTGAAACAATTTCTAAATATTATACACATAGAATTGTGATAATAGAACTATGGAATTTGAGTGCATTAGGAATTAAAACTGCATGAGAGTATAGTTGTGAACTTGTGATAATAGAGATATGGAATTTGAGGGTGGCCTTGGTGCAAAGGTACGGTTGCTTTATCATTGCCTTGGTATCATGGGTTCGAAACATGGATGTAGCCACATATGGAGGGGGACAAGGCAGCGTATATTTGATCCTGCCCACACCCTATATTGGTGGAAGCCTCATTCATACGTTTAGACAACCTTTTCTTAGGAGTTAAAGACTGACTTTTCACATAGATATATAGATAGATATATCTGCATGAATGAGTTTGCATCTACATAAATGGACACACACACACACAAATATATGGGGAGAGAGAGAGAGAGAGAGAGAGAGAGAGGATGGTTTACTATGTGATGGTTCCAAAACTTGTTTGGATCTAATGTTTTAGCTACTTGAGCAGGGTAAGTTGTTCTTACCTGTGCCCTTCATGACCCTTTATTCACATCCTGTCACAAACCTCTACCACCCTACTCACCCCCCGCACCATTACCATCTTCATCATCCTAGCTCTCTGCATTTGCTTCAATGTTTTTGCATAAAGGAGGTGGCAGATTTCAGCAGGGGAAGGTGATCATGGGGGTGCAATCATTTGGGGGTGGATGGATTGGGCAGGAAATGAGGGAGCTAATGGATCTTGTTTTGATGGCTGCCAATGATGGTGAAGTAGGTTGGAACCAATAAGATGTATGATTTTGTGGCAAAAGGGTTTTGACAGGTTTTGATATGCATCTAGGGGTGATGGTGGGGTCGGAAGGGTAGGGTGGACAAAGAAAATGGAAGGGGTTGTTAGAAGGGATATGGTGAATCATTCTTTTGGAATTACATCATTTACTAATTCATCTTGATCTCCTAGTTAATAAATCAAGTTTAGGATTCCTCATATATCAACTCTTCTTAATCAAACACTGATCAGAGAAAATCATGATTTCTAGTTTAAACCTGCCCATTCACCTATTAGATAGCTACAGTTCTTGGACAGTAAGAAGGTTCGGTTGGCACCGATTGGAGGTTTGACTTTTGGAACTAGTTATTGCATGGATGAGGCAGCAGGTTCAGCTGGTGTATTTCACAAGAACAGGTTTTATTTTTGACATGCAGATCCTTGTTTTTTATATTTAGTAGTTTGGCTTTATTCTGGTGAAAGCCCACACATTTCAGACAGAACAATAAAATCTTGGAAACTCCTATCTCTAATGAGTCTTAGGATAATAAATACAAGTATACAACTGATACTTCTGGATTGACGGAAAATCAACATTGCCGTCAAATCAACTATAATAATGAAATTGTAATGGCGAATGGTTTGCCAACATATTTAGTTAATGTTGGGTGTTAAATCCTTTTCAAAGGATTCATGCTAGTTTGTGCTGGAGGTAAAACAAGAGATGTGAATGGAAAGAAAATGGTGAAAAATCAGACTAACAGTCTGAAAGAAACGACCAATAATCCAAGATAAGGCCAAAGTAGAGGTCCCTATCATTCTAGGTGCAAAATGGTGGAAAGTAGGATATGGCATATCATGTAAAAAGACGCTTGTTCTAGGTCAGCCTAGAGGTGATCTTGCATTACTGGAGGTCGATCTTGTAGGGTCACTTAGCACAAGGAGGTATGATGTGTGGTCATCTGGCTGGAGATTCAAGGTTGTGTGGGAGGAAGGTGATGGAGTGGCAGCCAAGGAGAAAAAGCATATGGACATGGGTGTGGAGGGGTACAAGTGGAATTATGGGATTGAGGGTTACTCAGAAATTTAATTTCATGTTTAGAAACCACATTTTCCCAAAATGAAGGCCCCTTTCCCTCAGAGAAAAAGGAGGCCCCTGCATTTTTCAAAAAATTTGAGTTTTGTGGCAGACCATGTGAGCTTAAAATTCATTTTGTTATAAAGTTGAAATCTCATTTCGCTACATGTTTTACGTATATCAGTTATAAAACATTGCGTCTAAATAGTCCCTTAATGTCATGGCTAGTGTTTCAGTGCTCACCTCTCAATTAGTTAACCAGTGGAGTGACTTCAAAACAGTAAATATTGTCTTTATTATCTGTATGATTTTATTTTATCTATGCCAATTTTTTATTCAACTTTCATCAACTTTTCACACAGGCAAATTATAAACGATCATGCCTAAGTTTGTAATAGTCAAATTGAAACTGTATGCATAATGCTAGTCTATACACACCAGAAAATTGATAGCTCCTATTTTTCTTTTAATTTGTATTATGGCAGGGAGTTTTTAATTGATTTGATCAGAAACCCAGGCTCTGTATGTGAACCTGATTCCTTGCTGAATGGTCTCTCCTCCATCTTGATTTCTTCACCCTTACACATCCCGAAATTCAAAATGGTTGGTATTACAGATAATCTAAGATCTCTGGCCAAGCAATATTTCCTTGTCTGCCAATCACTTAATCTCATGTTCAGAGATGCTTCAGCAGGTGACTCCCTTGCAGTACACTTCATTCCATTTCCTCAGAAAATTTTACTGCTTTTGTGCATGTGTCTTAGGATATTTTGCTTCTGCTTTTCTTTTTGGGGTGTCTTTGTGTGTGTGCATGTTGTGATGTTGACATGTTAAGACATGCAATCCCTTCTTTTTCTTACTAATGCCATTATTTGGTCAATGGACCTTACTGTGCGAATCATTCACAATTTCTAATTGTATGTCTTTGCCCTAAGTTTATAGGAGACAATGATGGAGTGTAGGCATTTATACCTGCTCTGTGGCAATGTTAGGATGAAGTAAACGATGGCATAAAAACATACATTCTGTCCTCCTTGCGCCATGCATTTTATTTATGGTTTAGGCACTTAGAGATCAAGATTGTGATATAAATGTCAGCCAATGAGCCAGAGGGTCATTTGACAAGCATGCAGAACAATAAACTTATTGCATAAAAATCACGTCTAATGTCACTTTTTTGTATTTTAAAATAGGATCTCAAGGTATAAGGATTGGATATTGACCACTAGGTCCACCACGAATGGAGCAATCCTTACTCTTGTGCTAATTATTTGTATTATTTTTTGAAGCAAAATACAACCATTTCCTTAATTGCTGAACTTGCACATATATTAATATCACTTTAGCAAGCTCTCTAATCAAGCAAATGGAGGTCAACTATGAAATGAGGCCTTTTTTCGATCTTGATAGTTGCAGACCCTGCTGAAAATGCACCAAATATTAGCTTAATTGTAGTAAAAAATTAATAAATTTCAGCTGGGATATGTAAGCAATTACTCCTCCTCCTACTACTATTACTACAAAAATATAAGGAGTTCATCTAATAGATGAGCGACCACTGCAGCAATTATGCATTTATGATCACAGGAGCAATTGGTGGCCAAGAAGATGCTATAGGCTGATTTGTGGTTGGAAATTACCTGTCAACTGTAACAGGTGGTGATGCTGAAGTTTCTCAGGCTACTCAGCCTCATGCTGAGAGAGTTGCTCAACCTGATGGCCAGGATGGAAATTTGCTACTACATGAACTACACAATCCTTCCCAGAATGTTGTAAGCTCAGAACAGATATTGCGAGAACAGAGCCATGTAAAGCAGATTGCACAAGTTGGGCATCTAAATGTTTCGCCAAGTCTAGCCTTCTCTGATTCAAGGGCTGAGAAAAATAATGACTTGAGATTCATCAAGGAACATCATTTTGGGCAAACTAAACCCACGAAAGATACATCGCTTGCTATGGATGATTTGATGATTCCATGGAGAGATCTTGTGTTGAAGGAGAAAATTGGTGCAGGTATATGCGTGTATGTGCATAATGTGCACATGCATTTTTGCATGCATAAATGAGTATTCATCGACTCTTACTGGTGTGTGGATAGGCATATCTATATTCAAAAGTACTAACCAAGTGCATTTTCAGGTTCTTTTGGAATTGTACATCGTGCTGATTGGAATGATTCAGTAAGTTCATGACCAGTTCTTTGTTCAGAATTATATTGATTTCAAGGTTCGAGATTACTATTACCATTGTTTCCATTCTATAATGGTTGAGACAAACTTAATATACCCAGTTGTTTACTTGGAATGACTAGGCTTCTTTTTGAAGCCTGTCAAACAATAATTTGTAGCATTGGCTTGACAAAACAAAAGCCTGTTCTTCAGTGTTTTGTCACCGCAGATGTAAGAATCAGATTTGGACAGTTATCCAAGTTTCTGACTATGCAGAAGGCAGAAAAGAAATATGTTTAACAAATTATTGATGCTTTTTTCGATACAAGGGCACTCGAATTAATACTCATTAAAGAATATTTTAATATCTACTTAAATATGCATATATAGTAGGGCAGAAAGCTGGCCCAAATGGATGTAACAAAATCAGTAGCATATTTGGTTAGTTAGGTCTTCAAAGGTTTTATAGAAATTATAGAAGAAATAAGGAAAAAAAACACTCATAAGTATACATGAATAAATATTAATCAATACAAAAACACCAGCATATGCATTCCTATACACCTGCAGACATAGAGAAACATAATACAGTTGTATATGACATTATTAATACACATTATGCAAATGTGTATGTGTTCTATATACTTCGACATTATATGATGATTAAAAATCATTTTATTGCTCTGATAAACTCATATGGATATATTTAGCATCTAACTTGCTAAAATACAAACTTTTATCAATGAATCAACATGAGGGAAATCACACATGATGAATTATTTTTAATAGTAAAAAAGAAATAACGGAATAAGAAAAATCCTTTTGAAACATGGTCCAGTGCAAGATAAGCTTCTATCCATAAGTGATCGATATTTATTTCAACTCTGAATGTTCAATTGAGCCAGCTTCAGGACTGCCCGCTAGCCTTAAATGGGCCTCTTCAAGAAGCCATTAGGACATTTTCCCCTGTTCCAAATTGTAGGGACCTAGTCAGCCATGGGAAGATTGGGTTGTTTCCTTTTCTGTTTTCTTTCTTTGAGCTGATTTGTAGGTGCACTCATTTGTAAAGAGCACCCCTTTGTGAAACCCTGACCAATGGGATTGCTTTTTTCTTTTTTCCTTCCAAATTTATGGGCATACTGTTCAATAGGATAAGTTTGATTCTTCAAATTCATTAACTTTGTTGTTTTTATATTTTGATGTGGCATGGGTTTTTCAGTCCTCAATTGCAACTACGAAAGGCTTTGAAAAGAGCCTCACAATGTGCCCCTTCTAATTGATTTCTGTTGAGTTGACAAGGATAGATCAATTGGAGCACTTGGCGTCATTAGTGTATGTTATCTGCAGTGTAGAGTTAATTCATGACTATGAAGCATGAGCCTACTATACTGGAATTAAGAGTAATGTTTAGGAATATGAAGTTTGAAGTCACATGCACGGAAACAGAGAATTTGCATGCTCTTCTTTATATATAATGGAAAAGGTTTGAGGCTGGCCTCCTCTAGCCGGCTCCCAAAAAGTGAAGCCATCTTTTATTCATCTTAATCTTGATGCCCAACCCAATTTAAGGTATGATTAGAGTTTCGAGGACAGCAGGCTTTGCACTGCTTTAACGGTACAGCATAACATGTTTTCCTTTTTTCCTTCGAAATTGTCTCTCTCCCTCTCTCCTCCCTTTCTGTCCCTGCATAGACTAAACCATCACAAAGCTTCTTGCTCCTTTAGTAATTCCTCCTTCCTCTTATCCTTTCAGGTCATGTGCATTGCTTGAGTGAGATTCTAGTAATTTTAATGGAAACCTATATGGAAGCAAAGTTTCATCTGAATCAGAAATTGCAAATGACATTGGCATGCTATTTTTTTAATCCTAATAATTGATAGAAGAATGAGGTATGGTAGACTGGCAACTCTCTTTACAACTTAAAGTTGGGGGAATTATTCATGGCTACACTTTTCAGATTCCATTCTGGACTAGCTTAAGATGGTATAAGAGATATCATATGGCATAAACTTGAGAGTTAGTCAAAATTGATAGTAGATTAGTATATTGTAGTAAATTAAGAAGGATGGAATTAGAAATCAGTATATTAGATGCATGTCAAGAATGCATTCATGGAATATAACTGATTGGATATTCTTGAACTTGTACTAAAGGCCTTAAAAAGTATCATGGTGAGGGGGGATGAAGGTGGTGAGAAGAGACTTGCGGAGGATTGACATACCTGAGATTTGGTTTCTTATAAAATAAATTTGGTGAGAAGAGACTTAGAAAGATTAAGGTATCAGCATGGATATTAATCTCACTATCTCAATGTCAAATTCTTTAACATTGATATTATTGTTTTGAATTTTATTATGTTTGAGACTATATTTTATTTTCTTACGACACAAACTTATCAGTTGTTACCAATATTTAGATCAATTTTCTCTCTGTTGAAAAACCAGATTTATCATCTTTTAATGAAAACATTGTCTTATTACTTACATTTTTCTTTTGGATGCTGCACCAGTAAGATGAATCCTTTTGTATTCATGCAAATTATTTAACTAGCAGGATGTTGCGGTGAAGATTCTCATGGAGCAGGACAACCATCCTGAGTGCTTAAAAGAGTTTTTAAGGGAGGTATACAACATAAACTTTTGTGCAGGTCATATTAGGTGTGCTTTGGAATTGTCATCTGGCATACTTCTATGAGCAGGCTTACATTTGAGACATCATGTATGCATTTAAAAAATGGAATGAGCAATGTTGATACATAAACCTCATAAATGTGGATTTCTTATTTTTGAAATGTAAGTTTAATACCTAAGCAAGCGAAGCGACTAAGCTTTTTGTAATGGGTTAAATGGGTTTTAGCCCATTACTCTGTTGGTGGAGCTAAAATTGCTGCAACTTCGCTATTGTAGAATCAAATTGTCATCCTCTAAAAAGAGTGATCTCACATTTACTGTTGAGTTGATGATATTATTGACCCAAATCCACAAAATTGTCTTGGCACTAGCTTGTGCCAACTCTTTCTTGGGACTCATATAATCAATGAGCCTTTAAGACGAGCACTCCTATTTTTATCAATATCGCATCCCATATTTTGGAAGTTGTTGCTTAATGTTGTACATAAAATGCCACTATGGGGTATATATGTAGGTTTCTGTGAATGGAATATCCTTTAGCAAGAAATATGTTTGTCATTCATGACTAAGTTGTAGTCCTACTGATTATAATATCATTTTTGTGCTAGGTTGCAATAATGAGAAGTCTGCGGCATCCTAATATTGTTCTTTTGATGGGTGCTGTTACTCAGCCTCCTAACTTGGCAATTGTTACAGAATACTTGTCAAGGTTTTTTCCTCCCAGACTTTTTTTTTTGGCAGTCCATTGTTTACATCATGCAAGCAAGGTCCAGTCCACCATGATAAGGATATTATTGTATCGTTATCTTCAATTTGCAGAGGCAGCTTATATAGGCTTTTACATAGACCTGATGCAAGAGAAAATCTAGATGAGAAGTGTCGTCTAAATATGGCTTTTGATGTGGTATGTCTACATGTTCCCTGTGAATTTTGAATTATAATATCTGCAGAATCATGTTGGATGTTGGTCAGGTTAAGCAATTTGAAGCAGATTTTGTCTGTTCCAATATACATTAGAAGTGTTAACATTGGTGCAATATGATTGGTTTACACAGGCAAAAGGAATGAATTATCTTCATCAGCGCAATCCCCCAATTGTTCATCGAGATTTGAAATCCCCAAATCTCTTGGTTGACAAAGAATATACAGTGAAAGTGAGGCCCACAAACTCTCTCTCTACTCCTGCAAAATGATGAAGTTGTATATGGCTATGATGAAGGACCAGTGCTTATTTTAATATCATTACCCTGTTATCTATGTTCTCATCCTTATGATGACCGCACAGTTTAGTTAATGGATAATGATTGTATTCAGCATTTTGTTAGATTACTGATTGTGGCTTTCTCTGTATGTTTAGCATATCATACCTGCCTTAAATGAAACTCATCAATTAATTAGTCAAAAGAAAAAGTATTTGAGGTGCCACCATCAGTTTCTGGCAGACAAGTATGTACATCAGTTGATGCTCATCTTAATTTAATTTACTAGTTTAGTTGTGATCATCCAGGTGGGTGACTTTGGCCTCTCCCGGTTAAAGGAGAACACGTTTCTATGCTCCAGGACTGCAGCAGGGACTGTATGTTTCTGTAGACTGACTTTGCATAATTTGCTTCTTTGTAAAACTAGTACATGCATAGTTTTTGTAAAGTTGTGACTTCTCATATTCAACAGCCCGAGTGGATGGCACCAGAAATTTTCCGTGATGAACTGTCAAATGAGAAGTCTGATGTTTATAGCTTCGGTGTGATCTTATGGGAGCTTATGTCATTACAACAACCATGGAGTAATCTAAATCCAGCTCAGGTTTGTAATCTTTCTCCCCATTGAATGCTAGAGTTAAAAATAGATCCTTAGGCTTGACTAAATAATGGAAATCTGCCAATGCAAGAATGCTGGATGACTGATGTAAAGATGGGTCTAATAATCCTTTTAATTTCAGCAACCTGATGATGGACAAATTGGTTTCACTTCAAGGTATCAATCTTTTCTAGATTGATGTGGTAGTCATTTTCAGTATTTTTTAAAAAGAAGTAAAGAGCACTAATTTGATATAAAGGTGAATTAAGTAGATTTCTTTTTGGTTCTGATAATGGCGTTGCACGCTGCTTCAATGCTTGATTGAGTAAAATTTTATGATGTTTCTGTAATATGGCCAGAAAGGAGGATGCCCAGGAGAATTACGGTTGTCATTATGTTGCAATCAGTATTATATGCTTCAGCGGCTCTGATTGCTATACTTGGTTGACAGCTAAGGCATGTTTTTTACCAAGTAAAAAATTCAGCAACCTGGCAACAACAAATGGGATGTTGCTTTCATGGTATCTATCTTTCCAGATTGATGCGGAAGTCATTTTCAGTTTTCTGTATAAGAGATAAAGAGCATTATATCTGATATAAAGGAGAACTAGGTAAATAGCTTTCTGGTTGTTATGATGATATTGTCATAGCTGCTTCAATTTCTGACTTAGTAATTTGTGCTGTTTGCAATAATATGGCTAAAAAAGGAGAATGCCCAAGAAAAATTGCAGTTATCACTGATGGTGTATTTTAGTAATTATATTTCTTGCTTGAGTGACTCTTGGTAGGAATGCTTGGTTGACGAGTAAGGCATTGTTTATATGAGTGAATGTAACATGCTAAAAGCTGCCCGCTATGTTGCATAGCTGTTGTGATCATGAGCAAAGCTCTCTAATGGAAATGATGAAGTTGTAGGAATGATGGTGTATAAAGGGGTCATCAAAGATGGAGTAAGGAAATATGTGTTTGTGATATTGAAGAGTGATCGGTCTCAGTTCCTTTATACCATGTTCTTATTTTTGCATAATCAATTCAAGGATATTACACTATGTCTGGTTGAGTTCATCTCCTGGGCTGCTCAAGGAAAACTCTTTCATGCCTTTTTGAAATGGCATAAAGTGAAAAAGTACATGTAATTGTTAAAGGTCTTGAACTCATTATTCTCCCAGGAAGTGGACAAAGTTGCCAAAATGCCGGGCCTATCATTCTTGATGATTTATTGGCATGCTAATTATAAGGTAATCCAGGGACTCCTTTGCAGCAGTCAAATGGGCATTTGACTTCCATGGACAGCAATACCAATGAATTCAATAATCCACTAGTGCATTCCATCGACCAGAAAATTCTAAATCCTTTTGGGGGATATAGACCATTTTAGGTTCAGTTTATTCCTTATTATGGCTCCAATTATAATTATGTTCACTAATATTATCTGATAAGTGAAGGTTGATGTTTCCTTTTGCAGGTTGTTGCTGCTGTTGGTTTTAAGGGCAGAAGGCTCGAAATTCCTAGTGATGTAGATCCACGAGTGGCTGGTATAATCAAAAGTTGTTGGGCTAAGTATGTGGATGGATTCAAATTCTTTTCAGTTGTGTTTGTTGATATTTCCTAACTTGTGTTTTTATAATGAAATGTTCAAACTGCAGTGAGCCATGGAAACGTCCTTCTTTTGCCAGTATCATGGAATCCTTGAAACCATTAATCAAGATTTCCAACACCACAACCAGTTAATGCATGAGTGTTGCAGTTAACCTAAAAGTGGTGATATGATGGTTCTCTTGAGCTCTTAATAGGAATTTTCTCACCATTTGAACTATTTTGGTGGTCAGATTTGAAAAACAGAAGTTTTGTTCATCAAGATCAGCTTAGGTGCTCCCTCTAACCTGTAACTCTCAGACTGGCATATGGCAGCCAACTAGTTTCAGTTGACGTCACTGCATATTCCTTTTTCAGATCTTCCATATCCTTTTTATTTGTTTTTATATTAATTGTTCAGGCATTTCAGTTGGAACTTAAATCTAGTGTAATAAGTAAAAAACTTTAAGATTTCATAGTAGAAAATTCAAATATCTCTCTATAATAGATTTATAAAGTTGAACAAGCTATGTGTTTTTTATGTATCATGCTCAATGAAATTTGACCTGTGAACTGTATGGTGTATCCACCTGATTTTCGAGTCTCCTTGGTCTATGGTTCATGTGCTGATCACTGATGTTGCTACTCATTAGGCTTAATACGGTAGCTTAAGGTTGATAAACTTTTAAGACTTGATTCATTTGGTTTTTTGGCATCGTCATGCAAAAGCTGGTTTGCTTCAATCCATTTTATTTCATCATCCTTCATGACTGATGACTATAAATCAGTCTGTTCAGTGTTCACTCAGGCCACTGCACATAATTCAGTCATTTTTTCTTTTCCAGTTTATTGCTATCATTTGAATCCATGACATCTGGAGCCATCCTGTGGATCTGGTCGTGCTGGCTAAAGTTTTATTAAAGACCGAATATTCCTTTCATTTCAGGTCATGCTGGTTGAGAGCTGATTGGTTGTTAGATGAAACCCCTAGAATAAAGTTGTGAGCACATTCCAGCATTAGTTACAATACATTGATTCTGTTACTGTTCTTTAGACAGGATAATTGGCACTTATTTCCCTCCTGTAATTGTTGGATGGTGGAGCGATGTAAATTGCAAAGCTACGAAGGCATATGACAAGGAAAGTATGATGGCTTCTCTGCCTTTACCAGCAAGTGTGTTTGCAGGCCAATGATCTGTCATGCAAGCATGTGAGTTGCTTTGTAACTGATTTAAAAGAAATCATAGATAATTGAGTATATTTACATGTAACAGCATAGCTCGAGCATCAAAATTTCTAGTTGGGGTATGAATTTGAGCAGCTTAATAGGTCATGCTCTTCGGCTTGTTTGATTAATATCCGCTGTCAATGCTCCTACATCAGTCGTTATTCATGCCAACAATTTACATTTCTTTTAATATCCAATTATATTTATGGTAAGTATGGCTGTCATTCTGAATCCCTGAAGGAAAAGTAAAATCTCTCTCTTTTTTTAGCAACTGCTGTTATAAGCATCATGTCCTGTGATAACTATTTTAGCGAACTGTCCTTCTAATTTTTCTCTGTTTCTTTGCTAAAATGCTAGTCTTCTAATTGATGTTTATTAGTGTACCTGAATAGGTACATAAAATGTCATTTTTGGCGGACCTTTCGTCTCGCAGTTTGTCTCATGCAGCACGAAGGATCTTTTCAACATATCTATTTTTCAAAATCACTTCTACTGATTCTTTTACTCTGTTTTTTGGATTCTAATTGATAAAGGACGGTGCTTTCTGGCTTCCTAATTGAAAGGATTCTTTTCGTGCATTGATAATTGCATGTGGCTCATTTGTGTACTTAGATATTTTGTGTGAACATACTTCTTGAATGTGACGTATGCCTTCTTCCGGATCTTATTTCTTTGCAGTTTTTTATTACCCTATCTTTATCAATAGTATTTCAATTTACTTGTATCTAAATTCTAAACTGTTTTTCTTTTCTCTTGCCCCTTCTAGAACCAGCCATGGAAGAATCTTAAAGACACTCTAAATTTATGGAATTTGTTTGTTGGATGTGCCGTGTGTGATTATTAGAGGACTTATACTTGTAATTGTTTGAAAATTCCATATTAGATTGTATGAACACACTCATAGTGAACAGCGCTTGCTAAAAGTGGTCATAAGCAATAAGTTGTGAATCGCTAAAAATATATAGCGTCGTAGAAATAGGAAGAAATAATTTAAAAATCCTAGTCAGCGATGTTCGAATGTTCTGTAATCGTTTGCATAACCATGGAACGCCATGGCTCAGGGGATAGGCTATCCCTGGCTGATCAGGGAGTGCTTCAACAGGAGATAACCATGCAGGTCTTACCGTCTTAGGCTGGAAAAGCAAGCAGCATTCACACGGTGATGGTTAAAAATTTGGCGGTTTCTTGGTTTGTCACGGTCGAAGTGGGGCTCCCATCCGAGGGTTTAACCGTGAAAAAAACGATGAGGAAGAGAATGAGGATGTGTGAAGGCGTAATGTTTGGAACAGGACTGAGGGTTGAAGATTTAGGTTGGAGCGAAGGAACGCTTTTATAACGGTCAGGTGCTTTACGGTGGAAAGAACTCAAAGAGGATAGAAATGGACCCTCATCCGAGTCTACGATGGAAAGTATTTGAAGACCGAAAAAATCCATGGAAAATTATTTGTTTATAAAGAAATTTACGGGCACTTGCATGGAATCGACTAGCCACTTTGTCATGGAGGCAAGTCGAAGAACACAAAGCTAATCCCTTTCGAGTTGAGATTTGCATGGTCATTGGACTCATTCCTAGTCAACGCTTCCTAAACCTTAATTATACAGTATGGTGCTCTGTAATGGGGTTAGCCCTTCCCCAATATCTTTAACCTTTGATTCCAAATCACTTGGTACATCTACGACTTTGCTAACGATTTATTGTATTTTTCAATCAGGTCTGACTATTTATTTGCAAGAGTCAAAAAATATTGCATTTCCGATTATTTGGGGGAGAAAATTTCTCACCTGATCAATCACTAGATTGATCGTTTACAAATCGAGTACGGATGAGCCAATCTCGGTCTGCCAATGAGTCAGGTCACAGTTAAGGATCCTCAATCGTTAGGTCATAAAGAGAAGATTATATAGTTTATAATTTATATTTATTTAAGTTATGAGTTTTTGGATCATTGAGCCAATAGCTTAGATCTAAAAAAAGAGATGATTTGCAGCATAAATTATCCAAAATAATTGAAAAAATATTTATTTAATATAGAGCTCAGAACTAAATGGGCTCTTGACTTAATGCTCAGTAGGTTGGCGGGTCGGCTTTGGGTCAGCTACCATGAGCCTTGATACTTGAGATTAAGAACTATTATGGTTAATCTTCTCATCGTCTGATCATCGAAGGTGCACACCTGCAAGAAAAATCCTCACTGACTGGAGATGTCTCCGACGGAGATCCTCCGACGCTCAAGTCAGAGAGGAGACTAGGCAACGGTGGAAAAACTAGGGGCTCAGCGAGAGAGAGAGCTTGAGAGTTTTTTTTTCAGCTTACCAAAACTGTTGCCTTACCCCATTTTATAGTAGAATGTGGTATGGTCCCGCTATTAATGGTGCAGACAACTAGAGAGTTGTCAAATCGTCGGGGGCTATCAAATCATTGTGGATTGTCAGGTCATCAGAATTAACCCATGTCCTTGATAGGACAATGCCCCATGGCGGTCGTACAGCATGTCCTTGGAAGGACAATCGTCCATAGCGGTTGTACGGCGTTTGGACGGACTGGCCGACTATACGTCGGTATTTGGTTGCCAGGACGTCGGGTGATGACTCGAAAACACCGTCGGCTGATCTAATGCCTTGTGAAAGTCGGATGTCGGCTGCCACCCCCGACAGTGAGTCGGTGGTATGGATTCGGCCGCTCGATCGGTTGGAAACGGTATTGGCCTGTCTGGCCGACATACCTTTGGCCGGATATTGTCGGCAGTTATTGTTGGAGTCGTCTGTCTGTCCGGTGGGTAGAGTCGGGCGTCGGTAGGACCGTTCTGAGGATAAGTCGGCGTATAGGGGTCAGTCGGTATATCCCAACAGTTGCCCCCCCGACTCTTGAGTCTGATGTCGTGTCGGCCCGCATTACCACGTGGGTGATGGCCTCAGGCGAAAAGAGTCATTTTCCATCACGTCATGCCCCGACTCTGCCGACTGTACCAACGGATGATCCGACGTCATATGTCTCATTGGGAATGCAAACCGCCGTCGGTTAATTAATTCTGAGATGCGATTTTTTTGCCATGTGTTGGGGGGCTATTGGGCTGGAACCGTTCGCGTGGATGGAGGCAACGTGGCTCGATCTAGGGCAGGTGCGTCGAACCGTCAGATCGAGGAAGGGCCCAGGCACTGCCACATGTCAACATCCGAAAAATCCTCGTTTGACGCGCTTTCATCTCGATTGTCGAAGGGCCTTATATATATGCGGCCACTCATATCCAAAGCTTCACTTTTTACTGCCCTGTTTCTGGCGCTGAGGCCCTGTCGAGTTGTCTCCCAGTTCTAGGTAGCTGTTTCCGTCCTCCTTCTTTGAAAGCTCTTCTCGAAGCTTTTCATTCTTGTTCCTTTGCATTTTCACCTTTGCATTCTCCTTTTTATTCTCTTTTCTTAGGGCTAGCATTCTGGCTAGAACCTCTCCTCGAGGAAGTCAGTCGGAGAACTCGACCGATGATTCTCGATCAACCCCAGAGGTGGAGGCTTCTTCACTTTCGGGACCGAACGTCGAACGGCTTAGGGAACAATATGGTATCCCGGAGCAGTTCCGACTTTTCACCCCTGGGGCTGAGGGTCGGGTTAATAGCCCGCCTCCGGGCCAGGTGGCCTTTTATGTTGAGGACCTTCGGGCAGGTCTTCGCTTCTCGATTCTGGAGTTCGTCCGGAATGTCTTGGATTATTACGGGCTTTGCCTGACGCAACTGGCGCTGAACTCAGTCCGGTTAATAATTAGCTTCGCTTTGTTGTGTCGGCTCTTGCCGATCTTTCCCCGCATCTCTCTCTTTCAGACATTCTTCATCCTCCGACCCCACCCGAAAGTCCGAGGGTGGTGGTTCTTCAATCCCCGGAAGGGCCTTTCATTCATTATCGATCTTCCATCGTCGATCCACGGGTGGAAGAATCAATTTTTTTTTGCTTCTTCTTCGCTACCCTGGGGGTTTCCTTCTCGCTGGGGCGACCCTCGAACTCAGCCGAACGAAAACAGTCGGGTGGAGGCAAAAGATCGAGAGGACTTTCACCGACTGAAGGATATGTCGGTGCCAAAGCAGAGAGAGCTCGTCACCGAGCAAGCTCTCTATGACCTCGGCCTAAGTTCGATTCTCTGCTTAGGTACGATTCGGTTTGTCAGTCATCTTTTGACTTTTTCATCCGTCTTCGAATTTGTGCTAATCTTTCATTGAAATTGCAGGCATGCCGCCGAGAGTAAGGCTAACAGATGCCAAAATTCGGCAGCACGCTACGAAGAAGAGACCGGTGCCCGGGGTCGGACCTTCGCGGCCACCCAAGAGGCCCCAGACATCATCCCCGACTGTCGTTGCGATGGCGGCTGCGCAGCCTAACACCAAACGGGCGTCGGGCTTTGAACCAGTCATCGCCTTATCGGTGCCGGCGGTGCCGTCCGTGGAAGGGGCGGCGGAGGGGGCAGCCGAAGGAGTATCGATGGCCCCGCCTGTGGAAGAGGTTCGGGTCGAAGCACGCGAGCCCGAACAACCTGCGGCGGCTCCCGTTGCACCCTCGGGAGGAACTCAGTCGAGTTCAAGCTTTCCATCCTTCTCCGATCTCCGGGCCTGGGCAACTGATCGGGGGAAGGCTCCGATGGTGCCTGCGGACGACACAAGATCGGTGGATCGCATCGCGTTGTCCGACGTTCGGGTTCCCGAGGGAGCGTCAGCCCTGGCTAACCATAATTTGGCCAGGAGGTTGTGTCAGGCAACCATTCTTCCGACCGATCGAGATGCTCTCTTCCTTCTACCCAACCATGATCAGGGTGAGTTCTTCTTTTCCTTTCCTCTTCATTATTATTTTCATCATTTTATTTTCTTGACGACCGGCCTTCTACTTGCAGCTGATCCACACCATGTCCTAGTTGGAGGCCGGGTACCGGAGGTTCGGCGACATCCGGGTGGCCTGGAAGGACAAGGCAGAAACCGTCGAAGCCGAGAAGGCGACGCTGGTGGAACAGCTGAAGCTATCGGTCGACCGCGAGGCCAGGCTCGAGGAAGAGATTTCCCGACTCACCGACGGCCTGGCTGCCTCGGGGGCCGAATTTCAATCGGCCCGCGAGCAGGTCAAGCGCAAGACCCGTTTCGCTCATCGACTGCGGCGTGAGCGGGACGGTTGCATTAGTGAGCTCGATGCCGAGCGCGAACAACTTCAGGTCAGCTTGGAGAATCTGGCCAAGGTCGAGAAGAACCTATCCTCCACCCAAGCCGTTGTCGACATAGCGATGGCGGAGGCGGAGTCGGCTAAAGAGGTGTTAAGCCGGGCGGTGGAGGACTTTCGCGGCTCGGATGAGTACCGGGAGGAGCTTCTCGAGAGTGGCTTCGCCTCCTATCGAGTGGGGTACGAGGATGCCCGGGATGCAATTCAGAGGTTGCACCCGAAACTCGATCTGATTAGCATCGTCTCTCCAGGGTCGGAGGATCAAGCCGCAGAGGAGGAGGCCGACCCAATATCGGAGGATCAGATGACTGCAGAGGAGGCCATCCTTGGGTCGGTGGAACGAGCTACCGAAGGTGAGGCGGTTCCAACCTTCGATCCCACTCCGACCCGAGTGGGTACACCGATCGCTCCCGAACCCTTCCTGGTGCAGGAAGTTGATTCCGACGAGTAGTCGGGGTGTCTGCTCCATCGTTTTTATTTTGTTTTTGTTTTGCCTTTGATATTTGTAATCGGACTTCAGCCCAATTTTGTAAGTCTAACTTCAACTAAATGAAATCGAAAACTTTTCGAATTTTTCCCTGCATGCGGTTTAAAGTGTATATCTTGCCGAGACATCTCTGAGTGTATGGGTCGTAGCTCCGACATACCTCGTTAGGATGTTCGGTAGGATCCAGCGTAGTTAATCAAGATAGTTAGTAGCGTGCGCCTTGCTAAGGGCAGGGCAAGCTCCGATCGCAGACCGACGTCCCGACTATCATATAGGTTGCATAGGATCCGATGGTCGAGAGTCATTCGATGCAGTTAGCTCGGATGTCGATTGTAGGTCGACTGTAGGTCGAGTGTCCGTCGCCCAGACCTTGGTCGGGCGTGCACGTCGAGCCGAGCATCGATCAATCTCCGAACGAGCTCATTGACACGATCAATCCGTAGAATCTGGTAGTCGAGTAGTGTCCGACATATTTGATTAGGATAACGATGACAAGTCGAATATCCGTTGTCCGGCCCTTGGTCGGACGTATACGTCGCGATGTATGGTAAACGGTGGCAAGTCGAATATCTTTCGATCGATCGTGACCAAGTCAGTATGTCGCAAGTGCGACCGCGATCGTCTTGACATTTTGTCCTTCTTAGTCGAAGCTAAGTCAGCAAGTTAGCCAGCCGCATTGATCGAGAGTCGACTGCGGAAGGAGTGCGGCTTCAACTTAGAGAGGTTTCATCGCCAGTGCTGGCCTTTCGTTAGTGTAGACAGAACGATTCTCGTGAGAGTTCGATGTGTCATCGACGATCGGGTCGTAGGTTCCCAATGAAACGTCGGGCCCAAGTCAGGGCGTCGGCGCTCGTACTTCTGGCGAGGGCCGACCCTCGATGGAGAGCCAAACTTTGTAGACTCTGAGACTTTGAAATTGAGTTGTATTCCGAACAAATGCATACAGAATTTACTGATGGTACAATTTCAGGTTGTCGGTATTCCAAGTCTGGAGAATGATCGTCCCTTCTAGGGTCTCAAGTCGGTAGGTGCCCGACCTGCAGGTATCCACTATCTTATAGGGTCCTTCCCAGTTCGGAGACAGTTTTCCTTGACCCAGAGGCTTCGAGACTTTTGCCTTTCTTAAAACCAAGTCTCCCGGTCTGAAAAATTTTGGCTTAACTTTAGCATTGTAGTATTGGGCCACTCTTTGTCGGTAGGAAGCCATACGGAGTTGAGCCTCACATCGGAGTTCGGGTAGGAGGTCCAAGTCAGCTCTCCGACACTCGGAGTTGCCTGGTTCACAGTACTGCTCAACTCTAGTCGATGGTAGCCCGACCTTGAGTGGGATCATTGCCTCCATCCCATAGACCAAGTTAAAAGGAGATTCCCTGGTCAGAATACGGGGTGTCGTTCGGTATGCCCACAGGATCGAGTGCAATTCTTCGACCCAGAGGCCTCTGGCTTCGTTCAGTCGAGTCTTCAATCCATGCAGAATGGTCCAGTTGGTTATTTCGATTTTCCCGTTGGATTGTGGATGCCCGATCGAGGTCAGCTTGTGCGTGATATGAAATCTTGCACAGAACTCTCTGAAGTCTTGGTTGTTGAACTGTCGCCCATTGTCGGTGATGATAGTGTGTGGCAGTCCGAATCTGGAGATGATGGATTTTTGGATAAAGTCTTCCATCTTACGCTCGATAATTTACGACAGGGGTTCGACCTCCACCCACTTGGTGAAGTAGTCGATTGCGACGACTATGAACTTCCTTTGGCCAGACGTCGGGGGGAAAGGGCCGAGTATGTCGATTCTCCATTAGGCGAAGGGCCATGGGGCGATGATGGAAGTCAGCTGGTTGGCGGGCTGGTGTTGTATGTTGGCATACTTTTGACATGGCTCACACCTCCGAACCAAATCAGCCGCATCTTTCTTCATGGTGGGCCAGTAGTATACTTGCTGTAGGACTTTGTAGGCCAGGAATTTGCCCCCCAGGTGACTTCCGCAGATCCCTTCATGCACCTCTCTGAGTGCGTAGTCCGTATCCGTCGGTCCCAGGCACTTTAGCAAGGGAAGGGAGAACGATCTTTTGTAGAGTCGCCTGTCCATCATCACATATTGGGAGGCCGTCCACCGGAGTCGCTTGGCTTCCACGGGGTCTTCAGGGCTGGTTTCGTTGGTCAGATACTGAATAATTGGATCCACCTAACTTGGCTCGGCCGTCAGTTGTAGCACCTCCTCAGTCTTGTCGACGCTCGGTTGCTCGAGACTCTTTACGAGTGTCCGGCCCAAAGTGCCGTAGGCGGATATCGCAAGCCTGGAGAGTGCGTCGGTCCGAGCATTCTCCGTCTTGGGAATTTGGAGATCTTGAAATACATGAGGTGCACCACGAGATCCCTCACCTTCTGGGAGTATTTCACCATGGTCGGATCCCGCGTTTTGAATTCGCCTCTGACTTGCCCTACAATCAGTTGGGAGTCGGAGAAGACTCTGAGGCTGTCGATCCCGAGCTCCTTCACCACTCTCAAGTCAGCGAGAAGTGCTTCATACTCAGCTTGATTATTAGAAGCTTTGAAATTGAATCGGAGAGCGTACTCCGTGACTACTCCCTCCGAGTTGGTAAGCAGGAGCCCGGCCCCGCTCCCCTGAGCATTGGAAGCTCCGTCTATGTGTAATACCCAGGTTGACCCGAGGTTATATTCAGAAGTTGCAGCTTCTTTGGAGCTCCCGTCTTCCGACATTTGGTCGGTTGTCGGGCATTCCGCAATGAAGTCGGCCAAGACTTGGGCTTTCAAAGCAGATCGCGGTCGTACTGGATGTTGAACTCTCTCAGCTTCACTGTCCATTTCGTCAGTCGTCTCGATGTGTCGGGGCGATGCAGGATTGCCCTCAGGGGTTGGTCGGTGAGGACCACGATGGCGTGCGCTTGAAAATACGGACGGAGTCATTGCACTGATATGACCAAGGCAAATATCATCTTCTCCGCTCTTGAGTATCGAGTTTCAGCTTCGTGGAGCACTTTGCTGGTATAATATATGGGTCAGTGAATTTAGCTCTCGTCCTCTCGAACGAGTACCGAACTAACCGCCTCTAGGGCAGTAGCCAAGTAAAGGTACAATATTTCTCTGACCTCTGACTTTACAAGCAGGGGTGGAGAAGTCAGATATTTCTTCAAATCTTCGAAGGCTCGTCGGCACTCATTCAGCCAAGAGAAGTCCTTTGTCTATCTCAGGGTTTTGAAGAATGGAAGGCATCTCTCAGCCGATCGAGAAATGAATCGACTGAGTGCGATGATCCTTCCATTAAGCTGCGGTACTTTCTTTTTGGTGTTCGGGTGCCGCATGTCGATAATCGCCTTTATCTTCTTGAGGTTGGTCTCAATTCTACGTTGAGAAACGAGAAACTCGAAGAACTTCCCCGAAGTCACCCCGAAGGCGCACTTGGTCGGGTTTAGCTTCATTCGATGTCACCGAAGAGTGCGAAAGATTTCTTCCAAGTCTTGGACATGATCTGAAGCCTGTGCGCTCTTCACCAGCATGTCGTCTATGTACACCTCCATGTTGTGTCCAATTTGAGCTTTGAAGACCTTATTGATGAGGCGCTGGTAGGTGGCTCCGACATTCTTCAGACTGAAGGGCATCACTCTATAACAGTAAAGGCCTTTGGCGGTCACGAAGGCCGTATGCTCTTCGTCCTCGAACACCATCCAGATCTGGTTATATCCGGCAAAGGCATCCATGAAGCTGAGCAGTCGATGGCCGGACGTCGCATCCACCAGTTGGTCGATCTTTGGTAGTGGGAAGCTGTCCTTCGGACAGGCTCGATTCAGGTCGGTGTAGTTGATACAGATCCTCCACTTTCCATTGGCTTTCTTCACCATGACAATATTGATGAGCCAGTCGGGATATGTGGTTTCTCTGATGAAGCCTGCCTCGAATAGTTTGTCTACTTCCTCATCGATTGCCTTCTATCTTTCGGGGGCGAAAGACCGTTTCTTCTGTCTCACCGACCTCATGCCAGGGGCGATGTTGAGTCGGTGAGTCTTTGTTTCTGGAGGGATGCTGGACATATCCGCTGCCGACCAAGCGAATATGTCGGCGTTGGCTTTCAATAACTCTATCAGCTGTTGTCGCTCCGGGTCGGACAATTGTGACCCGACCCAGATCACCTGTTCAGGATCCTTTGTCATCAGGATGGAAATCAGCTGTTCAGCTAGTTCACCCTGTTCCTCCTCTTTTCGTTGGTCCAACTTGTCGACCGACAGAGAATCCTTCGATTTATTGTTTTGAGTTGAGATTTGGAAGCATCGTCGAGTGAGCTGTTGATCCCCGTGCATTTCTCCAGCTCTATTTTTAATCGGGAACCGGACCAGCAAGTGATATGTCAAGACTATCGCTCTAAGAGCGTTTAGTCCGAATCTTCCAAGTATGGCATTGTAGGCCGAAGGTACTCGGACGACCGTGAAGGTCAAGTAGACGGTGCTTTGTCGTGGTTCAGCCCTAGCTATCACAGGAACAGTAATTTCTCCTTCTACTGCGACGGCATCCCCGGCGAAACCTACTAGGGGCGTAGAGACTCTCCTGAGTCGGTCGGTCGACAGTCGTATTCGAGAGAAGGTCGAGTAAAATAAAATATTAGTCGAACTTCCATTATCAACAAGAATCTTTTTTACATCATAATTCGCTATTATTGCCGAGACAACGACAACGTCATCATCTGTAAAAATGATTACATCATCCTGGCGTGGTTTCTTCGTCGACTCCCCTTCAGCAGTCGTCCCTCGGTCCAGTCGTTTGGAGATCATGTTGATGACCCCGGCAGTAGGCTGATTGTTCACTACCTCTTCAGGCGGTTGGGGTTGTCGGTCGGGAAGGGCTCGAGTCGGTGGGTCCCTTCGATACTTTTTGAGATACCCTCGTTGTATGAGGGCCTCTATTTCATCCTTAATTTGGATGCATTGCTCGGTGTTGTGACCGTGGCCCCGATGGAATCGACAGTATTTTCTCCGATCGCGGCCCTTTGCCTTCAGAGGCGGAGGCCGTCGCAGATATTCGGCTCCTTCGATCTCCATCAGGATCTGTGCACGAGGGGCAGAGAGAGGGGTGTAGGAGTCATACCTGCGATGCGTCGGTCTTGGGCTCCGACGTCGGGGCGATCTCGGGCTCCATCGTCGGGGCGAGACCCATTTATTGGTCGGGGGCCTACTGGGTTCAGCAGGAGCCCGACTTTTCTTCCGCTTCTCCTTCTGGCCCTTGTTCTCGGTCAGACACCGGTCGGAAGCTCCTTCGTCTACGCGCATGTATTTGTACGCGTGCTCCAGCAATTCGGCGTATGTCCGGAGGAGGGTCTTGTCTAAGGAATATGTAAATCGGAACCCCCTTAGACCCCTCTTCATGGTCGAGATAGCCATGTCTTCGTTGAGGTCCCGAACCTCAAGTGTGGCCGCGTTAAATCGGGCCACAAAGTATCGGAGTGCCTCATTTTCTCCCTGCTTGAGGGAGAAAAGACTGTCCGAGGTTCGTGACGATTTTCGGCTGGTGCTGAAATGGACCACGAAAGAATGCTCGAGCTGCCCGAAGGAGTGGATACCTCCTGAGTGGAGGCCGGAGTACTAGGCCCTGGTAGCTTTACGAAGGGTGGCGGGGAAGTCGATGCAAAGGAGAGCATCGGTTGCCCCTTGAATTATCATGAGAGCCTTATAGCTCTCCAGATGATCAACTGGGTCGGTGGAGCCGTCGTAAGGCTCCACATGAGGCATCTTGAACCGACTAGGGATCGGTTCGTTGAGGATAAATCGGGAGAGAGGTTGGGTGGTCTGGAAGTCGATGTCGTTTGAAGACTTCCGACCATCCGTCTGGAGCTGGGCAAGCCAACGGTCGATTTTTTCGAACTTACATTCGTAATCGTCCAACCGTCGGTGTTGAGAAACCCCAGAGGTCGAACCTCCCGACGAATTTGAGAGGGAGGCGGATGGTATCCGCGGTCGCTTCTCCTTCGTCGCTTGCTCCAGCTGGGAAGGAGAGGGACGCCGAGATCGGTGGGTGTCACGCCGTGGCCGCCTCCCTCCTTTTCGATGGGAGTGCTGAGATGACTGCTCTTGGAGAGGAGACGGAAGTTGACGCGGGCATCGGCGGCTGCTTCTAGACGGCATCGGGTGCGCCGCCGGTTGTTCCACCGACGGTTGCGGCAACTGGGTCGATTGTTGTTGGAGATTTTTTACCGCATCCATCAGAACAATCATTTGCCACATGATCGCCGCAATCTGTGCCTCCATGGTCACCGACGGATGCGGAGAGCTGGGTTCCACCATGGAAGGTAAAAGAGGGGCCTCCTTCCGACGGGAAGAGTGCCTCGCCGATCCGATAGCTCTCGATCGCTAAGCTCTGGTTCTTGTCATCTCGAGAGATTTTTCAAGCTCTGTGAAGCTCACTGTCTTACCACCGCCGCGGCCGACTCGAAAGTCCCCTACCTGGCACGCCAAATCTGTTGCGGCCAATCCCCTCATCGTCTGATCGCCGGGGACGCGCACCTGCAAGGAAAGTCCTCACTGACTGGAGATGTCTCCGGCGGGGACCCTCCGATGCTCAAGTCAGAGAGGGGACTGGCAACAGTGGAAAAATCAGGGGCTCAGCGAGAGAGAGAGCTTGAGAGCTATTTTTTCAGCTTACCAAAATTGTTGTCTTACTCCATTTTATAGTAGAATGCGGTATGGTCCCGCCATTAATGGTGCAGACAACTGGAAAGTTGTCAAATCGTCGGGGGCTATCAAATCATTGTGGGTTGTCAGGTCATCAGAATTAACCCATGTCCTTGACAGGACAATGTCCCATGGCAGTCGTACAGCATGTCTTTGGCAGGACAACAGTCCATAGTGGTTGTACGGCATTTGGACGGACTGACCGACTATACATCGGTATTTGATTGTCGGGACGTTGGGTGATGACTCGAAAACACCGTCGGCTGATATAGTGTCTTGTGGAAGTCGGATGTCGGTTGCCACCCCCGATAGTGAGTCGGTGATATGGATTCAGTCGCTCGGCTGGTTGGAAATGGTATTGGCCTGTCTGACCGATATATTTTTGATCGGATATTATCGGCAGTCATTGTCGGAATCGTCTGTCCATCTGATGGGTAGAGTCGGACGTCGATAGGATTGTTTTGAAGATAAATCAATGTATAGAGATCAGTCGATATATCTCAACAAAAATTATATTATATTATTTATTTATTTATTTTTTGATAAGGTAAACTTACGAGCTCTTAAACAAGACGTCTAAACAGCGTGGAAGAAGCATTCGCCGTGACAAGATAAGCAAGATCTTTTCCGTGTGGCTGGTTGAGCTTCCTTTGCCAAGTAATCGGCAACTTGGTTCCCTCCTCTAAGTGTGTGGTTGCGATGAAAATACGGAAGCAACTTTGATATTTCCAAATGGCTGGGGAGTAAGTGGCGGCGGCCCATTTTCGTCATGTCGGCGCATACCTTTTTTTGGTTAAAGAGCAAAATGATACTTTATTAGATCTTCATTAAATATCTACCCTGCCGCTGGCGCAAGCTTACATCACGGCGCGCGTAAATCTCGCGTCCGAACGTCTGAAGACGGCGTGTTATCCACCGTGGCGTGTTATCCACCGTGGGATCTGGGTGGTCTTGTAGACCGCCCGAAGGCAATAATTTTTCCTGTATACGTGTTTGCATCCAAAACAAAAAAAAAAAAATCTGTATACGTGTCGCTCTGTCATAGGTCATCATGACGTGCCGTTCACCCACTGGCCCCTCAGATGGGGCGAGTCCTACGTTTTCTATAATTCGTGCGCGCGGGGCCCATCCTTCCTTGCCTTTCGGATTCGGCATCTCCAGTAAGGCGGTGGCGGTTACTCCCTCCCCAACCCCTCTCTATAAATATCGCCCGCACCCTTCCCCCGCAACCACAATCTCTCTCTGTAGCATTTTCCATGGAGCCCGGCGATCAGCCGCTTCGCCCCCTAACTCCAATCCAATCCTCTCCTTTTTCTTCTTCTTCTCCTTCTCCTATCTCTCCTTCCTCCTCGGCTTTAATGGAGACGGCGATGAATCGCCATTCCGGTGAGGGATCGAGTTTTACCTTTTCTTCCTCCTCCTCCTCCTCATCTCCCTTCATGGGATTTGGAGCACGCTCTGCTTCCAAGCTCCATCCTTCTCCGCCTCTCGAGCCTGTGATCGAGCCATTCGGGGAAATCCCGGACTTCTCCTCCCAACCTCCTCCTCGTCGTACTGGGGAAAAGCTTCCACCCTGCTCTACGGGGTCTTCGTCGTCGTCTGGGGATGGGGCGGGTGGAGAGAGTGTGCAGATCCCTCGGCCTCTGGAGGCTCTTCAGAGCGCGCCGATCCCGCCCTTCCTCTCCAAGACATATGAGCTTGTGGATGATCCGTCTCTGGATCTGCTCATCTCGTGGGGCTCTACTGGGAAGAGCTTCGTGGTGTGGGATCCCGTCGAGTTTGCGAGGGCCGTTCTGCCTCGGAACTTCAAGCACAACAACTTCTCCAGTTTTGTCCGCCAGCTGAATACTTATGTGCGTATTGCAAAAACTTTGCCGGAGACGGCTCTTGTTGCTTGTATTTTATTCATTTTGTTTCAGTTCGTATTTTTCATTCATTCTCTGTTCTTGACAAGCATGGGATTTTGACCAATGATTGTTGCTCTGTAGATTGATTGCTGCTGAGGACTTTTTTTTTTTGTGTAGGATCGCAGTGTATCCTTTAACTTATTGATGCTGTACAGATTTCATGTTGCATCCTTGCCTTTTTTTTCTTTTTCCTGCAATTTTTTCCCCCTCTTAATCCTGATGTATATGCTCTTGAGTCCGAATATGTAACTAAGGATGTGTCTGCTTTTGAGGCGAATGGTATGTTGACTGGGACATCCACTGCTGTTTTGTGAGGTCCGTGGGAAATTCTTATGTATTTTGTATTTGTTTTGTAAATTGTACAATGAACCTGTAACCACTACACGAAAATGTGACTTGCCAAGAGTGGGAAGAATCTACATCCATCACATTTATCTACAAGATTAGTTTGTTGGCCACACAAGTGCTTCCGGATTGGAGATGATCTCTTGGAGTAAACCTTACATCCCCACGGGTAAGCATCAAAATTCACATAGATAGTTCCGATATCAAATGAAGTATTTTAGTGCAACTAACCAGCATTGCCATTCAAGTATGCTTATGTTCTGAATCGTATGTCTTCCAATAATTTCACAAACTTGGTTCTGTAGGTTTCATCTGTTTCATTTTCTCTTTTTGGTATTGCTTCACTTTCCCAATCTACATCCTCATGGTCTGCCTCCTTGTCTTGTGGTGTTTGTATGTTTTCTATTAGTGGCACAATCCTGTGGGAGTGAAGTGTCAGGTGAAATGTGCTTCTTCGTAGTTCTCTGGAGGTATCTAGTTATATGCAGGTGGGACATTCCATGAATCTGATTGTTTTGTACTGTGGTTTTTCCTAGTTCCTACGCTTTACCCTGTAGTCATCACATACTAAGGAATATCAGTTGTAATTTTAGAGCTGGTTTTGAAAAGATTGTGCTAGTGCTGGGAAACCACTAAAAGGAACAAGGTCCAAATATAAGGAGGTCTATTCTTTCAACCAGACATCACAATCAAAGTTCACCATCTCAGTACCGGATCCTGTACCGGTACTATCCTATTATAGTGACGGTATATGGTTTGGTACTGTACGAGATAGTATATCGAGTGCTGGTACGATATAAGGCACCATATCGGCATAGTATCGATACAGTACGGTACGTTCTATATCGGATGGTATGGAGTGGTACAACAAACCATGATTACAATCATTTCTGATGACAAATCCCAATTAAGATAAGAGGGACTAAAATATGAAGTAGTAAAAGTACGAGCCTTTGTAAATGAGGCATTGAGCTGATAGCCAGACTAGAAAGCAACAGATTATACACATTGAAGTGGGGAACAAAGTGATAATTGATTTTGGGTGTCTCTATCATCCTTTTAGAGGTTGGGTTATATGTTTTCTCAACAGCACTCTTCCATCTAATTGTAGTGGCCAGTAAAAATGAAATATGGTTTTTTAAAAAGGAGAAGAGGAACATGGCAACATTCATAATAGTTGTGGGCACTGCCTGATTTATGTCTTTAGCCTTTGAAGTAAAAGGCATTCTATGTTTTGCCCCTTTTGATGATGAGGGATTGGTGGGCTAACCAATTAGCATAAACGTAGCTTTGTGCTTTAGCAAGGCAACCAACGAGATGAAAGGAGAATGATATAGGCTCCTAACATATACTGGAGATGAGCAAGTATTTAGGAGAGATGTGAATTGATCAGTCAGCAAACTAAATGACTGGAAAAAGAGAGTAAGGCAAGACACAGTGTGTAAATTAGATCTATGTTATTTTTATGTTTTCATATTTATTAGTTCAAAATCAGGAAGGTGCTTAGAGAAAAATACTTTCCTGATCTCTTAAGTAAACCAAAAATGCATAGAAAGCTGAAACAAAATAAAGTAAATCTAGTTTACATTAGATAGTCAAGTAGGTTAGACTTCTTGCTAACAAACAATTTTTGAGTTGCCATCAGTTTAATGGAGGAAGCATGATATGAGCATTGATACCATGCCCAAATAGTTAGATGCAGAATCAGTCAACTTGTAGATGGGCCTCTGGTTTGAAGACAAGGTGGTTTACAAAAGGGCAGTTGGAAGAACAGTATAACAAAAATGTTAATATAATTGGTGGTAGAATGATGATGAATTGTAAAAGCTCATGAAAAAGCATGGTCATCGAATGGTAAGATACATCTATGAGGAATCATAGCCGTGATTACCCCTAATAAAGTTGATGTGAAGAACAACCTGATAGAAGTTCTTAAACCATGCATTCAGTGAAGGTTCTGAAAATGTTGAGGACATGCAGTGCTGGATGTGGAAGATTGACTTGTATGTACCTGTTGCAAGCTGTCCAGGCAATTGAAATAATTAATGAACAGATGCATTGCGGAAAGATGGATTCTAGCAACTGCTCATGATGACAAAGGGGATCATGAATCTCCAATCTGGGCTTATCTTCACAATTTGACATAAGTTGAAGTCTGTAAGAAATAACTTTGGTACTCTGTTTCAGTTGAAACTTTGTAAATTCTTTAATGGTGGAGTGATGGAGTTGCTTAGAGCCAAGGAGGGCATGACCTTGCAAGGTTTGTGAAGTTGTCACTGGCCAACAATGGGTCTGCTGATTAACATTTCTATCACATTTGGCCTGTAAAACGATTTCTGGCATTTGGAAGAAGGATCTGAAAGATGTTAGTGTCCAACAAACACATCACATTTATATGGTATCATATTATTTCATTTTGAGAATATGGTGGTTTTTAGCCACCATTCAGTTTTTGATCTGAGACCTCTTATTTAGAGAGAGCCACATTATATAATTACAATGGCTGTGGCACCTACTACATTTTAAACTATTAGTGTCCACTGGAAGTGTATAGAGAATAAATCCTAAGACAAAATTTCATGTCTATGTGATTTAGCTGGTGAAAATGGATCTATCAGATGTTCAGCTTCAAGGGCCCTAAAGGATTCTCTTGCTTTATGGTCTTTGAAATTCTTTTCCAGAGTAGCTGTGTTTTCTGAAAAGAATTGGAATGAGAAACAAAAAGCACAAAAAAAAAAAAAAAAAAGAAATGATCCATCCTTATGAATATGATGTGCCCGCATAAAGTTACTCTAGATTTGCAGGCTTGTCAAAATATTTGTATTCTTAGAACAGTGGAAGAAAAAATTATCACCTTGTTGTGCCTTTGCTTGTATTTGGAGGCATATAGCAGCAATTTCTAGAACAGTTAGACCTCCATGCTTAGGGTTCTTAGCTGTTTCTTTGGATTTTTTTTGTTTTTTTAATGCACACCTATTTTGATGAGCAAAAACTAGAATATATTTATGTTGATTCCATGACTCTATGCAAGATGTAAAATCGGTGCAGCCTTTTAAAGTCTTTTTCTTGTTCCCATGTCCTTATGCTTGAAGTGCTGCTAGATTTTAGTTATCTGAAGATGTGAAAAACTAGATTATCTTTATGTTGATTCTATGTCTATATACAAGATATAAAATCAGTGCAGCCTTTTAAAGTCTTTTTGTTGTTCCCATGCCCTTATGCTTGAAGTGCTGCTAGATTTTAGTTATCTGAAGATGTGAAATTGATTCATGCAGTATTGCATTGATTGCGCTTCTTGGAGAAGGTCTCTCCATTTTTCCATATTTTATTTGTGAATTTGTGGTCTTCTTTCAGGGTTTTCGCAAGATTGATGCTGATCGATGGGAGTTTGCCAATGAAGATTTTGTAAGAGGAAACAAGCCTTTGTTAAGAAACATAAACAGGCGAACATCATCTCAAGTTCAGCAAGTAGGTACTCAAGTATGCTCTTCAGCTAAAATGGGGAAGCCTGAATTGGAAAGTGAACTCCACACATTGAGAGAGGAAAAGAGCACATTGATGCAGGAAGTCATCAGACTGCAACAGGAGCATCTCATGACAACCCAACAGATGGATGCACTGAACCAGCAGATGGAATCAGTGGTACAGAGGCAGAAGCAGATGGTGTCTTTCTTGGCGAAGGTACTTCAGAACCCAGTGTTCTTGGCCCATCTTAAGCTGCTAAAGGAACAAAGGGAGATTGCTTCTACAAGAGTAAGACGAAAGTTCCTCAAGCAACAGTCACCCAATCATAGTGATTTAGATAAATCCATTGAACATCAGACTGGAAAGAAGAGACTAGAATTTACTGGTTCCACTTCTGCACTGCAAGGCGTTGAAAACAGTGTGAGTAAACTACTGCCTGATAATCTTTTGCAAGATATGGTGGAAAAACTTGGTCTTGACACAAACAGACGAGAACTTCTCAGAGGCTCAGATGAAACTGGGCTAGAGGTGCTGGACCCATTGCTTCTGGACGCTGATTCTGCTGCCATCCAGGGAGAGCTTCCAGAGAGTTCTCAGACAAACATGGGCTTCAGTGGCACCGAGTGCTCTGCATCTTTTCCTGAAGATATAACCCCAGAGAGGATGTTTTCAGATGCTGTAGTCCTTGCAACGGAAGGTGCAGGGCCAGACCCCAGCACTGTCAGCTTCAAGGGAAAGAATGTCATGGAGAAAACGGAAGTTACCTTTGGTGGTAGCGATTACGTTGTGTCATTCCCAGAAGACACCTTTCAGGAGAAGATGTTTTCAGATGCTATAGTATCTTCCAATAAAACTGTCAGCGAGCAGGAAGAAATATGGAACATCGGTCTTGAGGCTGGAGAATGTTCTTTGAGTTATTGCCACAATGTTTGGGATAGCCTTGCTCATGATGCCCCCAATATTGATGTTGCTGATGGAACTGGTGCGCTATGGGATATCGATTTGCAAACACTGGAGGAAGATTTGGAGTATGACAAGTGCTGAGGCAGCGACTACTCTTACCAGGAACGTGAAAGTCAATCTAGACTAGTTAACAAAGATCATAATGAAAACACGGACCATAGGGATATTGTGCATTGACCATTGGCACCCTTTGGGGTACATATATCATCACCATTGAAGAACTCACGAAAATTTGACCGATTGATATAATATTGATTTTGATTGTTATTCATGTGGATTTTTTGGAAGTAGTAATTAATTATTTCCTTACAAAATTATTTTTGGTTTCATATAATTTTGTTACCGTCTGGAAGGTTCATAAGGATATTTGTGGTGGTGGAACCAGTAATGTAGTTCCTTGCAGCTTTGGTGAATGACTGATTTGCTGGATTTGGAGTTGAGGCTCCAGTACCCATCATCTGGCTTCTCATAGCCTTTACGAGGGATTCAGGTGATTAGAGCAGTTGTAGGATTTCTCCAGCAAGTTCACTGGAGTTTCATTATTATTACTATTATTTTTTGCCATGATTCGGGCACCCTAAATCATGTTTAGTTCTCTATCTGGTTTGCAAGGTTACATTTTATCAGGTCATTCTATAATTTAATATGCAAAACAAGCCGACGACTTATAATGGTGTGGATTGATCCAATCCCAACGAAGTTTTAGTTGATTCGTGTATTCTATTGTCAGGTCTTTGGTATGCACAAAGTTACAGATTTTCCTAGCTAACCTAGAGTTCTTTTTTGCCTGTTGATGTACAATAATGCTCTGAGATCTGCAAAATATTTTAATGATATGGAACTTTGTGACCATTTCTTTATAATGATTGACACATTTAAAATATTATATGGATGCGAGGCAACTCCTTTCATATTTTTGTTGGAATTGTATCTGAAGAATGATAAGCTGCTTGTCTTGATGCCCGTATCGAAATTTGCTGATAATTGTCATGCAGATGGTAATCACTGGGTACATTCTTGTTTTCTCACTGCACGGCATTGCGGGCACTCCCCGGTTATTGAATATCAGGAGGGTCAGTCCATTAACGTGAGAACTTCCATGGTTGCTTGAAACAATTGGTTTTGTAAAGATTGAATATAGGAGAACAACTCTCTTGTATTGAACTCGTAAAAGAGATAATTTATTTATACAAAAAGTTGGCTGCAATTTCTTCTAAAATGTATATATATATGTTTGGTCAAGATTGGCTTCCAGAATTAAGCAAATTCATAATGAATTGCAACCCTTAATTACCGAATGTTGCCTTAATAGCCATGAATGAAAATATTCACAATAAATTATAACTCACAATTGCCAAATGTTGTCTCAATTGACGAATGTTGTCTAATACTCTCCCTCAAGTTGGAGCGTGCACTATTACAGAACAGACCTATGGCAATGCTTACTGCAGTGGTTCAAAAACTGCTACCATATCTTGGATGTATGACAGTGGTTATAAGTAACCGCTGCCATAAGTCGAATCTCTGGCAGCGGTTAAACATAATCGCGGCTATAGTTCCACCTTTGGCAGTGGTTACAAATAACCACTGCAATAGATTCTAGATATTGTAGCGGTTGACTAACCGCGGCCATAGATTGGAGATATAGCAGTGGTTACAAATAACCGCTCCCATAGGTTCGATTTATGGAAATGGTTATGTGTAACCACTTCTATAGGTTCGACATATGGCAACGATTATAGTAACCGCTGCCATACCTCCAACTTATGGCAGCGGTTAGGTGTAATTACTGCTATAGGTCAAATTTATGGTAGCGGTTAATAAGAACCACTGCTATAACTGATACGATAGTAGTTACGTAACCGCTGCTAAAAACGTATAGCAGCGGTTTCGTACAACTGTTGCTATATAGGCTGAATATAAATTTTTTTCATATTTTTTTCTGAATATGGTATAATTTTAAAATTTAAAGTCCATCTTCACCGTTCATTATCCAAATAATTATTATTAAAGTGTGGTCACAAAAGACCGCCTCGATCCGATATCCCTAGCTATGTCGATCATTAAAATTCGATTTGACGGTCACAAATGGCCACATAATGATCTAATAGATAGAGACCATCGATGGGTTCGAAAATTTGCAAAGATGATCTTGGTAACGTTTGTAGCATACCAGCAAAATTTTACTTCAATTGGATATCATTATCATGATCAATTTAGCACAAAATTATTTCGATCGTTAAATAAAAAATGAGTGATAAAAAGGTCAAACTGCATCCTATTATAAGATGATTTTTTAGATAAATGATCTTTGCTACTACTTTAATTATTTATATAGTGGTGATCATAAAATCCATATCGTGCCTACATGAACCGTCTACGTTAAGTAGATCTTACAAAAGCACAAGCATAATTACTTAAGGACTTTAAGAGTGAGTATCAAGAGATATATAATTTTGAATCGTTCATATATGCATAGTTTGAATTTTATGATCATCACCGTACAAATGATTAAAGTAATAGCAAAGATCATATATCTAAAAAATCATCTCATAATTGGATGCCGTTTGACCTTTTGATCACTCATTTTTTATTTAACGATCAAAATTATTCTGTGCTAAATTAACCATAATAATAATGTTCGATTGAAATAAAATTTTGATAGTGTGCTATGAAAATTATCAAGATCATCATTGTAAATTTTCAGATCCATCAATGATCTCTATCTATTAGATCATCATGCGGTTATTCATGACTGTCGAAATCAAATTTTATTGATCGACATAGTTAGGCTACCAGATCGAGGCGTTCTTTTGTGAAGACACTCTAACGATAATTATTTAGATAATGAATGATGAAGATGGACTTTAAATTTTAAAATATTTAGAAAAAAATATAAAATTTATATTCTACTTATGACAGTAGTTATTCATAACTGCTGTCATATGTATCTATTACAGCGGTTATGACCTACGGCAGTGGTTATGCATAACTGTTACAATAGGTGGCATATGGCAGCCGTTGTAAAAACCGCTGCCATAGGTTAGGTCTTTTTCCCAGCCCCGCCCCCTCTTCTTCATTTTGCACCGACGTTTTGGTTTTCCTCTTCTCTCTCTCTCCTCTCTACCCGAGCCCTACCCTCTCTGCCATCAGCCCGCCCCGCCACTGCCCCCTCCCTTTAGCGCCACTGTCAGCTCCCTTTTCCTTGATCTCCCTCGACCTCGCGCCCAGCCTCCATTTTCCCCGGCCTTTCACGGCCCCGCCTCCCTCTTCCCCCAGCCCCACCTCCCTCTTCCCTCGGCCTCGCCTCCCTTAGCCCCTGCCTTCCTCAGCCCCGCCTCCCTCTTCCCTCAGCCCTGACCTTCCCCTACCCCGCCACCCTGGGCCCCAGCCTTCCCTAGCCCCGCCTCCCTCTTCCCCGATCTTGCCTCCCTCTTCCCTCGGCCCCGCCACCGGCCCCCTTTGGCCCCGTGCCCCATCTCCCTTGGCCCCAACCACCTTTGGCCCCGGCCCCCTTTGGCCCTGCATCGTGCCCTGCCGCCGCCCCCCTTCCTCTAGCACCACTGCCGGTGACCCCCACAGCTCTGTGCAACCATCTCTCTGCAACTGCAGGTATGACTTTTATTTTTTTTCATTTCATATCATATTATTTTTATAATTATATTTATAATTATATCATAATAATATTTAAAGAAAATCATCGTCGGTGGGTTCTGGACCTTACTAGTGACTGTGGGCCATGCCATCGGGTTTTAGGCCATCGAGGTCTGGGCCGTACCAATGGGTTCTGGATCGTACCGGTGGGTTCTGGGCTGGGCCGGTGGGTTTTGGGTCGGACCGATGGATTCTGGACCGTGCCAGCAGATTTTGGACCATGCCGGCGGGTTTTGGCCCTTTTGGGCTGTCAGATTCTGGGCCGTGCCGGTGGGTTTTATGCCGTGTCGACGGATTCTAGGCCATCGGATTTTGGACTGTGTCGGCGAGTTTTAGGCCATCGGATTTTGAGCCGTGCCGGCGGGTTTTGGGCCGTGCCACTTTATGAAAAGTATTTTTTTTTATAAAGAGGCTACGATGATTTCGGATGAAAAATGGTTAATTCTTAGTATGATTTTAGTGATATTTCTCTCTTATTTTTTTTTAAAAATATTTTAACAATTCTGAACGATAAGGTGATCTTGGATGATCTGCAACTGTTTAGCGGACAACCGTTCGTAGCTGATTTGGTTTATTTGTAGCAGATACCGAAAGTAACGTTGCAATACATAATTAAATAGTGAATCTGAGCCTATTGGGAGATAAACTTATTGTGCCACTACTTAGATGTCGTGTACATTGAAAAAAATATATGCGAGCTCCTATTGGCAATGATCTTGAACATCAAGGATAAGACCAAGGATGACTTGAACTTTTGGTTTGACTTGAAATAATGGGATATTAGGAGATTACTCCACTCGAAGCCGGTAAGGAGAGAACAGTGGAGGCTCCCTCATGCATGCTATGTTATGAATGTCTCTGAACGGTCCATATTTCTTCATGTGTTGGAGAACATAAAGGTCTCACATGAGTACTAAAGCAATATATCAAAGTGTGTGAATAGTAAGGATGTCAGATTTGGTGGATTGAAGACTCATGATTACCATATGTTGATGCAAAAGTTGATCCCAATAGTTATTCACCATGTGTTACCAAAAAATATGAAAATGACTGTTATTCATCTTTACAACTTCTATAGAGATATTTGTGCGAAGAGGTTACTTAAGAAAGATGTGAAGAAAATGAAGGCAAGGGCAGTGACTATATTATGTGATCTGAAGAAGATATTTTGACCATCATTTTTCACAGTTATGATGTATCTCATCATGCACCTTGCGGGGGAAGTTGCACTTGGAGGTCTAATATTCTGTCGATGGATGTACCCCACCGAGAGAAATATTCAAAAGTTGAAATCTTATGTAAAAAATATAAATCGTTTGGAGGGATCCATAGCAGAAGGTTATTTGGGTCAAGAGTGTATGAATTTTTGAACCATATACTTAAACAAGCTTGAGACACATCGTAATCGATCGATGAGAAATCAGAATGATCAGTATGAGCTAATTGAGCCTGCATTTAAGTCCATTCCACAGTCAGATGGACTTCCCTCTTCATACCACCTCACTGATTTGAGCTTTGAGGAAAGAAATAAGGCGCATCGCTATGTGCTGTTCAATTATGATGTCATTGAGCCATACATAAGGTGAGTCACTCAGTCTTATTTATTTCTCATTACTTAAAAAAAAATATCTCATTACATCTAAATTTATTCTTTATGCATGTAGCAAACACAAAGAGATCATAAGAGTAAAATATGGTGCTCTAAGTATGTGAAAAAAAAAATGTACAGTAAAGAGTTCTCTGAGTGATTAAAAGATCATGTAAGTGAGTGCATATTTCTGCCTTGTACATCTTATTTGAACATGTTTACTAATTAAGTGTCATCTTCTTAAGTGTGGAGATTATCGCTCGGTGATGTAAGCTCCGAAGTGCATGCTCTTTCAATGGGATCTAATCATACCGTAAGTGAGTACAAACAGCTCGTTATTAACGGCTACACGTTCAGTATTCACAGTCGATCTGTAAACACATGGCAACACAAAATAGTGGCATGATGTTGAGCACCACCACTGAGTGTTATGCTAGCTCGAGAGATTCACAGCCTTGTACGGAGGATTTGAACTATTATAGGGTTGTGGAGAAGATAGTCATCTTGGACTACTATTCTAAAGAGAGGGTTGCATTGAAGAAATACGATTGATTTGACACCTTATCTCAATCAGGTATGAAAACTGATGAGTGCAGTTTTACTCTCATCAACATGTAATGCCATCTTTGCACTGAAGAACCGTATATACTTGCCTCTCAAACTAGTCAAGTCTTTTACGTTAGTGATCCCTTAAAGCCTTAATGGGGTGTTGTTGTGAGGATGGTGTCTAGGTATATCTTTGATGATGCCGAGATTGATGACGATGTTGGACCATACATACAAAATATTCCTCTAGGATAAAACTTACATGGTATTGTCGAGATTCAGATATATTTGTCAGGAGTGATGGTGATATCTATATTGTAGATGCCACTAAGCGATGAGTTCAACATCCTGGTATAAATATTAGTGTTTATTTATTGATGCTCTACTAATATTATTGTTTGATAATATGTTATATTGGTTAATGTTCATTAACGTTGTAGGTCACAATGGTACTGAAACGCCATCTAGCTTTCACCCCCATCCCTCGATGAGCTACGCGAAGCTCCATATTTGAGCCACTGCTGAAGCATACTCCATCCACCTCCACATCGGCTTTGGCTTCGCAGGCACCACCAGCATCTGAAACTCCATCGGTAGACACATCTCCAGCATGTACTCCATCCATCGATGAGGCTCCACCGACATCAACGTCTCACGATCCCGGTGAGAGTAGGTTTTTATTATGTTAATTAATTAATTATTTATTTTTTATATAGTTGTTGCACACTCTTATATATTCATAATATATTTTCATTGCTAGTGCATCATCCAGTAGGATATTTTATCATCCCACATGCATGTCACATGTGTGGAACTGCCAGCATCATATCATGATGGAGTACGATCAGGAGGGGAGGCCAGTAAGAGAGACCACGTAGGAGATGAAGGAAATATACAGTAGTGCTATGCATGTGATGTTAAAATTTTTATGCAATAAAAATAAAATATTAAATAATTTAATCTCAATCACATGCATAAGATCTAATCTTAGACTACTACATCATAATTTATGATATGAAAAATATATGCTTTAGATTTAAAAATAAAAATACATCAATCTCATCGATGCTGAAATTTTAGATCTAACTATTAGATCTAACATTACAATCAGGATAAAATAGAAAATATTACCAAACAACTTTGATATTAATTTTTTCTGATCCAACAGTTGGAGAAGATATTCCTCAAATTGCTCGCAGCTACACGAAGTCATCTGATCTCTATAAGAAAATCCACACGAAGACTGGCACAGATCAGGGACTTGAAGGTGCTAGCCTGCAAGCAACTTTGATGGCTGATCTCTTTCTTTTTCTTCAAGCACCTTGGACACTCCAAAGAATGAAAAGATCTAGAGGAAGAAGAGAGGAGGAGGAGAAGAGCTCTAAAAAAACAAAAACCAGTAAGGGGAGTGATGTATGACGTCAAGAAGAGGTGACCCCTTTTTATAGGCAAAGACTAAGGTTTTTCATCCAAGGGAAGAGGGCATAATCACCACACCACAAACCAATTTTGGGCATCCAAAAAATTTTAAAAGAAGCTCTATAATGTGAAAAATAATTTTGGAGTCTCACACATCCAAGAATTCTTCAAAAAAAAAAAAATTATTATGGTACCAACAACCTTCCTTATATGAAAAATTCTTTTCCCTATTTTCATCTTATCTCTAATTCGGATTGCATTTGAATTTGACAAGAGATAAGATTATGAGTCATCAATCATTGCCGCCCACCCTATTGGGTCTACTACTTTGATGCCAAAAAGGTCAAGCCAAATCTTATTTGGTATGGAGATATGGGCAAGGGTCCATGTGTGGCACAAAGAGATAAGGATAGAGTCCAAGTTGATAAGGACTCTTCATTCCTAATCTAATTCTAATTCAAATCAAATTAAGATTGAACCTACTAATAGAAATGAACCTAATCTAATTAGAAATTTAAATATTTTATTGAATTTTTAATTTATTTAGGAATGAGCTGATTTTAAATCCTGATCGAATCAGGATCAAATTTCTCTTTGTAATTAGGATTGATCATATCAAACCCAATCTGAGTCGAACTAAATCTAATTCAATTAGACTTGATCCAAAGCTCTTTACTCAATCAAATTGAGTCAATTACTAATTAATTCTATATTAAAAATAGAGTCCAAATCCCAATGAAACTCTCCTTTAGAGTCCTAGTCCCAGTAGGACTTGTCACCAGAGTCACAATCCAATTGGACTCTTCAGCCATTAGATCTGATCAAATCTTCTAATACATATAATCTTATAAGTTCAAACCTAGGCCAATAGTATAAGAATAACTTTCTATACCAATTAATATAACCATCTTTCAATGGTGACCCGATGACCGGATAGGTCGAAGTATTGCAAAGCAACCTTCTAGAACCTACTGGCATATGGTTACCATATAATTCATCCTTTTGACCCAAATGCTCGAGGTGACTTAGGATTTAACTGTCAATCCTAATTTAGTCGATCGCATTATATTTTAACCTTTCAAATCTATCTCATGAATTATCCTGATCAAGATTTTGCTAAATTAAAATACACTGATGCATATCTCCTACTAATTCAGAGGGGTCAATTCCATCTAGACTCATACATCGATTTGATAAGTACTTGACTGCACCCAGTATCCTTCCGTCACTGAATTAAAAACTCAGATGGTCCAGTACTAAAATACAGAGAGTTGCTTACAAGTCACCATGGTGGTCTCAGGTCTGAGGGACACTTATACCCATACCTTTCACGAGCTACTCTTGACAGTAAAATACTCGACACATGATCACGTTTGATACGAATGTACTTCTACATTCTATCTACATGCCATAATAGTATCTCTACACTTTTTAGTTAAAAGGACAATCAACTCATATGGCACACAACGATCTATACTCGATATTGCTATCGTCCTATTAATAACATATCATTTGATCGTGAATATTTTTAAGGACTTAACGATAAATCTTCTTTTATCGATTAATTATAGTCCTAAGGACTTCATTACAATACAGGAGTTCAAATATGATCAATTTATAATAAAAATATCAAATAATTTTTATTAATAAAAATTTATATATAATTTACAAAATGAGCACAATCGTCTAATGATTGACTTTGGGACATATTTTCTAACAACTCTCACTTAGACTAAAGTCAATCGGTACAGTATCGTATACCCATCTTTGATTTATGATTATCGAACTTCTTGATTCTGAGGGATTTAGTAAAGGGTCGGTCAGATTTTTTTTTCGTCGATCTTTTGAAGGTCGATGTTACCCCAATCCACGATCTCTCGGATAAAGTGATAGCGATACAGAATATACTTAATGCGCTGATGGGACCTCAGCTCCTTGGCTTGAGCAATGACTCTAGTATTGTCACAGTATAACAAGATAGGATCATCAACGGAGGGTGCCACTCCGAGCTCGTCGATGAACTTTCACAACCGTACAGCTTCTTTCGCAACATCGGATGTTGCGATATACTCCACTTCACAAACAGAGTCTGCCACAGTGTGCTGCTTAAAATTTTTTCAGCAGATCGCTCCATCATTTAGGATAAAAATATAATCTGACATATTTTTACTATCGTCATGATCTGACTGAAAGCTGGAGTCGATAAACCTCACTAGTTTCAAGTCAGTTTCACCATATACAAGCCACTAGTCCTTAGTATTTCTTAAATACTTAAGAATAATCTTTACGATCTTCCAATAGTTCTCTCCTAGATCAGACTGGTATCTACTCACTATCTCTAGTGAGTATATCACGTTTGGTCTCATACATGTCATGGCATAAATAATAGAACCCACTATCAAAGTATATGAAATTTTACTTATATGCTCTCTCTCTGTTGAGGAGTTGTCGGACAATCTCCTTTCGAAAGAAAAATTTTATGGCCTATCGGAAGATAGCCTTTCTTGAAATTCTTCATGCTGAGCCATTTCAGCATGGTATCTATGTACGTAGATTGGGAGAGTCCGAGCAGTCTCTTAAATCTATCCCTATAGATCTTCATCTCTAGGATGTAGACTACTTCTCCCAGATCTTTCATAGAGAATTATGATGACAGTCATATTTTTATTTTTTGTAATGCAGAGACATCATTCTCGATTAAGAGAATGTCATTCACATATAAAATAAAAAATATAATTATCGAACCATTAGCCCACTTATATATGCAGAGTTTCTCTCCGTTCCTAATGAAGCCATACGTTCTGATCACCTTATCAAAATATATGTTCCAACTCTGAGATGCTTGCTTCAATCCATAAATGGATCTCTGAAGCTTGCATACCTTGGACTCATCTGTGGATGTGAATCTCTCAAGTTGTATCATATATACCTCTTCGTTCAGCTCTCCATTTAGAAAAGCTGTCTTCATATCTATTTGTTAGACTTCATAGTTCAGGTATGCCGCTATAGCAAGCATGATCCAAATGGACTTGAGCATTGCCATAGGAGAAAATATCTCATCATAGTCAATACCATAATACTGACGATTACCCTTGACAATCAAACAGGCTTTGTAGGTCTCCACCTTCCTGCCTACGCTCCTTTTCTTTTTGAAGACCCACTTACACCCTATGGATTTAACCCCTTCAAATGGGTCAACCAATGTCCATACATTGTTGACTTTTATGGACTTCATTTCAAATTTTATGGCTTCACATCATTTATCAGAGTCAGACCTCTGCATCGTATCCATATAGGTGATTGGATCCTCATTGTTCTCATCGCGTTCAACAGGATCTCTGTCTCAGATCAAGAAATCTAAGTATCTGTCCGGCTGATGTAGTACTCTACCGGATTGCCTTAAGGATGTTTGTGTATTAGACTCTGAGTCTGATCTCTTCAAATTCAATTTAGATTCAATCATTAGTGTCGATTTTTTTACCTGTTGAACTTCGTCAAGCTCAATTTTAGAGGTACTTATTCCTTCACTAAGAATTTTTTTTTCAAAAAGTATGCTTTATTGCTGACAAATACTTTTTGTTCAGCAGACAGGTAAAAATAATATCTCCTCATTTCCTTATGGTACCCTATGAAATTATATTTATCAGACCTATGACTAAGCTTGTCAGTTTGTAATCGTTTAACATAAGCAGGACATCTCCAGACCCTAATGTAAGAGAGGTTCGATCTACGTCCTGACCATATCTCATATGGTGTCTTACTAACTGACCTACTTGGTATATTATTTAGTATAAGACAGACTGTTTCAAGTGCATATCCTCAAAAAAAGATCGATAGAGTTGCAAACCCCATCATGGACCAAACTATGTCCAACAAAATTCGATTCCTCCTCTCTGAGATGCCATTATGTCGTGGTGTCTCTAGAGGGATCCATTGTAAGAGAATCTCATTCTCTCCTAGATATGTCAAAAATTCACTGAAAAGGCATTCACCCCCTCAGTCAGACTGAAGAGTTTTAATACTCTTTCTAATTTGTTTCTCTACTTCATTATGAAATCGTTTGAATATTTTAAATGATTCGAACTTGTGTTTCATCAAGTAGACATACTCATACCTAGATAGATCATCTATGAATATAATGAAATAGCTATACCCTCCTCTAGCACATATGCTCATGGATCCACATACATCAGTATGTATCAGACCCGTCACATCACTAGCTCGTTCACCTTTTTCAGTAAAAGGTAACTTGGTCATCTTTCCAAGCAAACAAGACTCACAGGTAAGTAACGATTCATAATTATTTTTATCAAGAATTTTTTCTTGAGCTAACCTATTCATCCTATTCTTATTGATATTCTAAGATATTTATTTGAAATGTACATTACATTAGGCTTAGATACAACATAGATATCATTGTTCAACTATCCATGCAAAATTATAACACCATTCAAAATGATATCACAAAAAAAAATTTTGTTGATATTTCGTAATTAGACTTGGCCAAAAAGCCTACAAAAATAACATTCAAAAAAAAACTAGAATAGTAATGATACTCATCAAGAATAATATACTAAGATTCGAATACAAGCTTGATGATTCCTAAAGCTAGAACTAAAACTAATCTTTCATCTCCAACATTTAGGAATCTCTCGCCTTCTCTAAATCTCCTACTGACCTAAAGATCCTACAACGAATTATAAATGTGAATAGAGCTTCCGGTATCCAATACCCAGATCATTGTATCAATAAGAGAGAAGTTACAAGGTATTATCACATAAGTATCTTGTCCAGCAACCGATTGCTGATTGCTGCTTCTTCTTTGGTCTATTCGGATCAAGAGAAGCTTTATACTGAGGATAATTTCTCTTCCAATGATCCTGCTTCTTACAAAAAAAATACTCTGTCTGACTTTGATCAGCCTTTAATTTGAATTTCTAAGACTGACTCCCAGCACCTGGCACCTTTTTATTCTTATTCTTTTTTTTCTTTCTTAAAGGGATGGCAACTATCCGAAGAAGATCCTCCCACTAAATTCACCATTTTCTTGTGGAGCTGGTGATTTTTCTCAAAAGTCCGTAGCAACCCCAATAGATCATAGTAGTTGACTACAGGCTTCATTATTCTAAAATAACTAAGGAACGACAGGTAGGACTTGGGTAGGAAGTTCAGGATCGCATCCTTCCCCAGCTATTCGTGCAAGGAGAAGCCGAAGTTGCTCAATTTTTTTAATTTGTTCGATCATGTACAATACATGATCGGTAACAAATGCACTCTTCCTCATCCAAATATTGAAAACGACGTAACTAGTCTGATGCCGCTTAACGTCATCAGGAGTACCAAAGAAATCCCGCAACACTTGAAGCATTTTCTCTGATTGAGCCTTTTCAAATTTTTGACTGAACTCATCATTCATGGAGGCCCACATAATGCAACGAACCATGATGCAGTCATTGAGCCACTTCAAACAAGTATCTCGGATCGTACCTCGGGCATTGGGAGCAGGCTCCTCAAGTGTCGGATCCATTACCACATAAAGGATTCGCTCGTGCTCCTGGACTATTTTTAGTTTTCGATACCAATTATGAAAATTCAGTTTGGTTAGCTTCTCACTGTCCAACAGTGATCAGAGTGATAAGTTTGAGGTCATATTTGCACACATAAGGAAAATATAAAGCCTGATTAGTATATGAATTTATTAATCTTAAAGACTTAGACTTTAGTCTAAAGGTCCTTCCACTATTTTATACGAATTGATAGCCTCTACCTTCAATTCAAAAAATTATCTTAATTCCTTAATGGGTATTAGAATCCACATAGACTGTATATAAGCTCGAGGATGGCTCGATCAATCAATATACACCTATGAGCATATTTTTAACCAATTATTTCTCCAAATAATTTTTAGTAATTAATTTAGCCTCAGATTTTATTTCAATAGACGATGGGCCTCCACTGAAAATTTTGATTAGGTCACACCATTAACATGAACTTACTCAATGATTCTACCTAATGAGTGATCAGGTCTAAAGATGGCTGGATCAATCCAACCATTATCAGATAGTTCAACAAAGTCATCATATGATGAATGATAATTTCATCATTTAGAGAGGACACCAGACGAATGATGCCTGCAATGTCAATCAAAAATAATAAACCCATTATCACTTACCTTAATGGGAGGCTATGATCTAGTTATCACCATAATTAGTTCATTTTAGAGATCTAATAATTTAAAAGATTTAATCAATTTAGAGAAGAGAGAAGAAGAGTTCAATCCATAGACCACAATCTTCCCACTGATTTTACCAAGTCACTGAATTGGATTAGGATCATGCTGATTGAATTGACACCTAGATCAGTCACACTGATCAACCTTGATGGCATGGGCTAACTCGAATCACTTAGTGATCTAATCAAAATCTAATTCACTAAATTGGCCAGATAAGTGAGATCAGTGGGAGGGTCTGCTAAGCTTATCTTAGACACCATCGAAATGGCCAGATAAGTCGCTCCCAATTAAAAACCATCGATCGAAATGCCAAACTTATCTAAGACACCAATTGATTAATTAATTTTGATTTGACCAACTTGATGATTCGAGTTCAACCACTGAGCTACAATCAAGATCTATTTGGTCTAATCAAAGACATAGACTTGACCATCTACAACTATTATATTAGAAAAAATTTGATTAATCTAATTCAACATTAGTTAGACTTAATCAATTTTTCTACATGGTCAATCAATTCTTTGATTCTAACCTTAGGTCTAACCCAATTAAAGGGAAAGATCTGATTTGAGCTAACCCATGCTCCATATTGGATGTAACGTCATTAGATCTCAAATCACAATTCTAGATCTAATTAATTTGATACTTAATTTTTAATTAAGTTTGACATCAACATGATTAAGATTTTTAAAATAATTTTCATGTAAATTTTTTACATTGAATCATAAAATTTTTTAGATCAAATCTAAATTTTTATGATTTTAAATCAAAATAATTTTGATTAATCAAGATTAGATGTAAATAGTTTCTTTGCAACTTATATCACATACAACAACAACTAGGGTTTCAAGATCTAGAGTTTTGTAAGAAAATAAGTTTTTTCTTTTCACTTTCTTCTTCATGAGACCTCACAATGGCATCCCTATATACCATGAAGAGCACCCCATTGAATGAGAAGAGAATGTCACGTAACCCTACTTGCTTTTATGATCGGACAGCCTGGTGATTATCCAATCCGAGTACTTTTCTACTCAAAATATCTAATCTAAATAGATGATAATAAAATCTAAAAATAAACTTATTTAGATCTAATCTAAATCATAAATAATGAGATCTAACATCAAAAATCAGATCTAAAGTCATAATAATTCATATCAAAACAACCATGCTCTGATACCAATTGAAGAAAATATGTAGTAGTGCTATGCATGCGATGTTAAAATTTTTATGCAGTAGAAATAAAATATTAAATAATTTAATCTCAATCATATGTATAAGATTTAATCTCAAACTACTACATCATAATTTATGATATAAAAAATATATGCTTTAGATCTGAAAATAAAAATACATCGATCTCATCGATGCTGAAATTCTAGATCTAACTATTAGATCTAACATTGCAATTATGATAAAATAAAAAATATTATCAAACAATTTTGATATTAATTTTTACTGGTCCAACAGTTGGAGAAGATGTTTCTTAGATCACTCACAATCACACGAAGTCATCTGATCTCTATAAGAAAATTCATGCAAAGACTAGCACAGATCAAGGACTTGGAGATGCTAGCCTGCAAGCAACTTTGACGACTGATCTCTTCTTTTTTCTTCAAGCACCTTGGACACTCCAAAGGATGAAGGGATCTAGAGGAAGAAGAGAGGAGGAGGAGAAGAGTTTTGAAAACATAAAAACCAGCAAGAAAAGGGATGTATGACGCCAAGAAGAGGTGACCCCTTTTTATAAGCAAAGACTAAGGTTTTTCATCCAAGGGAAGAGGGCCATAATCACCACACCACAAATCAGTTTTAGGCATCCAAAAAATTTTAGAGAAAGCTCTACAATATAGAGAAGGATTTTGGTATCTCACATGCCCAAAAACTCTCCAAAAAAAATAAAGAAAAAATTATTATGACACAACAACCTTCCTTATTTGAAAAATTTTTCTCTGTTTTCATCTTATCTCTAATTCGGATCGCATTAGAATTTGACAAGAGATAGGATTATGAGTCATCAGTTATTGCCACCCATCCTTATTAGGTCTACTACTTTGATGCCAAAAAGATCAAGCCAAATCCTATTTGGCATGGAAATATGGGCAAGGGTCTATGTGTGGCACAAGGAGATAAGGATAGAGTCCAAGTTGACAAGGACTCTTCATTCCTAATCTAATTCTAATTCAAATTAAATTTGAATTGAATCCACTGATAGAAATGAATCTAATCCAATTAAAAATTTAAATATCTTATTAAATTCCCAACTCATTTAGAAATGAGCTGATTCCAAACCCTGATCGAATCAGGATCAAAATTTTCTTTGTAATCAAGATTGATCATATCAAATCCAATCTGAGTCGAACTGAATCTAATTCAATTAAACTTGATCCAAAGCTCTTTACTCAATAAAATTAAGTCAATTACTAATTAATTCTCTATTAAAAATAGAGTTTCAATCCTGGTGGAACTATCCTTCAAAGTCTTAGTCCCAGTAGGACTCGTCACCAGAGTCACAATCCAATTGGACTCTTCAGCCATCAGATCTAACCAAATCTTCTAATACGTATGACCTCATAGGTTTAAACCTAGATCAATAGCATAGGAACAACTTTCTATATCAATCGATGTAACTATCTAGCAATGGTGATCCGACGATCAGATAGATCGAAGTATTGCAAAACAACCTTTTAGAATCTACTCGCATATGGTTATTGTATAATTCATCTCTTTCATCCAAATGCTAAAGGTGATTTAAGATTTAACTGTCAATCCCAATTTAGTCGATCATATTATATTTCAACCTTTCAAATCTATCTTGTAGATTATTTTGATCAAGATTTTGCTAAATTAAAATACACTGATGCATATCTCCTACTAATTCAGAGAGGTCAATTTAGAGGATGGCTAAAGCATTGTAGGGATAGTGAGGAGAAGCTTATTCTTTGGATTTAGGACTGTCCCCCGAGTCAGTGGGAGGAGATGGTCAGGCATTGGAGGAGTTAGGAGTTTTAGATTTAATTTATAACTTATGAATTTTTTATTACATTGATAATTATATTTGATTTTAACTTATATGATTTAAATACCTTTTAGGCTGCCTTCCATCAGAACTGGGAGAATCAAGCTGCTCAGGAGTACACGCACACTCTCGATCGCGAGTCTATGGCCAGTCGTGTGCATAGAAAGGCAATGAATTTTGATCCTTAGTTTACAAGTTATTGAATTATTATTTTTTTTCATATTTCTAACAAGCTGATTGATTGTTATAGCTGATGAGAGAGAGGGTGATGCCTATCCATAGTGCCATCTTCCATTCTAGTCATACAGACAAGAAGGGCAGATTGATGAACGTCGCGATCGAAAAAATTTTTGTAAGTAATAACTAAAGTATGATTAGTATTATAGCATTTTCTATGAGATTTTATTTGAATTTATAATTACAAGAGCAGTTAGATGTGCTTGTGAGAGAGGGCCTGGACACCTCTAGCCCCGATGACCATCTGTCTCAGATCTTGAGATCTGAGCACTCTGGGAGGATTTGTTGCAGATTCAGACATACGTCGACGAGCTCCTGATCTGAGGTGAATGTCTCCTCATATGCTTTCGAGATTGTCAGTCGGAAGTAGCTTGACGAGGTGTTGACGTATGCAACTCAGGCTCAGGAGCACGCATCTCAGACTGAGGAATACATATCTTAGCTACAAAGCATCATGTCCACTATGGTGACATAGCTCTCTGCTCATCTTGAAGCTGATTTTTTGAGCATTCAGGACATGTTGGCCAACATTTCAGCTCCAGCTTCTCTAGCTCCTGCTCTAGCCCCTCCCGATAATGACAAGATGCTTGGAGAGGAGGATTTAGATTTAGCAGATTTTTGATGTATTTTATTTTTATTTGAAAAATATTGTAATACAATTTGATCAGTAATAAAATTTGAGTATTTGAGATATATTTCTGCATTATTATTAAATATTATGTAAAATTTTTAATTTTTTCAAGTTTTAATTTGAGCAATTATATATTGAACTGCATTTATCAGGTAAAAAAAGATAAAAAAAATTAATTTATATATTTTTTGCTATCCAATAGCCTATGACAGTGGTTGCGCAACCGTTATCATACATCTACACCAATCGCTGTCATAATCTATGGCAGTGATTCGATAACAGCTGCCATAATCTATGGTAGCAATTACAAAATCACTATCATAGAAGATATAATAGCGATTTTCTAACTACTGCTAGAGAAGCTATAGCAGCGATTCTTAAACCGCTGCTATAGCTTCATTTAGAAACCACTGCTACAGATGCTATAATAGTGGTTTAGCAGCGAAGCTATAGCAGTATTTTCTAAACCGCTGCTATAGCATCTATAGCAGCAGTTTAGCTACTATAGCTTCATTTAGGAACCGCTGCTATAGATGCTATAATAGTGGTTTAGCAGCGAAGCTATAGCAGTAGTTCCTAAACCACTACTATAGAAGCTATAGCAACGGTTTAGGAATCACTGCTATAGATGCTATAGTAGTAATTTACCAACCGCTACTATATACAACTGCGATAGATTCGATTCTAAACCGCTGCTATACCCCTGTACGATAACGGTTGCAGTAACCACCGCAACAATAGCTGTCATAGACCTACGACAACGGCAATAGTGGTAGCGGTTTCATAACCATTATCATAGGCTATGGTAGTAATTTTTTGGGCTATGACAGCGGTTTCGAACCACTGTCGTAGCCTTGTCTTGTAGTAGTCATGGAGATTATGAATGCTAAATTTGCGCAAGATGGCATGAAAGTGATCACGACCAAGGATCTTAGTAAAGATGTCCGTGAGTTGCTGCTTGGAGAAGATATATCGAGTAGCAATGTCACCAAATTGAAAATGGTCACGGACGAAATGACCATCAATTTCGATATGTTTCATGTGTTCGTGAAATACAAGATTGGTGGCAATATGTAAGGTGGCTTGATTGTCACAATATCGTAGCATGGGACCACTTTGAGAGATGCTAAGATCTGAGAGAAGAGTGTGAAGCCAAAGTAACTCGCTAGTAGTGTGAGCCATGACGTGATACTCAGCCTCTGTAGAAGAATGGAAAATGATGGTCTACTTTTTGGCATGCCAAGAGATAGGTGCATCTCCTAAAGAGAACACTACAACAGAACAGGATATTAGCGATGTAAAAAATTTATCCCTAATAATAAATTTTCATCAGCAATAGTTATTAGCGATAAAATTTTTATCGCTAATATTTAATCATAAATAATGATGTCATTGATAATTTTTTATGATGAAAAAAATTTTCATCGTCAATAATTGGATATTATCAACAAAAAATTTTTATCGTTAAAAAAAAAAAATAAAAATTATTTATGATAAAAACTTTTAGTCATAAAAAAGTATAATTTACAACAAAATATTATGTCACTAATAAAAAATAATTATTTATGATGAAATACTTTCATCATAATTAATTTAATTAAAAACTTTTATGAAATTCAAATTTAAAAAAATATTAGCGATGTAAATTTTTTATCACAAATATGATAATTTTTGACGTAAATTTTCATCACTAATAAATTATCAATTATTTATGATAAAAATTTTTCATCATTATTAATTTAATATAAAATTTTAATATTTTTAAACTTATTAAAAAAATTATTTACGACCAATTTTTCATCAAGAATAATTTTTTTGGCGATCAATCTTTCATCGAGAATAATTTCATCGCTAAAAATTTACACATATATTTTTTTAAAAAAATTATTAATATATATTTTTAATTTATATTTATAATATTTTTTATAAATTAAAAATAATAAATTTATATAATAAATTTATAAATAAATTTTATCATTTTATTATATTAAATTAAAATTACAAAAGATCTAAAATAAAAATAAAAAGCTATATAAAGAGGGCCGTCAAGTGTCGGTATTTACAGAAGGAGAACGGACTGAGAAAAGAGAGCGCTCGAAAGAGCTCGAACCGACCTACTGCTGTCTCATCAACTGCATCATCTGCTCCATCTGCGCTATCCGCTCCATCATCTGGATCTGGATCAGTTGGTACTTATCGATGTATGCAGCCAACTCATCAACTTGCTGCTCAGCCCGCTGTCGATCCTCGATAGTCTGTCTCTACACCTTCGTCAGTCGAGCATCGCAGGTAGTATTGATGTCAGTCCTGGATGAGCATGAGGATGAGGGAGCACTGATCCCATGCCCTAGACTCCTAACATAACAGGATCTCGTACTAAGCACCTGATCACTGATCTCGTCACCTGTGGATGTGGTCGAGCCCTCAGGGGTAGGCTGGGATCTGATGCCTATCATACAGTCTTGAAATTTAAAGTTATAGTTATTTTAAATTCGTACTAAAAATTAAATTGTAAATAAAAAAATAATTAAAAAAATTTATAAAAAGCTCCTGGCTCCCCATCGTCCACTCTCCTGACCATCGTGGGTGGATCCGCTGGTAAATATCGTTCCTACCAGGAAGCTCGCCACTCTCTGTATCTCTCTATAATTTAAAAATAATTAATTAATTTTTTTTAAAATAGTTAGAGAGTTAAAATATACTAACTAGAAATTACTTATCATCTGGTCCATATGATGAACGAACGATCTTGAACTCCCACAATGCGATACGGTCTGTCTCATCTGATTCGTGACGTTCTGGACACATCATCTCTGTACAGTTAGTAGTTAAATTAGTAAGTAACAAACTAAATTTAAGAATAAAAAATTTAATCATTAAATTCTAAAAAAAAAATTTGGATGTGTAATATGATATGCCGGATCCTCATAATACCGAAATATGAGAGCCCAATCATCCATAGTGATGCTATCATAGGGCCACTGCCACGCTACCTCCACCCCATGATCCTGCATCACATGGTATCAATGCTGATGGATGTGGTGGTAATACTGCTTAAAATGCAAATATAAATGAGCATCCACAGCTCGCCGCACGCGATCCTCCTCAAAATCAATAATATCAAATACACCCTGTCAATAACAAGTATTAAAAAAATATCATACTAATTAAATATTCATAATATAATTTATTTTATCTATAACTGGATGTAGAAAATTTCTCTCTGAGCCCATACAACATGACACCAATCACAAAACGTCATGGGGGCATAGCTGCGGCATATGATGCCCAGCTCGGTCTGCCATGGCTTGCACTATCCCCTAATGAGCCTGGTGTAGTCGGATGGTATCTCAATACGGAGATGCTATTTCGGATGCTTGCATCTCCAATGCTCTAGAGCAAGGTTCTTTAATGGACCTCGCCCTCGCCTCACCACTGGTGGAGACTAGTCTAAAAAATAATAAATAAATCATCAGTATAATAGCTATCCAAATAAAAAAATTAAATTTTATTATATAAAAAATATAATAATATCACTCAGACCCATCTCACTCGAACCTGTCTCACTTGGACCCAACTCACTGGGATCTGCCAGTGCAGGATCCTCTGGCGATGGAGTTGGTGCGGTAGTGGAAATCGATGAAGGTACCTCAGCCTCAAGGGTAGACTGCGAATGCCAAGATCGTCGTCTGTCTCCTGGTGCCACACCTGTAATTTTTGACATATAAATGAATATAATATTGAACAATAATAATAAAAAATAAATTACATTCTAATGAATAGAATTATATCGCATATTATTATTGCAAGAGAAGATTGAACAAAAAATATAGATCTACGTATCAATATTCGTATCTTCCTCGATGTGTAGGTCCTCCTTCAAATCACAATAATCGACTAATGTATCATCTTCTATCTTATCATCATTTATGAACTGATCGTCATCCTCTGACTCATCAAGATTAAATACAAAATTAGCATCGACTTTGTTAGATGGCAGATCAGCCCTATTCAAAGGAGCTGTTACAAATTTTTTATCAACAAGAAGCTCAAGTAATGTTTGTTCTTCTTCTTGAAAAGCTTTCTCTTCATATAAATCTGAATTTTCATCCATCTCTAATCGGATTGATATGCCATATATGCCTCTAGATGTTATTTTTTGTACGACATGCTAATTATCTCGATACTTTAGATCCTTCAAATATATTACTTGTTTTGCTTAAGTTGCTAATATATATGGCTCATTCTGGTACCATGTTCGTGTAAAGTTTACACTGATAAAGTGTGGATTGATATGAATATCGATCTTTTTATTGCTAAAATTTCATCATTCATATTGAAACAAGAATACAGAATTATTGAACCCATACTTCAATTTTATGATATCTATCAGTACATCATAATATTCAATCTCTTCTTCTTCTTCATATCCTATCATAACAATCTCACTATTCTGGATCCATCGTTGTATCTCAAACACTCTTGTGTAAAATCTTATTCCTCCAATGATACAGAATGCATAGTGGTTAACCCTTCGATCGAGATCACATGTTAAATCATACAACTCATTGATCATACCTTATTTTTATTAAAATACTTATATTTCATCTACATCATAACATAAAAAATTATGTTGGTTCAAATAATTATTTTTATAATTATTAAAAATAATATATTATTAGTGCAACTTACAAGGTCATCAAATTATTTTATAAATTTTTTTTTATGTCGATCATCAGCATCCATATTATTCTCTCTGCATATTATACTCTTGTGCTTACTGCAACAAGTCATAATTTTTAATTTTATATCGATATAAAAAAATTACTTAGAATATTAAACAATATGTTAAGATGATACTTACTCAATGAAATCTTCAATTTCTTCATAATTATTTAGAACATAGAAGTGTGTCTTAGTTAGCTCATTCACGTCCATAAATTCATATCTCCTTCCACTAATGGGTCGAACCGTTTGTTTAAATATAGACAATGTCAGTTTATTGTCACCTTATTCGTAGTTTATATTACGATCTGTATGATTGAATCTTATTTCGATATCGTCAAGATATATTGAGCAGAATGTGACACACTCCGTAGCTACGTATGCTTTCGCTATAGATCCTTCAGGCCATGCTTTATTGCGCACATACTTTTTTAAGGTACACAAGAATCTGTAAGTAAAAATAAATTTAAATTTTAAAAATATATTTATATCTTATAACTAATATGATAAAGTACGTACAATTTCTTTACCTTTCAATAGGATACATCCATCGATAATGTATCGGTTCAGTCAAAAAAGCTTTCTTTGAAAGATAAATAGCCAGGTGCACCATAACATCAAAAAATGATGGTGAAAATTTTTTTTCTAACTTACAAAGAATGAGCATGATATCCATCTCAAATTTTTCAAGTAAATTAATCTTCAATTTTCGACAACACAGTTCTCGAAAGAAAACTCCCAACTCAATCAATGCAGTTGAAACATCACCATCCAAATAACCACGCATTACCACAGGAAGCAAACGTTGCATCATCACATGGGAGTCATGACTTTTCATACCAAAGATATTATCGTCATTGTTGCCAACACACCGTGATATGTTTGAAGTGTATGCATCAGAAAACTTTACGATTTTGAACCATCCACAGAAACTCTTCTTTTTCTTATCAAACAATGAATAACATATAGATGGCATAAAAAATCTATCACCTTGATGAACTAAATGTAACTCCAGCCAGATTTCTATTTCTTGCAAATCAAGATGAGCTTTTGTACTATCTTTTATTTTTTCTGAGATGTTCAATATAGTACCGATGATATTATCATAAATATTCTTCTCAATATGCATTATATCCAAATTATGATGAATTCCAATATGGTAGTTCGAAAAAATACTTTGCTTCATCCAATTCAGCTCAGCTTCAGTACGCTTCAGCTTGTGAGTATCCAATATTTTTTCAAATTGAATATTTTCAATGACTTCAAGTTGTTCTAAAACTTTTGCTCTATTTAACTCCTTAGGTGGCGGATGTCAGTCGAACTTGCCATCAAAGTATTAGTTGTAACAGGTCCTCCAATAATGATTACCAGGTAGAAACCATCGATGACCCATGAAGCATATTTTTCATCCATGCTTTAAATGTAAGGAGGATGCATCCTTGTTGCATATTGGATATGCCAGATATCCTTTGGTGCTCCACCCAGATAAGTTTTTATATTCAAAAAAATTATTTATGGTCTATAAAATTGAAGCATGCAACTTAAAATTTCTTCGACTCACAGAATCATATGTCCGTACTCCATTTTTCCATAGCTCCTTCAGATCATCGATTAATGATCATGGATATACATCAATTTCATTAGCTGATGCTTTTGGATCCAGAATCAACAGTGACATAAAAATAAATGATTCTTTCATACACTTTCAAGGTGACACATTATATACAACTAGCATCACAAGCCACATGCTGTAGAAAGTACTCAAATTGCCAAAGAGATTAAATTCATCTGTCGCTAGACCAAACTAGATATTGCATGAATCACTCACAAAGTGCGGATGCTTTGCATTGAAATCTTTCCACACTATGGAGTCGGTCGAGTGGCTAAGTATGTTCTCCTCCAGAACCCGTTGCTCATGATGTCATCTCATTTCTTCAGCTATCTTTATGGACATATACAACTTTTGAAGTCTTAGAATCAATGAAAAATATCTCAAAATCTTTTGAGGTATCTTCTTTTCTTTTCTGTTATCGATTTTGTACCTAGGCTCCCTGCATTTTGGACATTCAGTTGCATATTCATTATCCTTATAAAATAATATATAGTTATTTTTGCAGGTATGTATAGAAATATAGCCAAGTCTCAATTTTTGCATGTATATTTTTGCTTCAAAATATGATTTCGGAAGTCTCTCTCCATCAAGAAGAGCTGCTTTAATCAATATCAAATTTTGATCAAATGATTTCGACTCCATTGATTCACTATTTTAATATGAAGCAATTTTATCAAAAACTCTAACTTAAAAAATTTTGCACAATTTAGATGAAGTGGCTCTCGTGCATCCTTTACAAGCTTTACAAACTGTTCAAAAGTTCCTTCTATCTCAAGCCAGATATTGTGTTCATGATCAAAATTATCTTCAGACATACTAGTACTCATGCGTATATTTGAACAAACACCCTAATGTAAATCATTCAATAGTTCTCCTATACCAACATATTCGATCAATTTTGCAGCGTCATTATCATTTTTAGTATCATCATCGTCATGAACAACTTCATTCGGATCACCCTCCTCATGCTATATCTAGCAAATATACTTCTTGTCTATACCATAATGTAGCAGATGCTCCTTAACAAGTACTATATGACGATATACCATATTGATATATCTCTTGTATGGACACTTTATCCGACTAGCACTGTCAGCTTTATGTCGTGTAAACTCAATAAAATCTCGAATATCTTTTCGATATTCAGATTAAAAAATATCTCTAGCATTCATCTAACTTTTGTTGATATCCATCTAATAACAAACACGAAAACTATTAACAACAAAAAAATTTACAATGATATTCATTCGAACCGGATCCCGACTCGAATTCCAAATCAAATCTCGATTCAGATCTGGACACAGATCATTTTATACAAAACAGCATGCATTAAAGAATACAAACTGAACAGTAACATAAAAAATATTCTTCTATCAATTTAATGAAGCAAAAATGCATGATCCTATCCATTTCAAATCATTGCTAATAGGTGTAGTCCTATCCTTTTTCAAAAAATAATAATCTTATTATTGTTATTAGTCGATATTTTATTTCATTATTGTAAAAAATTTGGTAGCATCACTCCATGGTTCTCCAAGTATACGATGTGAATTGATGTCTAACTAATGCAGAACTATTAGCGATAAAAATTTTTATCACTAATACTATTATTAGTGATAAAAAATTATTTTCATCATCAATAATTTTTATCAAAAAAATTTTTACTAATTTTTTTTTAAAAAAAATTTATCCAAAAATAATTTATTGATAATACAAAAAAAAATTCATTGTTAATAAGTCTATTAGTGATGGAAATCTAGTTTCCGTAATAAATAAATACCATCCAAAAAAAAATTTCCCTCCAATAATTTTTTCTTCAAAAAAATTTTAAAAAACTATTTTTAAAATAATTTTTTAATAAAAACTTTTTCATTAACAAATTTTTTATTCACAAAAATTGATTAAAATAATATTTTTAAAATATAGTTGCAGATGAAAAATAAATTTACATCATAAATATATTTTCTTAAAAAATTTTATAAAAAAATTTAAAGACTATTTGTGATAAAAATTTATTTTACATCACTAATAATTAAATATCTTTTCAATAATAATTTCATAAAAAATTAATTTTGAATTTTTTTATCATAAAAATTTTTTATCTAAAAAATTTAATAAAAAAATGATATTAAAAAATATTCATGATGAAAAATAAAATTAATTTTTTTAATCTAAAAAATTTTTGATCTAAAAAATTTTTTTAAACTAATTTCATCAAAAAATTAATTTTTTATTAATCAAAAAAATTTTATATAAATTGTCAATTTATGATTTTTTTTTAAAAAAATTCTAAAAAATTACATACATAAAAAATATAATTATGATAAAATATTCAGTTTACATCATTAATAATTGTTATAAGAACAGCTCTTTAATTTTCATAATGGAATGGACACTATGGAAGATCGATAGTTTTGAGGTTTTCGATCTTTAAGAAGCTCGTCTTCTTCTTGAAGTCATTATTTCAGAAGTCAGAGTACGAGAATATCGCAGTGATTCTGAGATCATGAGAGAAATCTATCAAGATTGAGATTTGGAGGATAAGGTAGAAATAGAAAGTTAGAGATCCAGAAGGTCGTACATTACATGCATATGAGGATCGAGCTTGAGAAATTCATCAGAAATTATGTAAGTATCAAAGATCTAGTAACTAACCAAAATCAAAGTAGACCTGTGGGTAGTGCAAGGTGTGTTATAAAGTACAAGCTCATATTTATTCTTTACATTGTTAGGAAGATGAGTGCTCGTATTATTTATCTTCTCATGATTGAAACTCCTACAAAGATATATTTGAGCGTCGATCGATGCAAAAAGTATGGTACCATTCGAGATCGTGGAAGTCATGCTAGAATGCGCTGCTTAACTATATGATTTCTGTATGAAAGGAAGCTCTTTTCATGCAGCTTAAGACAGACACTCCATCAAAAAGATTCAATGATATCACTAGTAACAGTGACAACGATGAACAGATGAATTTTACATCGTAAATAAACGTATAGCTCATTTCATTCAAAAAGATCTATTCATTTTAATTCATGAATATCATCCACTTTCATATAATTTTTTCATACAAAAAGTTTGATCTAGATCATAACTCACATTTGCTTCTTTACCATGTAAAAGGACAAAAGATGTGTACAGTTGTCACAAAAAATAGATTTAGTTACCTTATACAAAATCAAAAATTTATTTTTTAAATTTTTTTTAAATTTTTAATTTTTTTATATATTGGTGATGAAAATATTTTCATCGTAAATAATAGTATTTATGATGAAAATAAAAGCTTTATAGTAAATACTCGATTATTTATGATGAAAAATTTCATCGCAAATAATAAGCAACTTTTGATTTTTTAAATTATTAATTTTTTTAAATATTAATGATAAAAATATTTTTATTATAAATAATCAAGTATTTATGATGAAAATTTTATTTTCATCATAAAAACTATTTATTTATGATGAAAATTTTTCATCATAAATAATGAGTAACTTTTAATTTTTTTTAATTTTAAATTTTTTTAACTATTAACGATGAAAATATTTTTATCATTAATAATCAAGTATTTATAATGAAAATTTTTTTCTAGTAAAAAATTTTTATTTATGATAAAAAAATTTTATCATAAATAATGAGCAAATTTAATTTTTTTTAACTATTTATGATAAAAATATTTTCATCATAAATAATCAAGTATTTATGATAAAAATTTTTTATCATAAATACTCATTATTTTTTGATAGAATATTTTTATCATAAATAATCTATAATTTTTAAATTTTTTAAATTTTTTATTTTTTCTTCAAATATTGACGATGAAAATATTTGCATTAGGAATAATCTTATTTCTAATGAAAAAATATTTTTTATCATAAATATTTAAATTATTTATGATAAAAATATTTTTATCATAAATATTTAAAAATTTAAAATTAAAATAAATAATTTATTATTTATAATAAAAATATTCATCATAAAAATTTATATTTATGATGGAATAATTTTTTCATCACTGATATACAACTATTTATGCTAAAAAATTATTTTCATCATAAATATTTTATTATTTATGATCAATTTTATTTTTTATCATAAAGATAATTAGTGATGATAAAAATATTTATGTCACAAATAATTCCATCGTAAAAATATTTTTTTCTTGTAGTGAAAAAAAATCCATAGTAGAACAGTTGGTCATAGGATATCCTGCCCAATCTGCATCACAAAATATATTTAACTATAAAAAGTTCATATTTTAAAAAATTAGCCTTGTCTAGGAGAATCCTTCAAATAGTGAAGAATGTAGTGGGTAGCATCAAGATGAGGTTGGCAGGGAGACTACATGAATTATGTCAAGATGCAGATAGAATAGACAATATCCGACCTATGAATCATCAAATAAATAAGGCACCCCAATAGTCGCCAATATTGATTCGGATCATCAAGGGGTGGACCATCATCTGCTGAGAGCCGTAGTTGTTGTTGTATTGAAAATTGATTGATTTAGTTTCCAACATATCACTCTCCTGAAGAATATTGAGGGCATATTTTTGTTGGGAAACAAATATCCCAGAAGAAGATCAAGCAACCTCCAATCCCAAAAAATATTTTAAAGCACCTAAGTTCTTGATGTGAAAATGGCTTTGTAAGAAATATTTCAAGGCTTGGCAGTGAAGACAGTCATTACCGACAATAATTACATCATCAACATAGACAAGAACGGCTATGAAAGAGTTTCCATCCTGCTTTGTAAACAAAGAGTGGTCGGCCTTGGATTGGATGCCACCATACTAAAGTAGGGCATTTGAGAATTTTTCAAACCACTGCTTGGAGGTTTGTTTGAATCCATAAAAAGACTTGTGCAGTCGATATACTCGGATATCGTTCGGAGACAGAAATCCAAGAGGAGTCATATAGACCTCCTCATATAAATCACCATGAAGAAAGATGTTGTTAACATCTAACTGACATAATTGTCAATTCTTGGTTGAGGCAACTACTAAGAGATAACAAACCACTATTAATTTGACAACTGAAGTAAAAGTTTCATTATAATCAAGTCTCTCTATCTGTGTATAATCTCTAGCTACAAAACGAGCTTTATATCACTCGATTGAACTGTCAACCTTATATTTGATTTTATAAACCTAACAAGATGTTAGAAAATATGTCTCAAAGCTAATCGTCAGCTTATTGATAGTTGTGCTAATTGATGTAATTATATATGAATTAATTAATAAAATATTTATTTAATAATTTTTCATCATAAGCTTGTACATCTTCTATATCGAACTTCTGTGTTATGATGAAAATCTTTAGGACTATTTTAAATCGATAAAGGAGGATTTATCGTTTAGTTCTTAAATGAGTTTGCGACCAAATGATATGCTTTTACTAGGATGATAGACATATCAAGTGTAGGTTGTTGTGTGCCATATAGGTTGGTTGTCCTCTTAACCAAAGAGCGTGGAGATGCTGGTATGGCATACAGATGAAATATAAGAGTATATTTCACTGAACAACTGAACATGACCAACTTCGAAGTACTCTACTGTCAAGAGTCATTCTGAAAGGATATGGTATAATGTCCCTCCGATCTGAAATCACCATGATGACTTGCAAGCAACTCACTATACTTTGATGCCGGACTATCTGAATTTTTAATTCAAGATTGAAAAATTTTTAGGTACAGTCAAGTACTTATGAAGTCGGTGCGTAAGTCAGGATAGAATTGACTACTCCAAAAGATTGGAGAAAATACTTTTTATTTTAATTTAGTAATACTTTGGCCAAGGCAATCCTTGTGAGGAGTCACAGGATTTATTAGCTTGAGATACATAATGGATGTACTGTTAAGAGTTGACAATTTAAATTCTAAGTCATCCTAACATCAAGGATCAAAAAGATGAATTATACGATAACTATATCCAAGTAGGTTCTTGAGTGCTTCTTTGCATACATTCGGCCTATCCGGATGTCGGATACCATTGCTAGATGGTTACTCTGATTGCTACAGAAATCTATTCCTATGCTATTGGAATAGGTTTAAACCTATAAGATCATACATACATTAGAAGTTTCTCTTCGATCAATGACTGATCTGAAGAGTCCCACTGGACTGGGACTCTAGTGAAGAGTCCTACTGAACGAGGACTTTGCTGAAGAGTTCCACTGAATTGAGACTCTATTATTAATGAAAGATTAATTAGTAATTAAATTACTAATTAACTCAATTTAATTAAAAATTAAAGTCTGGATCAAGTTTGATTGAATTGAATTCAATCAGATCAGGTTTGATTAGTTTATGAGATGACCTAATCAGTAAGGAAGAAATAATCACGATTTGATCGGATCTATGATTTAATTAATTTATTAATTTGATTAAATTTAATTAAAATTATTAGAGTCTAATTATATTATATTTATTATATTTTATTTGAGTCTAATTGGATTAGGTTTGAAAGAAATTCAATTGGTTAAACCCTAAAGTCCCAAATGAATGAGACTCTCTCCCTTACGCCCCCCAGAAAGACTCACCCTTTTTCTCATCGCACAAAATCAGTTTGTGCATGAGAAAACTTGAAGCTAAATCCCTTTTTGTCACCCTCTTTGGAGTGGATAAGGTTTGTTTTAAATTGAATTCAAAAGGTTTGAATTTAAACTCAAAAATCTATCCCTATCATCTCACTCGCCGGCACCTTGTGAAGGAGCCTATTTTGTATGATAAAAAGGAGGAGCTCCCATATGTTTTCTACATCCAAAATTCTTTGGTAGGTCTTTCTTTAAGTCAGAGAAAAAGTTAGAGTTAAATTAAAATTCAAAATGATTTGAATTGCAACAAACTCTAGCCCTTATCCTATCTGACCTGATTTGTGCGACAACCATAAAAAGCGCACATTTTTTGTGCACCAACCAATCTGAGACTTTTACCATGATAAACCAGAGGAAAAGAGGGGCCGAATACCTTTCTTGGGGTGTGAGGTTTGGATGGACTTCTATCTTCTTTGGCATGAACAAAGGAGGAGACCGATCTCTTCTCAGGTGAGAGACCTAAAACTGTTCTAGGGTTTCTAGGTAAGAAAAAATCAAAGAGAAGAGAGTCTTTATCTATCTTTCCTTCATCATCCAGCATCCTTCTCTAATCTATCTTCGACATCAAAAAGATTCGAGATGATCAAAGAAGGAGATCAAATCGGATCCATTATCAGAAGCCGACTACGCGAGCTAGCACTCCCACGGAGGACTGATCGGTCTAAAGGCTTCGTGTGGACCATCCGTAGAGGTTGGATATTTATACAGCTATGAATGATCAGAGAGGACTTCTAGATTCACATTCTCGATCATGAAGTTTGACTATCCATTCTCAAGTATTGGATTCGAAACTCTGATAGTAGTAGATTAGATCTATTACTAAATACTGATTTTTAGTTCACATACTTGTTATTTTAAATTCAAATATTTATGCATATAAATTTATGTTATAGATCTATTAATAAAAATTTTAAGATCAGATCTTATGTATATATCTATAGATTAATTAGTTTAATCTAATATTTTTTACTATAAAAAATTTTGAAATACATGTATGAAGCCCCTTCACATCCCAAAAGTGGTATCAAAGCCACGGTTCGATATGACATGATATTATATGTATTTAGATCTATAATTTAATTTAGATTAGATCTAATATATGATATTTAGATTTAAAATTAGTTATAGATCTGATCACACAAACTGATATAAGGTTGTCTTGCTGTAAGGTTTACCTCTTACAGTGCAAAGATTGTCCTAGCTTGTGCTGATCCCTATAAAATCTAATTTTAAATTGAAGTATATAAAATTTATTTATGATAATTATTATCTAATTTTGATATGATCAAAATATAATAATTAGATCTAAAATAATTTAGATTAGATCCAAATTATTTAGATTAGATGATTCGAGCAGTGAAGTAATCGGATCGGGTTTGTCACCATACCATCCGGTAATAGGAGGAAATAGAGATTAGATCTCTTTTTTTTCCATTCAATTGGATCCTCTTATGATGTGTAGGAGTGTCATTGTGACTATATCCCATAAAGATGAATGCAAAAAGAAAATTTTATTTTGCTGTAAAATCTTAAGATTGTGTATATGATATGTTGTATGAAAAGTATTTGCATCTAATCTTTGCAGATAAAATCTAAAATCATGAACATATTTAGAATAATTTTAAAATAATTTATGATTGATTTTATTACTATTTATGTAGAATTATTTTTATCTAAAATTAATATAATTATTGTAGTTCGCTTGTTTAGTCGACTCAGTATTGTTGGAGTCGACTCAGGACTCTGGTTAGTCAGCTCAATTTTTGTTGAGCTGACTCAATAAAATAGGCTAAGAATTATGATTAGTAATTCATTATCAATGAGTCAACTAAGTCTCAAAACTTAGTCGACCCATTATGTTGAGTCGGCTTAATCCAGGGGTGAGTCAATTTAAGTTTCAGATCTAAATAATCATACATGAAAATTAATTATAAAAATATTTTATAAAATTTAAAATTATTTTCAAACACTGAACTCCTACCCATAGCCTCAAACTTAATTAAAAATTAAGTTGAATAAATTAGATCTAAAATTATGAATTAAAGATCTAATATCATTCGCATAAAACATGGGTGATGGGTTTATGGGTTAGCTTGATCAGGTCTTCCTAATTGGATTAGATCTAAAGTTAGAATCAAAGATCAAAAGATTAAGAAGAAAAATTAGATTAAATCAAATTTTTTTTAGAATCAATACAATAGTTGTAGTTGGTCGAGTCCATGTCTTTGATTAGACCTAAATGGACCTTGATCTTGAGCTCAGCAGTCGAACCCAAATCCATAAGTAGATCCAATTGAAACTGATTAACTAGTTTGTGTTTAAGGTAAGCTTGGAAGTCTTGATCGGTGGTTATTAATTGGGAGCTACTCGCATAGATTGAGTTTATGACAAGTTAATGGCATATCTCTCTCACCAATCTCACTTATCTAGCCAACATGGTAAATCAAATTTTGATCAGATCGCTTAATGATTAAGATTGACCCATGCTTACTAGAAAATTAGTTCGACTGATTTAGGTGCCCTAGTTTGACTTGTTTTTATCCTTGATATGACTTGGTGAACTTAGTGGGAGGATTGATGACTTGTTAGTTGGACCGACTTATTTTTAGTCCACCCTGATCTGACATGGTGAAGTCAGTGGGAGGATTGAGATTAGCTGGTCTGTATATTTAATTTTGTTAAATTATGTTAATCAAATCTTTTAAATTATTAGGTCCATAAAATGAGCTAGTTATGATGATAACTAGATCATAGCCTCCCATTAAGGTGAATGGTAATGGGTCCATCATTTCTGATTGACATTGCAAGCATCATCTTTTAAATTGTTAGGTCCACAAAATGAGCTAGTTATGGTGATAACTAGATCATAGCCTCCCATTAAGGTGAATGGTAATGGGTCCATCATTTCTGATTGACATTGCAAGCATCATCCATCTGATATTTCTCTGAATGATAGAATTATTATTCATCATATAATGACTCTGTTGTACTATCTGATGAATGGTTGGGTTGGCCAAGCCATACTCGGACCTGATTATTTATTAGTTAGAATCACTGAGTAGGTTCATGTTAATGGTTGGACCTAATCAGGACTTTCAGTAGAGGCCTATCACCTACTGAAAAGAAATCTGGGGCAAAATTAATTAGTAAAAATTATTTTAAAAAAATAATTGGTTGAGAACCTATCCATAGATGCCTATGGGTTGATCGAGCCATACTCGGACCTGTATGCAGTCTGTGTGAATTTTAGTATCCGTTAAGAAATTAAGATAATTCTTTGAATTGAAGTTAGAAGCTATCAATTTGTATAAAATAGAGGGAGAACCTTTAAACTAAAGTCTATGTCTTTAGGCTTGATTAATTCATATACTAATTAAGTTTGTGTTTTTCTTTCCTTTCAAAAATGGTTAGTAATTTATCGCTCTACTCACTGTTTGACAGTGATGAGTTTATTGGATCTAACTTCGATAGCCAGTGTCAGAAGTTGAACGTTGGACTTGAGCCCAATCTAGCTAAAATATTTAGGGCTGAACCGAACCAAGCAGACTATACCCAATTAGGCTAAAAAGAAACGAGCAATTGATTGCTGGTCAAGATGCTTATATGATAATATCCTATAATTTCTCTATATATGACACTACTATCTGGATATTAGATACTGAAAGTTTAGTTCACATATGCAATTCATTGCAAGGACTTCAAGTTAGTAGAAAATTTGAGAATGACGAGAGATTCTTGAATGTGAAAAATGAAAGCCAAATTCTAATCCTGACTTTAGAAGTCATCGAGCTTATTTTCAAATCTAATAGTGTCATTTTGAATGACTGTCACTATTGTCCATCTTTCTTGATGAATATTGTTGCTCCTAGATTGATTTTGATGATTACAAAGCAGATTGAAGGGATACAAATAATTTTAAAATGAAAAAGTCCTTATGCTCTTCAAGGGTAAAATCATAATTTCACTAAAATCTGATTTGATAGTATCATTTGATAGAACAAATGATTTGTAAACTATTGGTGAAAATTTCATTGTATTTGGACTTATATTTTTGAAGTTATGAAGGTTTGAAGTGCATGAGTCGACTCATGAGTCAACTCATGGCACTGTGAGCTGATTGGCACGCAAAAAATTTCCATGGCACGCTGGATTTTTGACTTGGCACGACCTGTGAGTCGACTCATGAGTCGACCCACAAGGCATGAGTCGACCTCTGCTGATTTGAGCCGAAAAATCCAGAAATCAGACCTTCTGGTCTGTGCAACAGAAGTCGACTCATGAGTCGACTCCTGATGCATGAGTCGACTCATGAGTCGACCCCTGCGACGGAAAATATCAGCAACGGCTATTTTTTTGCCCGTTTTAATTACCATTTATGCTTTCTAAAATTGCTCTAACGGCTCTTTATCTACCTAAATTGTTTTCTCTTGATTCTAATGCTACAAAATGCTTAAAATGGTGAAAGAAATTGCAGATTAAATAGCGGATCAAACGTGAAATCAAAAACGAGAAGAACAGAAGAGAGGATCCGAAATTTGCAAGAAAAAGCCTGAGATCAACGAAAAATTCAAAAAGAAAAAGAGAGAGGATCCACAATATACCAGAGAGATTGTGAAAGAGAAAAGCAAGATCTTTCAAGGAGAGAATTCTTCATGCCTATTGTTTCAACCTTGATCTAGAGATCGTTCAAAGCTTTCAAGAGATCTTCAATCAACAATCAACCTCTTCTCAAGTATTCAAGCGTTCATCCACTTTGAGAAAATTCGAAAAAGGGGTTCTTCATTTGAGTAAAGCTTTTATTGTTATATTCGCTCATTTAAGGAGCTGTTATTGTATTAATCTGTGCTCAAAATTTTCTAACTCTTTGTGAGTTTTTGTTCTTATTTTTGGAGGATTTTCAAAATAAGAAAAGGTTGATCTGAACCTGAAATCGGAGTGTTTTGGATTTACTTGTACCCGAGAAACAAGTGATCTAGCTTGGGATAGCTAGTGTCGGAGTTTCCGACGTTTTGTATTCGGGTTGAATACAAAGGATAGTGGATTGAAATTCCCAAGTAGGATCTTGGGGAGTGGATGTAGGTGCAAGGTTAGCACCGAACCACTATAAATCCTTGTGTTTATGGTGTGCTTTATCGCTTCACTTTATTTCTTTATTATATTCTTGCATTCCTGCTTTAGGTAATTAATATTGAATTAAAGTCTTTGTTTTGTTCTTCATAAGTAATCAGTTGGGGCTTAAAATTTTTAGAAACCCAATTCACCCCCCCTCTTGGGTTGCATAGCTGGGCAACAAGTGGTATCAGAGCCGGTGCTCTAGCCCTTCTTTGATCTAACAATCAAAGAGCCAAAGATCTATGGCAACCCATGTCGGTACTTCTCTAGCCGAGGGGCAATCTACAAACCGACCTTCACTTTTCAATGGGTCTAATTACACCTATTGGAAAGCTCGGATGAAGATATTCATACAAGCACTCGACTATGATATGTGGAGTATCATAGTGAACGGTCCTCACACACCCACCAAGATTATAGATGGTGAGGAGTCAACCAAACCCGAAAAAGAATGGGATGAGGTTGACAAGAAATTGGCACAATTAAATGCCAAAGCCATGAATGTCCTTTATTGTGCACTAGATGCAAGTGAATTTAATCGCATTTCTACTTGTGCATCTGCTAAAGAAATATGGGATAGGTTAGAAGTAACCCATGAGGGAACAAATCAAGTAAAAGAGTCTAAAATAAACATGCTTGTACATAAATATGAATTGTTCAAAATAGAGCATGATGAGTCCATAACTGCTATGTTTACTCGTTTTACTGATATAATCAATGGTTTAAAGAGTCTTGGCAAATCTTATACTAACAATGAACTTGTAAGAAAGATTCTCAGGTCACTGCCAAGAACTTGAGAAGCCAAGGTGACTGTCATTCAAGAAGCAAAGGATTTGAACACTCTACCTCTAGAAGAGCTTCTTGGATCCTTGATGACTCATGAACTTAGCATGAAGCAACATCAAGAGGATGAAATCAAAAAGAAAAGAACCATTGCCCTCAAATCCACAACTTCGCCTGATTATGAAACGGATGAATCTGAAGATGAAGAACAGGATGAAGAGATGGCTCTCATCACCCGGAAAGTTAAGAAGTTTCTAAGAAAAAGGAAACAGGGGATGAGAAAGAAATTCATAAAAGGGGATCAAAACAAAGAAAAGGAGAAAGATCAACCCCCTATATGCTACGAGTGCAAGAAGCCAGGACATTTCAGATCCGAATGTCCACAATTGAAGAAAGGTCCAAAAAAGTTCAAAAAGAAGGCAATGATGGCGACCTGGAGTGCGAGTGATGACTCAAGCTCCGACGAGGAAACCTCAACAGAACAAGCCAATCTGTGCCTGATGGCACATGAAAATGAGGTAACTTCTGAATCCACTAGTGAATTTACTTTTGAAGAATTGCATGAAGCATTCTATGATTCAATTGATGAATTAAAGAAACTAGGGAAGAAAAACAAAGAGCTGAAATTGGAAAATCAGTCCTTAGTGAAACAAGCTGAAAATCTTTCAATTGAAAAATTTACCTTGATTCAAGAAAATCAAAACTTAAAGGATGAAATGAACAAGCTGAAATCTATAGTAGATAAGTTCACCTTAAGTTCAAACAAACTAAATATGATCCTTGAAAATCAGAAAGCTATATATGATAAGGCTGGACTTGGTTATAAACCCCTGAAGAAACAAAAATTTCTGAAGGATATTTATTCAAGTAACAAGTCTACAAATATTACTTATTTTAAATGTGGAAGAATAGGACATAAATCATACACATATCTTATTAACAAATATGCAAACACAAAGAAAATATGGGTTCCAAAAGGAACCATTCTGACTAACCTGAAAGGACCCAAGAAAGCTTGGGTACCTAAGACAGAAACGTGACCTTTGCTTGCAGGTGTATCTAGCATCCCAAGAAGGAAACAGGAAATGGTATCTTGACAGCGGATGCTCGAGACACATGACTGGTGATGAATCACAATTCATCACGCTTGATGCTAAGGATGGAGGGATGGTCACCTTTGGAGATAATGGCAAAGGAAAGATAATCGGGATAGGTAACATTGGTATCACTCCCTCCAAATACATTGAGAATGTTTTATTAGTTAAAGGTTTAAAGCATAACTTACTTAGCATTAGTCAATTCTGTGATAAAGGATATAAAGTAAGTTTTGAATCATCTGTTTGCATTGTGACGAGTCCTATTAACGATGGCATTAAATTTATAGGACATAGGCATGGCAATGTTTATATGGTAGACTTGAATTATTTAACTAAATTAGACATGCAATGCCTAGTTTCCTTAAATGCTAAAATAAATGAGACTAGTTGGCTGTGGCATCGTAGACTTGCACACATTAGCATACATTCTCTCTCAAAATTAATTAAAAAGGATTTAGTTCTCGGTTTGCCAAAACTGAATTTTGAAAAGGATAGAATTTGTGATGCATGCCAATTAGGTAAACAAACTAGAGTATCATTTAAACCCAAAAACACTGTTTCAACTTCTAGACCTTTAGAGCTCTTACATATAGATTTATTTGGACCAACAAGAACCACCAGTCTAGGAGGAAAATGATATGGCTTTGTAATTATAGATGATTATTCTCGTTTTACTTGGGTTTTCTTTTTAGCTCACAAAAATGAAACTTTTCAAATTTTCACGAAATTTCATCGAAAAGTCACTAATGAAAAAGGGTTTTCAATTCAAAATATTAGAAGTGATCATGGAACAGAATTTGAAAATCATGACATTGAAAATTTTTGTGATGAAAATGGAATTGGCCATAACTTCTCTGCTCCTAGGACACCCCAACAGAATGGGGTAGTTGAAAGGAAAAACAGAACATTAGAAGAAATGGCCCGTACCATGCTTTGTGAAAGCAACCTTCCAAGATATTTTTGGGCAGAAGCTATTAACACAGCATGTTACATTTTAAATCGTGGTTTGATTAGACAATTTTTAAAGAAAACCCCCTATGAACTTTGGAAAGGAAGAAAATCAAATATTGCATATTTTCATGTTTTTGGTTGCCGATGTTTTGTATTAAATAATGGTAAAGAAAAACTTGGTAAATTTGATGCAAAATCAGATGAAGCAATCTTTCTAGATTACTCCTCCACTAGTAAAACATTTAGAGTGTTCAACAAAAGAACTTTAGTAGTTGAGGAGTCCATACATGTTGTTTTCGATGAATCTAACGATCTTCCTTCAAGGAAGAATGAGGGTGTTGATGATGCAGATCCACTAATAGAAGGTATGAAGGAGATCACTCTGAAAGACTCAGCAACTCCAGAAGACAAGGATCAAGAAGACAAACAAAATGAGAAAGGTGAAGAAATTCGAGAACAACCTCAAGGTACAAATGACTTACCCAAAGAATGGAGGTATGTTCACAACCACCCTAAGGAGTTAATAATTGGTGATCCTATGCATGGGGTAAAAACCCATTCTTCACTTAGAGATGTACTTAATCATTGTGCATTTGTATCTCAACTTGAACCTAAAACTTTTGAAGAAGCTGAAAATGATCATAACTGGATTAATGCTATGCAAGAAGAACTTAATCAATTTGAAAGAAATAATGTTTGGACCTTAGTAACAAGACCTAAAGATTATTCAATAATTGGCACAAAATGGATCTTTAGAAACAAATTAGATGAGCATGGAAATGTAATTAGAAATAAAGCAAGACTGGTTGCTAAGGGATATAATCAAGAAGAAGGAATTGATTTTGATGAAACCTTTGCACCTGTTGCTAGATTAGAAGCCATTAGACTTCTACTTGCTTATGCTTGCTTTATGAAATTCAAACTATTTCAAATGGATGTTAAAAGTATATTTTTAAATGGATATATTTCTGAAGAAGTATATGTAGAACAACCCCCTGGATTTGAAAATCATGCTTTTCCCAATCATGTCTTTAGATTAAATAAAGCTTTATATGGTCTAAAACAAGCACCTAGAGCATGGTATGAAAGGTTAAGCAAATTTCTACTAAATAATGGTTTCTCAAGAGGCAATGTAGATACAACCCTATTTATTAAAAGAAACCAAAATGATATGCTAATTATACAAATTTATGTTGATGACATAATTTTTGGGTCTACTAATGAATCCCTTTGTCAAGACTTTGCTAAGTTTATGCAGGGAGAGTTCGAGATGAGCATGATGGGAGAACTCACCTTCTTCCTCGGACTCCAAATCAAACAATCAAAAGAGGGAATCTCCATCACCCAAAGCAAGTACACCAAGGAACTACTCAAAAGATTTGGAATGGAGAACTGCAAACCAATTGGCACACCAATGAGTCCCTCAAGTAAGCTTGACAAGGATGATGAAGGTAAAAGCGTAGACTTAAAATACTATAGAGGTATGATTGGCTCATTATTATATCTAACTGCAAGTAGGCCTGATATCATGTTTAGTGTTTGCTTATGTGCTAGATATCAATCTAATCCTAAGGAATCTCATTTGAATGCTGTTAAAAGAATCCTTAGATACTTAAATGGTACACAAACTATAGGGTTATGGTACTCTAAGGACTCACAAATTAATTTGTTAGGATATTCAGATGCTGATTTTGCTGGATGTAAATTAGATAGAAAAAGCACAAGTGGAACTTGCCAATTTCTTGGAGTTAACCTAATCTCATGGTTTAGCAAGAAACAAAATTCGGTGGCACTGTCTACGGCTGAGGCCGAATACATTGCAGTCGGAAGTTGTTGTGCTCAAATCTTGTGGATTAAGCAACAACTCGAAGATTTTGGAATCAAACTTAATGAAACACCAATAAAATGTGATAATACAAGTGCCATAAATCTATCTAAAAATCCAATACAACACTAAAGATCCAAACATATTGAAATAAGACATCATTTTATAAGAGAACATGTTCAAAACAAAAATGTAATTCTTGAATATGTTTGCACTGAAAATCAATTAGCCGATATCTTTACAAAGGCCCTTAGTGAGGATAGATTCTGTGAAATTAGGAGAAATCTAGGAATTCTAGATCCATTTGTCTAAAATTTCTCAATTTTTAAAGAATTGATTAGAGCTCAATTTTCAACATCCATCATGGTCCCAAAAGCTCAGATTTATCACTCTAAAAACTTATCATTGAGCAAAATTCCTTCTCCCAAAATTTCGAATTTTTTTAGAATTTATTTGCATTTTTCCTGAATTTTTGAACTTCATGAGTCGACCCCCATGAGTCGACTCAATGGCAAACTTATAAATCCCACCAACTTCCATCGGGTTTATTGTTTTTAAATGGGAAACCCTGTTTGTGAGACGACTCATCCTCTCATCGTCCTCCTTCCAAAAGCCGTCTTCTCCAACTTTTCTTGCTCCAAATCCAAGGATTTATTTCGTGGCAATTCTCCCTCCTCCTCTCCACCAAAAATCACCTCCTTGAAAAAGAATTTTTTGTGCTTTCTTGCTTTGCTTGGCGCGGTTGGAACGTGCCCTAGCACTTTACCGAACTTCCAAAATCCACTTCTTTTCTCCACCAAAATCCTTCTTTACTCTCTTGTGATCTCTTCTCCACTCAATTCAAGTCTCCTTGCCTGCTACTTTATTGGATATGGCTCCAAAGATGAAACTTCCCCAAAGAAGGAAATCAATCCGTGAGCCTGAGGAATTTGTCCGAAAGAAAAGGCATGCTCAGTCTTCCAGTGTTCTCGCTCCAGTTTCTGTACCTGCTCAAGGTCCCTCTCAATCCTCCATAAGCCCCAGTGTGAATCCTCTTTCTGATAGAAAAGTAGAAATCGGGAAAAACATAGATTTTCGGTTCTTTGAGAAAGAAGGCTTTACTTTTGCAAGTAAGATCAAAAATCAAGGATGGAAACTTTACTGCTCCCTTAAGGAAGTCACCTATGTTGATCTAGTCAGAGAGTTCTACCAGAACCTAAATTATGGAAATGGGTCAGTGACTTCAACTGTAAAGGGAATTGACATATGCTTGGATTCTAGGATATTGGGAGAAATACTTCAGTTGCCTAGTGAAGGTTACTCATATATGGAACTCCCAATTAAAGAAGAAGGGATCAGAATTATCTTAGGAGAAGCTTTTTCAGGAAGTTTAAACAAATTGGAAGCAAAGCTATTATCCATTGAGATGAGGGTCCTGCATCAGATTGTAACAAAACTCTTCTTTCCTAGGAGTGGTAGACATGACTTACTTTCCGGCAGAGATGTATGTGTCATGTTTCATATCATCACTCAGACCCCCCTAAACCTCCCTGCACTTATGATAGAGGCCATGAGAGAAACTTTGAACAGATCCAAGGCACACTTGCCTTATGGTATGGCCCTTACTAGAGTATTTAGGAGGTTTGGAGTTAGCTGTGAGGGGGAGACACCTACCAAGCTCTCACATGTGGACACTTTCAACCAACACAGCCTGCACCGAATGGGAATTACAAAGACTATTGGTGGTTGGATCAAGGGCTCTGAAGAAAGAACTGAGGAGAGAGCTGAGGAAAGAGCTGAAGACAGAACTGAAGGCAGAGTAGAAGAAGAAGGTCCATCTTCTCCTGTACATGACTTCAGGGCAGCATCACCAGATACCCAGTTCATTCCTGATACTGAGGCTGGCCCTTCTGAGTTTACTAGGATGCCCACACCAGTGTATCAGCCAGAGAGCAGAGCACCTCATTCAGAGTTCAGACTGGCTGACGATCAGATCGAGCATATATCACAGCGTGTGGCTTCTTTGCTGTCTAGCCAGTGGGATAGTACTTCTTTTGCACCTGGAGCTACCTCTTCTGATCAGACCATTACTCCCCACATCTCCACTGTGTTTCAAATGATATCAGATCAGTCCGTCAAGATACAGCAGCTTGAGGACACAGTCTGGAGACTTACTGACAGAGTTCTTGACTTGCAGGGGCAAGTCCTTGCATTGGCCCATCCCAAGCCACAGGAGTCTACCATTGAGGTCACAGACCTCACTGCAGAGGCTGGCAGGCTCAGAGGAGCTCTAGAAGGTGGATATGAATTACTGAGGAAAGAGATCTGAAGATCGAGTGAGCATGCTACCACCTAGTTCACTGCTCTACTTCAATCTGTTTCCAGAGCACTGAACGTACTTGATTCTATCAGACTCATGGTATCAGCCCTAGCATCTCAGCGTTCTCAGCCACCCAGTTCATCTCGTTCTTCTGCTCGTGCCAGAGGCAGACGGGGTAGAGGACGCACTTCTGATCCATCATCTCCTCACCCTATATCTGATGACTCCGATCATTGACTTATCTTGATCTTTACTAGATCCTAGGTGTTAGTGTCTTGTTCTAGGATCTATACCTTGGGGCCATGTATTGACAATTAGCTGGTTGACTTTTTAAGAACTATGTATTGAAATAATTATGATATTAATGGAATCATCTTTTACCTATATTTCTACCTCTTTGTAATGATATCGATCATATTTTGGTTATATATTTTCTTCTTGTTGAAATATTGTCTTCTCCTTGTTGTTGTTTGCTGTTGATAATTGCTATATTAAGGGGGAGCAAACATCTATGAAAAACTCTAAAGGGAAAGAAATTAAAGAATGTTTCAGAAAAAGGAAGAGTTAACTATGTTTGATGATGTCAAAAAGGGGGAAAAATTAAACAAAAACAAAAATTGAAATTAAACAAAAAAAGCAAAACCCTAAATTATGAGAAAAAGGGGGAGAAATTAAACAAAAACAAAGATTAGAAGATTAAACCAAACTGGAGAAATTAAACAAAAACAAGAATTGAAAGATTAAACCAAACTTGAGAAATTAAACAAATATTGGAGAAATTAAACAAAACTTTGAGAAATTTGGTATCAAAATTTGGTATCAGACAGAACTTAAACAAAAAGCCATCCATCAAAAGCAAAATCATAAGTACAATGCAAATAAGTATTTTTTTTATATGCTCTGATATATTTCAAAATTCAAACTTGCTCTGATACATCTTTTGAAATTTTATTTACCTTGATACAACTTAAGAAATTTGATTTACTATGATACACCCTAAAATTTCTTTTAACTTGCTCTGATACATGATAAAATTTGATCTAATACAGTGTGAAATTTTCTCTGACATTTGCTCTAATACAGTGTGAAATTTTTTTTGATATATTATAAAATTTTCTTGCTCTGATACATTGTAAAATCTTTTCTGATATCATTGTAAAAAATTATTTCTCTTGCTCTGATACATTGCAAAAGTTATTTATCTTCTCTTGCTCTGATATATCTTAAACTCAAAATGATCTAATACCCTTTTCAAATCTTTAAGAAAATGGACAAACTATTTTTGCATTTATATTACATGCCAAAAGAATCATACTCTTTTCAAGCATATACACCTATAATGGATTCTTTTGAAATTAATGCATTAACATAAATATTTTTGTTCAAATGTTTTGTCATCATCAAAAAGGGGGAGATTGTTGCTCCTAGATTGATTTTGACGATTACAAAGCAGATTGAAGGGATACAAATAATTTTAAAATGAAAAAGTCCTTATGCTCTTCAAAGGTAAAATCGTAATTTCACTAAAATCCTGATTTGATAGTATCATTTGATAGAACAAATGATTTGTAAACTATTGGTGAAAATTTCATTGTATTTGGACTTATATTTTTGAAGTTATGAAGGTTTGAAGTGCATGAGTCGACTCATGAGTCAACTCATGGCACTGTGAGCTGATTGGCACGCAAAAAATTTCCATGGCACGCTGGATTTTTGACTTGGCACGACCTGTGAGTCGACTCATGAGTCGACCCACAAGGCATGAGTCGACCTCTGCTGATTTGAGCCGAAAAATCCAGAAATCAGACCTTCTGGTCTGTGCAACAGAAGTCGACTCATGAGTCGACTCCTGATGCATGAGTCGACTCATGAGTCGACCCCTGCGACGGAAAATATCAGCAACGGCTATTTTTTTGCCCATTTTAATTGCCATTTATGCTTCCTAAAATTGCTCTAACGGCTCTTTATCTACCTAAATTGTTTTCTCTTGCTTCTAATGCTACAAAATGCTTAAAATGGTGAAAAAAATTGCAGATTAAATAGCGGATCAAACGTGAAATCAAAAACGACAAGAACAGAAGAGAGGATCCGGAATTTGCAAGAAAAAGCCTGAGATCAACGAAAAATCCAAAAAGAAAAAGAGAGAGGATCCACAATATACCAGAGAGATTGTGAAAGAGAAAAGCAAGATCTTTCAAGGAGAGAATTCTTCACGCCTATTGTTTCAACCTTGATCTAGAGATCGTTCAAAGCTTTCAAGAGATCTTCAATCAACAATCAACCTCTTCTCAAGCATTCAAGCGTTCATCCACTTTGAGAAAATCTGAAAAAGGGGTTGTTCATTTGAGTAAAGCTTTTATTGTTATATTCGCTCATTTAAGGAGCTGTTATTGTATTAATCTGTGCTCAAAATTTTCTAACTCTTTGTGAGTTTTTGTTCTTGTTTTTGGAGGATTTCCAAAACAAGGAAAGGTTGATCCGAACCTGAAATCGGAGTGTTTTGAGTTTACTTATACCCGAAAAACAAGTGATCTAGCTTGGGATAGCTAGTGTCGGAGTTTCCGACGTTTTGTATTCGGGTTGAATACAAAGGATAGTGGATTGAAATTCCCAAGTAGGATCTTGGGGAGTGGATGTAGGTGCAAGGTTAGCACCGAACCACTATAAATCCTTGTGTTTGTGGTGTGCTTTATCGCTTCACTTTATTTCTTTATTATATTCTTGCATTCCTGCTTTAGGTAATTAATATTGAATTAAAGTCTTTGTTTTGTTCTTCATAAGTAATCAGTTGGGGCTTAAAATTTTTAGAAACCCAATTCACCCCTCCTCTTGGGTTGCATAGCTGGGCAACAAATATAATCTCTGTTGGCCTTTTGACCAAAGATGGTTATAGTTTATCAATAAAGAATGATTATTGATATCATTATGAATGATATTACAATAATACGAGGATAATTAAAAAATAGCATCTATGTTTTGTTATAGTCTATAAGTATAATGTACACTCCAAATAAACGTCCAAAGTTAGATAATGTTACAGATGTCTACCTTTGGCATTGCAGACTCGATCATATTAACAAGAGCAGGATAAATAGGTTAGCACAAAAAGATATCCTCAGTATCAATAATTGTGAATCATTACTGACCTGTGAGTCTTGTCTTCTTGAAAAGATGACTAAGTCACCTTTTATTAAAAAAGATAAATGAGCTAGTGAAATTTTAGGTCTAATACATAGTGATGTTTGTGGATCTATGAACATAAGTGCCAGAGGAGGGTATAGCTATTTCAATGCATTCACAGATGACCTATCTAGGTATGGGTATGTCTACTTAATGAAATACAAGTCTGAATCATTTAAAATATTTAAATAATTTCATAATAAAGTAGAGAAATAAACTGAAAAAAGTATTAAGACTCTTCAGTCTGACCGAAGGGGTGAATATCTTTCCAGTGAATTTCTGACATATCTTGGAGAGAATGAGATTCTCTGAAAATAGACTCCTTCAGGGACACCATAGCATAATGATGTCTCAGAAAGGAGGAATCGAACCTTATTGGATATGGTTCAATCCATGATGGGGTTTGCAAGTCTGCCGATCTCTTTTTGGGGATATACACTTGAGACAGTCTATTTTGTGCTTAATAATATTTCGAACAAGTCAGTTAGTAAAATATCATATGAGATATAATTCGGACGTAGGCCGAACCTCACTTACCTTAAGGTCTGGGGTTGTCTAGCTTATGTCAAACGATTACAAACCAACAAGCTTGGACCTAGGTCTTATAAGTGTAATTTTATGGGGTACCCCAAAAAAATGAGGAGATATTACTTTTACCTCTCTACTGAACAAAAGATATTTATCAGTAGTAAGACATACTTTTTGAAAAAAGAGATCCTTAGTGAAGGAATAAGTGCCTCTAAAATCGAGCTTGATGAAGTTTGACAGGTAGAAGAACCAATACCAGTGACTGAATCTAAACCATATTTGATAAATCAAATCCGCAGTCTAATATACAAACATCCTTAAGACGATCCAGTAGAGTACCGCGTCAGCCGAACAAATACTTAGATTTCTTGATCTGAGACAGGGATCCTATTGAGCTTAATGAAAATAATGAGGATCCAGTCACCTACATGGATGCAATGCAGAGGTCTGACTTTGAGAAATAGCTTGAAGCCATGAAATTCAAAATGGAGTCCATGAAGATCAACAATGTATGGACAATTGGTTGATCCACTTGAAAGAATAAAATCCATAAGGTGTAAGTGGATCTTCAATAGGGAAAGGGATGCAGACAGAAAGGTGGAGACCTATAAAGCTCATCTGATTGTCAAAGGATATCGTCAACATTATAGTATTGGCTATGATCAGATATTTTCTCCTATGGCAATGCTCAAATCCATTCAGATCATGCTTGCGATAGCGGTATACCTGGACTATGAAGTCTGGTAAATGGATATGAAGACAGCTTTCTTAAATGGAGAGCTGAATGAAGAGGTGTATATGATGCAACTTTAAGGATTCACATCCTCAGATGAGTTCAAGATATACAAGCTTCAGAGATCTATTTATAGATTGAAGCAAGTATCTCGAAGTTAGAATAAATATATTAATAAGGTGATCAGAACGTATGATTTCGTTAAGAACGGAGAAGAACCTTGTATATATAAGTGGGCTAATGGTTCAGTAATTATATTTTTTATTTTATATATGGATGATATTCTCTTAATCAAGAATGATGTCCCTACATTACAGAGAATAAAATTATGGCTATCATCATAATTTTCCATGAAAGATCTAGAAGAAGCAGCCTACATCCCAGGGATGAAGATCTATAGGGATAGATCTAAGAAGCTACTCGAACTCTCCTAATGAACGTAAATAGATACCATACTGAAATGATTCAGCATGGAGAATTTCAAGAAAGATTATTTTTCGATAGACCATTAAATTTTTCTCTCAAAGAAAGATTATCCAACAACCCCTCGAGAGAGAGAGTGTATGAGTAGAATTTTATATACCTCGATAGTAGATTCTATAATGTACGCCATGACATGTACGAGATCAGATGTGACATACTCACTATGAGTAGTGAGCAGATATCAATCAAATCCATGTGAGAATCATTGAAAGGTTGCAAAAACCATCTTTAAGTATTTGAGAAATACTAAGAACCAGTGACTTGTTTATAGAAAATCTAACTTGAAACTCGTGGGATACACTGATTTCAATTTTCAGTCAGATCGTGATGATAGCAAAAATATGTCGAGATGCATCTTTATCCTAAATAGTGGGATTGTCTGTTAAAAAAATTTCAAGCAGCACACCATAGTCGATTCAGTATGCGAGATGGAATACATCGCGGCATCCAAAGCTGCAAAGAAAGCTGTGTGGCTGAGGAAGTTCATCATCGAGCTTGGAGTGGCACCCTCCATCAATGGTCTAATTCTGTTTTATTGCAATAGTACTAGAGCCATAGCTCAGGCAGAGGAGTCGAAGGCACATCAACGGATGAAGCATATTCTACGTCTCTACCACCTTATCCGAGAAATCATGGATCGAGGTGATGTTTGTTAGATGTATGTCTTAGAAGTCAATATGGCTAACACATTATAATAATTCTAGAGCATAATTTTATACTTAATATATTGATATGATCAATAAAAGAATAATTTCTTTTTCATTCAAATATGATGTATCTTTGAATCGTCCATGAAATTAAGTTTCGATACATATTCTCAAGATATTGAGAATTAGAGATATGTATTTAATTTTTAAATACTCCTGATCATAGGTTCATCATGAGGATGGTGATAGATCCGGATAGGCTGGCGCACAAATTGCTTCTCTCGAAATAGATGAGTCTCTGGTCTACTGTGTAGAGATAAAAGACGACAAGTACAGATGGTTGTTAGAGAATAACTAATACTGAGCATGACTATATGAGAGATCACTTAGATTTCTATTTGATCATCAGTGATCATCTCGATGCTGTAGTTATGTGACTGATCTTTTGATGTAAGATGGTACTGCTGCTCGTAGTGAGGCTGCTGAAGTTTAACTGACACATAAATTGGATCTCAATTAGCCTTTGTAGTGATATTGGCGACAGTTAGTCCACTGTAGGAGTGGGGTGCACATCAAAATAGGATTTATCAACCTTGATATAGAGAAGAAGTCCTATAGGATTTGAAAGGCTAAGTCCAAGAATCTATGGCCATAGTAGTGTGATTGATAGAAAAGAGTTTTCATAGAAGTCGTAATTGGACTTGAACTAATCGAATCTATCATATGACTGATGTTGAGGTTTGAAGATTATCCATGATCTGCCATATAGTCGAGACTCACGATAGAGAGACTAAATCACACTTTAACTACACCTAGAGGTTTATTTCAGTTCTACTGTATTACTACTATATACTACTAGATATCACTGGTGGATTGTGAGAGCTCACTATGATTGTTCTGAATCGATAATCCTTGTTGAGTTAGAGTGAAATTGTTCCAACCCATTGAAAAGAGTTTCAATGATACAATGATAGAGATTATTGTATATCTTACTACCAAATAGAATTGAACCTATAGGATCACACAACAAAGGGATTAGACCTAAAATAAGTAATTGAGTTTATGAAATATCAATTGGGTTTAGAAAAATCTATTGGGTTCATAATAACTGTTGGTGCAAAAATCTGCCTGCGCCGGAGAAGCTGGAGTCGAGGAAGCCGCGATTGTCGTCGGGACCAGCAAAAGAAGTCTAAACCAGAGGTGGGGTTGCTCCGGCAAGACCCTCCGATGCTCAAGTCAGCTCTCTGCCTCAACAAGAATGGAGTGCTCGAACGAAAATTTTAGCAGAGTTTTGGGATAGAAAAGTAGAGCTTAGAGAATAACGTATCTGGGGCCCCCTTTTATAGGCGGAGGGGGCAGCAGACTGATAGCGATATCTGTAACTGTCTGGCAGTGGGCGGCCCAGGGTCAGGCGGAGTTTGTTGCGAAGAGTAGTGGAGTGGACCCGTGGCTATCACCGGGGCGTGCCACGTGGAGTCTGCCGCGGGGAATGGAGCAGCGTCCGTTGTCGTGACTTGCCATAAGATGGAAGAATCGTGCGGTATCCATCGCAGGAAGTGAAGCAGCGCTGTGGCCGTTATTGCGGCCTGCCAGGGAGTAATGGAGCCGCATAGGATCCACGGCAGGGAGTGGAGCAGAGTCGTGGCCGTTACTACGGCCTGCCAGGGAGTAATGGAGCCACGTAGGATCCACCGCAGGGAGTGGAGCAGAGTCGTGGCCATTACTACGACCTGCCAGTGGGTCCAGACTTGTCGGTTGAAGTTCGGTTGGAGTCTGTAGCTGGGGTCGTGGGCGGAGCCCGGCTCCCGTGGGAGTCCGGGCGACGTCTACCTGCAATTAAAGTCAGGGACGAAGTTCGGCTCCCTTAAGAGTCCGGACGGAGTTTACCTGTAAGCGAAGTAGTGGGCGGAGCTCGGCTCCCATAGGAGTCCGGGCGAAGCCTTCCCGCAGTCGAGGTCGAGGATGAAGCCCGACTCCTATGGGAGTCTGGGCGAAGCCTTCCAGCAGTTGAGGTTGGAGACGAAGTCCGGCTCCTGTAGGAGTCCGGATGGAGTTTACCTGTAAGTGAAGTCGTGGGTGGAGCTCGGCTCCCATAGGAGTCCGGGCGAAGCCTTCCCGCAATCGAGGTCGAGGATGAAGCCCGGCTCCCATGGGAGTTTGGGTGAAGCCTTCTAGCAGTTGAGGTTGGGGACGAAGTTTGACTCCCGTAGGAGTCCGGACGAAGTTCACCTGCAATTAAGGTCAGGGACGAAGTCCGACTCCCGTAGGAGTCCGGACGGAGCTTACCTGTAAGTGAAGTCGTGGGTGGAGCTCGGCTCCCGTAGGAGTCCGGGCGAAGCCTTCCCGCAGTCGAGGTCGAGGATGAAGCCTGGCTCCAATGGGAGTCCGGGCGAAGCCTTCCAGCAGTTGAGGTTGGGGACAAAGTTCGGCTCCCGTAGGAGTCCGGACGAAGTTCACCTGCAATTAAGGTCAGGGACGAAGTCCGACTCCCGTAGGAGTCCGGACGGAGTTTACCTATAAGTGAAGTCATGGGCGGAGCTCGGCTCTCATAGGAGTCCGGGCGAAGCCTTCCCACAGTCGAGGTCGAGGACGAAGCCCGACTCCCATGGGAGTCTGGGCGAAGACTTCCAGCAGTTGAGGTTGGGGACGAAGTCTGGCTCCCGTAGGAGTCCGGACGAAGTTCACCTGCAATTAAGGCCAGGGACGAAGTCCGGCTCCCGTAGGAGCCCAGACGGAGTTTACCTGTAAGTGAAGTCGTGGGTGGAGCTCGGCTCCCGTAGGAGTCTGGGCGAAGCCTTCCCGCAGTCGAGGTCGAGGATGAAGCCCGGCTCCCATGGGAGTCCGGGCAAAGCCTTCCAGCAGTTGAGGTTGGGGACAAAGTCTGGCTCCCGTAGGAGTCCGGACGAAGTTCACCTGTAATTAAGGTCAGGGACGAAGTCCGGCTCCCGTAGGAGTCCGGACGGAGTTTACCTGTAAGTGAAGTCGTGGGTGGAGCTCGGCTCCCGTAGGAGTCCGGGCGAAGCCTTCCCACAGTCAAGGTTGAGGATGAAGCCCGGCTCCCATGGGAGTCCGGGCGAAGCCTTCCAGCAGTTGAGGTTGGGGACGAAATCCGGCTCCCGTAGGAGTCCGGACGAAGTTTACCTGCAGCTGGAGTCGGGGGTGAGGTCCGGCTCCCGTAGGAGTCCGAATGTCGCGAGGAATCCGGTCGACGTTGGCGGGGTCCTGCCCATCGGCAAAACTTGGGAGTGTGGCGGAGGCTCGGCCGCCCGGGAGGTTTGAAGAGATGTTGCCGGAGGTCGAAAGTCAGTTGGATCCCCGGAGGGTCACTCCCATCACGAACTTCGGCTGGAGGGTATTTTATACCCAACACCAGTCCCCCTACTTTCGAGTTCGAATTTTGAATGAAAAAAGTACAGAAAGATTGTCACGCTGAAGTTCCTCCCTCGATGTCCGCATCGATCGTCCTCAGCTATTTTGGCATTTAATGCGTGCATGCTGGAGCCTTTTTTCGATTAGGACGATCCGAAGAGTCTTTTCGAAACTCCCACCGGGACGTGATCCCAAGCGTCGCGCCATAAAAGTCTGCGAACGGTCAACCCTAGGTCACGGTGAGTGGGACACGCGGGACACGTGGTGGGCATCGGTTGGCCTAGGGACACCTGCCACCATAATTGCGCCAGGCTCCGTTGCCTATTTGAGCCCCCACCTTTCCTCCAGGGGCTTCATGACATCTTTCTTTCGCCTGAGGGCTTAACCACTCAGCCACTCCATCGGTGCCCCCTCCGACTCCGAGCGTCCTTCGCACCGATCTTTGCCATCTCCGCCAGCTCTCTGCCGTTTCCAGTCCCCCCAGTCTCTCCAAGGGATTCCCCTGTCGGGGCCTCCGCCCCGGAGGTCAATTTTAAGGTGATGCCACGGACTAAGAAGAGTGCAAGGAGGAGAACAACAGTCTGCGAGTTTTCTGGTTGTCAGACTGCTGCTGAGGGTTTCTGCCGCCTTAAATGGGGCTCAAGGGAGAATTCCTTCAACAACAGGGGTTTATAACGGGGACAACCGGTGAAGGCGTTCCGCCTGAGAACTTCGGAGTAGCCGGATGGGGCGACACCAGTAAAGGGGGCATAGCTTTCGTCACAAGCCATGGTGGGATCCTTGATGTCGTCGGGGCAGAGGGACCAAAAGCGGTCGGCGCCGATGGTGGGGCAGTAGAACTTGTTGTGGGGACGGTGGAAGTAGCGCATGCCGACCTTGTCGGAACACCTAGGATGGAGATAGTCGTGGAGCACACGGTGGTGGCGCATATCTCCGGCGCCATCGCTGCCTCCGGGGTAACTCCGGTTCTTCTTGAAACAGGTCGTCGTCGCCGCTGCCGTTGCCTTTGCTGCCCCCTGGATTCTATCCCATCTTTTTCCCCCTGGGGTAGGGATTTTGGAGATGGAGCGGAATGAGACGGGGGGTGAGAGCCGAGAGGCTCGTCACACGTACCGAAAAATACTGCTAGGAAGGACAGAACCCAGAAGAGAAGTCTATAGCTCAAAGTGGCCTCCGATGTGTCCCTTTCGAGTCTTGTAATAATATTTTCTTTTTCTGGCCCTCCGGATCTTGTAACGTACATCTTGTTAATCAAGAAATGAGAAGAAGATTTTGTTACTTCGTTCGTGCTTTGCGTCGAATTGTTGTCTGCCGAACTTCTTTCCTTTACCATTGTTGTTGTTATATTTCCTTCTCTTTACTTCTCTTCTTTTCTTCTTTTCTTCCTCTTTTTCTCTTCTCTTTTTTTTTTTTTTTTGACGTCGTTCGTAAGTTATCGGTTGTTGCCATTTCGGCTCGCCTTTCAGTTATCCTTCTCCCTCAATCTTAAGGGCTCTATAATGTATATTTGATGAATAATATGAGAAGAAAATTTTTTGCTACCTCTTTTACTCATGTGTTGAATTATCGCTTGTCGAGCTTCTTTTTGGCCTTTGCGTCGTTCGGAGGTACCCGATTGCCATCGTATCGATCCATCTTTTTCATCCATGGCCGTAGATTTGTCTGGGACCACTCGGGTTTGGTGCCCCCCATCAGGGCTCGAGCTCGGAGATCTGAGCCTCCATCACCCTGAGGAAGTCGTCTCATCTCGGGCTCGCGTCGAAAGCTTTCTTGAAAGCTGGGGTTCTTGATAAGAACCCCAATCCTTGCTGAGACGGGGTCCTCTGCATCTTTGACGCTGTTTGTTTTTCATTCATCGCTGGCGTAGTCCATCGCTTTCCTTTTTAACTCCTCTCCCCTTTTTTCTTTTTCGAGTGGGATTTTTCCCTCCGCTCTTGGTGGGGCTGCGGGAGTCCGGCTCCCGTAGGTGGAGTCGGGGTGAAGTTTGGCTCCCGTGGGAGTCTGGATGGAGTCTACTGCAA